>NC_050579.1:250951952-251316458 GCF_011100635.1 Trichosurus vulpecula
CTCTTTTCCCAGTTATCATGTGGCAGCTAGGTGGTGTTTTGCACTGGGCCTGAAATCTGGAAGACCTGAGTTCAAATCCTGCCTCAGATACTACTTTTGTGACCTTAAGCAAGTCACTTAACCCATCTACCTTATTTCCTGAATTGTAAAATGGGGATAATAACAGTATAGGGTTGTTGCGATGATCAAAGGAAATAATATTTATAAAGCACTTAGTACAGTGCTTCACAAAAGGTAGGCACTTAATAAATGCTTGTTCTTTCCCCTTCCTAAGGTTCCAGAAGTTACTTTATGGGTTATGACACCTGAATGAGACCTAGACACAAGGAAAGTAAAGCCAAGAGGTGGGAAATGCTTTCAGCGCAAGGCCACGTAGCCAGTTAAGTAGTAAATCTGGAACCCAAGTTCCACTTACTTTATACTGTGCTAAGCTGTCTTACTATTGGTCATTTGAAGGAAAGATCTGAGACATTACACAGTACATGTCCTGGCAGATAATTTTTATTGGTCCCATAGATGGATAGAATATGAAAAATAGCACAGCTCTATGTACTCTGAAAATTAAAAAGGCAATAGACAAGACAGACCATTCTTTGAAAGTATCTACCTTTTGTTGAGAAACCGTCAAGATCATCTGGTGAAATGAATCTATGATTAAGACTTTTAATGAGTAGAAAATTGCAACTTAAAATTGAAAACACTATTCACATGTTATTCCATATTGTTGTTGTTCTTCACTCATTTCAGTCTTGTCCAAGTCTCTGTGACCCCATTTGGGGTTTTGATGGCAGAGATACTAGAGTGGTTTGCTATTTCTTTTCCCAACTAATTTTGCAGGTGGGGAAACTGAGACAAACAGGGTTAAGTGATTTGCCCAGGGTCACGCAGCTGGTAAAGTGTCTGGGGCCAGATTTGAAGTCAGGAAGATGAGTCTTCCTGACTCCAGGCAGCCATTGTTAGATAAATACAATTAAGACCACTTTGTTTCCTATTCATATTTGAAACCAAGATAGTTGTAAAAATGAGTTCTGTATTTCAATCTTGAATATTTCTTTTAATGTTTGGGGTAAGATTAGCTCTCCCCATCCCCCACCTCTGAAGCACTATTTGGAGATTTAACTACGTCCACTTTAATAGAAATAGTGTTGACTAAATACATGCAATGTTGTTTTTTGATTGTTACTTAGTAAATAAAAATACTAAAAATTTTTTTAAATATTTTAAAATATTTTCATCATTTGGTGGTGTACATTTGCTTAAAGAGTAAGAAACAGAACTAGAACAACTCCCTTCAGTGGAGAGGTAGGGAATTATGGGTGTGGAACACTATATATTTTTAGAGTTAGTTGATGTGCCAGTTAGTTTTCTTGAACTGCTTTCTTTTCCCCATCTTCACTTTTATATCTTTTTTTAAACAAGAAATGACTCTCTTTGTATAAGATAGAAATATATTTGTAAGTGAAGGTGATATTAAAAAGACATTTTAAAAAATTATAAGACCCACCCTAGACAAAGTTTTATAATTTTTTATGATTTAACATTTAAGTTCGAATAAGAATGAAAGGAATTTTGAACTAGAAGTAATTCTTAGAGACTCTTTGACAAAACTTTCTCATTTTATAGGTGAAAAAAGTAAGTTACTAAGAAGTGAAGAGATTTCCTCACGATTCTTTAGGAAGATGATGTTAGAACCAAAACTGGAACTCAGATACTTTTGATTCCTAGTCCAGTGTTCTTTTCACTATATTATACTGTTATCTCTCTATATTTTAGAGTGGATATTACCATTGTAATGTCCCACTAATAAATTTATAAAAATGTATTTGCTTGCAAATGAATTAGGGTATAATTATAATGTTATATAGTCCTCTATCAATGTTTCTGTGTATTGAAGGAAGATTTATTTTCTTGGAAAAAAAATGTATTGAGAAGATGTACAGAATTGCTTTAGAATGTTAAAATTTAGAAAAGAGAATAGTGACTGCCAAAATGGTCTGACATTGGGAGCGGAGCCAAGATGGCAGCTGGAAAGCAGGGACTTGCCTAAGGATGTCCCCCAAGACCCTCCAAACACCCATAAAAAATGTCTCTGAATAGATTCTAGAACTGCAGAACCCATGAAATAGCAGAGGGAAGCAGGGCTCCATCCCAGGACAGCCTGGATGGTCGCTGGGTAAGGTCTATCACGCACGGAGCTGGGAGGGGAGCGGATCAGAGCCCAGCGTGGGCTGCACCTGGACCAACCAGACCAGGAGCTGGGTAGAACAGGCCCTAGTGCCCTGAATCAGTGAGCTGTGGCAGTTACCAGATTTCTCAACCCACAAACACCAAAGACAACAGAGAAGGTTAGTGGGAAAAGGTGCTGGGACAGAGTGAAAGGAGTGAAAGGAGCGGGGATGGTGCAGCTATAGAACTACAGCCGCAGTTACTGTTGGCTCCAGGCCCACCTGGTGGGAGGAATTAAGTGGCAGATCAGAGCGGGAGTGCAGAACCTGCTTGAGATCTGAGTCAGGTTCGGGTTGGTGGTTCTTGGGGGAGGAGGACTGCTGGCATGGTAGAGCTTGCTGTGTAGTAGTAGCTCTGAAAACAGCAGCACAGCCCCTCAAGCCTGGGACAAAGTACTCTCTACTCTACAAGCAGTCATACCGTGACAAAAAACTCAAGGGTCAAGGGCTAGGAACATGGCCAGACAGTGAAAACTAACTCAGATTCAGTCTCAGACTTTGGAATCTTTCTTTGGTGACAAAGAAGACCAAAACATACAGCCAGAAGTCAACAAAGTCAAAGAGCCTACATCAAAAGCCTCCAAGAAAAACATGAACTGGTCTCAGGCCATGGAAGAGCTCAGAAAGGATTTGGAAAAGCAAGTTAGAGAAGTAGAGGAAAAATTAGGAAGAGAAATGATAGGGAAAAGCATGAAAACAAGTCAATGACTTCCTAAGGGAGACCCAAAAAAATACTGAAGAAAATAATACCTTAAAAAAGAGACTAACTCAAAAGACAAAAGAGCTCCAAAAAGGCAATGAGGAGAAGAATGCTTTGAAAGGCAGAATTAGCCAAATGGAAAAGGAGGTCCAAAAGTCCACTGAAGAAAATACTACCTTAAAAATTAGATTGGAGTAAGTGGAAGCTAGTGACTTTAGGAGAAATCAAGATATTCTAAAACAGAACCAAAGGAATGAAAAAGTGGAAGACAATGTAAAATATCTCATTGGAAAAACCACTGACCTGGAAAATAGATCCAGGAGAGAGAATTTAAAAATTATTGGTCTACCTGAAAGCCATGATCAAAAAAAGAGCCTAGATATCATCTTTCAAGAAATTACCAAGGAGAACTTCCCTGATATTCTAGAGGCAGAGGGGAAAATAGAAATTGAAAGAATCCACTGATCGCCTCCTGAAAAAGATCCCAAAAAGAAAACTTCTAGGAATATTGTCACCAAATTCCAGAGCTCCCAGATAAAGGAGAAAATATTGCAAGCAGCCAGAAAGAAACAATTTGAGTATTGTGGAAACACAATCAGAATAATACAAGATCTAGCAGCTTCCACATTAAGGGATTGAAGGGCTTGGAATATGATATTCTGGAGGTCAGTGGAGCTAGGATTAAAACCAAGAATCACCTACCCAGCAAAACTGAGTATCATGCTGCAAGGCAAAATAGAGACTTTCAAAAAAATAGAGGACTTTCAAGCTTTCTCAGTGAAAAGACCAGAGCTGAATAGAAAATTTGACTTTCAAACACAGGAATCAAGAGAAGCATGAAAAGGTAATCAAGAAAGAGAAATCACAAGGGTTTTACTAAGTTGAACTGTTTTGTTTACATTCCTACAGGAAAGATGATGTATATTATTCATGAGACCTCAGTATTAGTGTAGCTGAAGGGAATATACTTACATATACACACACACAGACATATATATATATACTCACAAATACATACACACACACATACATATAGATAGACAGAGGGCACAGGGTGAGTTGAATATGAAGGGATGATACCTAAAAAAATAAAATCACATTCAGGGATGAGAGGGGAATATATTGAGAGAGGGAGAAAGGGAGAGATAGATTGGGGTAAATTATCTCGCATAAAAGTGGCAAGAAAAAGCAGTTCTGTTGGAAGGGAAGAGGGGGCAGGTAAGGAGGAATGAGGGAATCTTGCTCTCATAGAATTTGACCTGAGGAGGGAATAACATACCTACTCAATTGCGTATCTTACCCCACAGGAAAGAAGGAGGAAGGAGATAAAAAAGGGGGGACAATAGAAGGGAGGGCAAATAGGGAGAGGAGGTAATCAAAAGCAAACACTTTTGAAAGGGGACAGGGTCAAGGGAGAAAATTGGATAAAGGGGGATAGGGTAGGAAGGAGCAAAATATAGTTAGTCTTTTGCAACATGAGTATTGTGGAAGGGTTATACATAATGATACACATGTGGCCTATGTTGAATTACTTGCCTTCTTGTGGGGGGGGGAGAGGGGAGATTATTTGGAACTCAAAGTTTTAAAAGAAGATGTTAAAAAAAAAGTTTTGCATGCAACTAGAAAATAAGGTATACAGGCAGTGGGGCATAGAAATCTATCTTGCCCTACAAGAAAGTAAGGGAAAAGGGATTGGGGGGGAGTAGGGTGACAGAAGAGAGTGCTGACTGGGGAACGGGGCAATCAGAATATATGTCATGTTGGAGTGGCGGGGGGAAGGCAGAAATGGGGAGAAAATTTGTAATTCAAACTCTTGTGAAAATTAATGCTGAAAAATAAAAATATTAAAGAAATAATGATTTTTTTAAAAAAGAGAACAGTGAGATATTAATGGAACAGATTTCATTGCATTGTTAGGGAAAAATTAAAGATAAAGCAAATCAGAAGATGAAATTAAAAAATGGTCTGACATTGAAGATTTTCTCTAAGAGAAATAAGTATGTAAAGAAAAGGCAGCTAATATTCTTTATCAGTTTATTTCCATACAGTGTGAAAAGATTCTTTAGTGACATTTGGGAATTGTGTAGTATTGATTATTTTGGGCACATGAGGGCGCTGTGCTACTGTAAACTACTCATTATATAAGGCAGAAGTCATCAAATCCCTTCATTTGTCCTCAGCTAAAAGATAAGGGATTTATATTCTTATATAGCCAAATCAGTTCTTACTTAACATTCAGCCTTTGACTGTGGAAACTTGTTGGAATGACAGTAATGACTTCACTGCGAGTTATTCAGTTGTTTAATACTGTGTAATTTACTCAAATGTGTGTAATCCTTTATTTAACTAGATGAAAATAATATACCGTTAACATTGTTTTTAGCCTTAATTATTGTGATTAATTAAAGCTAAAACACTAAAACCCATTTTACTATTTTGTTCCATGATCAGACTCCAGAGAGTGTTTTCTTGGGCCCAAAGTATAATGATAAACCTGTTTTTGAGGATTTTTAATAAGCTTGTCCTGGTTGAATGAATCTTCCTTTAACCCCTCTCTTTGTTATATACACATTCCACCTTCTCCTTATTATTTTTGCATTTCATTTTACTGACATACATTGGTAGAAAAACTTATCTAAAGAGATGCCTTTACATTGCATTACAACATTTATTGGCTAAATATTTTTCCCTTTTATTTGTTTTCCCAAAATGAATGTTAAATGGTTGAAATCACAAAATTAATATTTAAAGTGTAGGAATAGATATTGACATCATCATTTGAAGTAGACTTATCATTTTCAGAATGTAAAGCTGTTAACCTCAGTATTACAACCTGAAGACCCCACCAAAACAAAACTGCCTGCTCTCTTCTGTAGGTAGTACATTTCTGGCAGCCTCTTTGTATTGTAGTGATATGTTACATTAGGGTTGTTTTCAGGCATTAGTAATTTCCTGACCAAACATTGTTCCCAGGCTTTAGGTGAGAAAAGGACATTTTTACCCATTTCAAATATTGGTAAGTACTTTTTTAGTCCTGGTTATCTTTTTTGTCTGTGTGTCACAATTGATTAGAAAGGGAATTGGTACTAGGAAAAAAGATCTTTGTATCAGATACTTCTGTTAAGAGTTTGGTGTGCAAGCTATGTATATACAGTTAACCAATATCTAGGACCAAAAGCTATTCCTACAGTAAGGAAATAGTCAAAGGATGTGAACATTTTTCAAATAGAGAATTGCAAGCTAGTAACTACCATGTGAAAAAATAGAGATCCATATCACTCATAATAAGAGAAATGTGAATCAAAGCAACTCTTTGGTTTCACCTCACACCCAGCAAATTAAGCAAATATGACAAAAGATGGGAATAGTCATTGTTGGAGGAATTGTGTAAGGACAGCTTATCATGTGGAGTTATCAACTGTAAAAACTAATCTGGAAAGCAGTTTGGAATTATTTCTCTCCTCCTTCCTTCCCCCCAGCAAAAAAAAAAAAAAAGGACAAATGTTCATTGCCTTTGGCCCAGAGGTTTCATTTCTAGGTATCTACTCTGAGGAGGTCTTTGACAGAAAAGAAAAATAAAAGTCCTACGTACACCAAAATGTTTATAACAGTACTTTTAATAGCAAGGAACTGGAAAGCAAGTGGATACCCAATGGCTAAACAAATTATATATAAATTAATGGAATATTATTGTGCTCTAAGAAATTATGAATATGATGAATATAGAGGAGCATGGAAAGACTTCCATGAACTGATGCAGAATGAAGTAAGCAGAGCCAAGTAAACAGTATACAGAAGGAGCAAAATTGTCAAATAATTGAAATTGGGATGTTGCAAAATTGTAAAGAATAAGCTTGACCCCAAAGAAGAGTTATGATTTCTTCAGATCTCCAGTTTCTTTGCAGAGATGGAAAGTTGCATGTCATGTATATTATTATTTTTCCCCAAGGAATTTTCTCATGCTTTGCTATAAGGGACAGTTCTCTGAGAGGGGAAGGAATATGGGTGAAATCTAGGTGATGTAATTACAAAAGTTATCAAAAACCTGTTTTTATAAAAGTAGTGATATTGTTAAGTCACAGTATGTTTTGCTATTTTGAACTTTATGGGGTGGTCAGTTCCCTGGGGAGAGAAAGAAATGTCATAAACTTTAGCTCAAATAAAATTCATATAAATTGCCTTAGTCAAAATTAAAAAAAAAACTTCCTTTCTATGACATTTAACAGAATTAAATGTTATTATGTAATACTTATATGTAGAGACATTGTTTTAATTTTTTATATTAAGTTTCTAAAGAAATTTCGTTTCCCTGAATGGACATAAAATCTACAGTATTATTTAGCACAGTGACTTCGGTTTATATGCTCATTGGCCTTTTATTTCAGAAGGCTCTTCTTATAAAGTGTGATTTCAAATCATAGTTTTCTATTATCTGAGTATTTCAATGATCTCAACATGTGTCATGAAACAAAATTAATCTTATAAGTATGTGCTATATAATATTTGGAAGGGAGGAAATGGGTGAAAAAATTGGTAAATCCAATAGGGAGTTGTAACTCCAAAATGGCAGGGAACTTTTGTTGGTGTGACTTCATTTCCCTGGGTTTTTTCCTTTTCGTTTTCTTCCCCCTGCCTCCATTTTGTCTCATTTGGGTATCATCTTCCAGTCTTCTAGCCTTGATGGAGCAGGTAGGTGTAGAGTAGAGTTAGTACTCGTTAAGTATAGTGAGTCAGTAAGACCTGAGTTATCTTGCCTTAGACACTAACTCTGTGACCCTGAGCAAGTCACTTAATATCCCTCAGCTTCAGTTTCCTTACCTGTAAACTGAGGATAATGATTAGCACCTCCATGTTAGGATGATTAAATGAGATAATAAAGGTAAATCACTTAGCAAATCATAAAGCTATATATAAATGTTAGTTAATAGTAGCAGTAACAACCTATAGTTTTACAGGCAACTGCTGTAAAGCTTATTGTTGAATCAACCAAGGGATTCCTGGTAATTGTGAAGTACATAGATACTTCCTCGGTGCTTTCAGAAAAATTTATTATGAATGCTTCAGTTTTCCCATCTGTAGAATGGGGGCAATGATATATTTGGCCTGGTTGCCAAGAAATAAAATGAAAAAGAATAGTTAGCTAAAGGACTTGTAGCTCTGGAATGAGAAGAGTTAGGGAAATACAAAGTTACTGCTTTTACGTAGAACAGTTGTTCATCTGTCTCTGGAAGGGACCTTTATTGTTTTCCTTTCCTTTGCATTAAAGAACATTAAATAGGTTTGGGAGCAGAAGCAATAAAAAGAGGGGGTGAAACATACCACATGCCCTCCAGTGTGGAGTCACAAGGGAGTACCACTTTAATGGCTTTCTTAATATACACCCCATTGTGCTAGGTATTGAAAGACAGACTTAGGAGTTGTTTCTTTCCCTGTGAATTTACTTACTTTCAATGTCTTCCATATTTAGAGCTTAAGACCTTTTAATATATTTTAGGGAGTGATAATAGACCTAAAAGCTGTTCCTTTTAAGAGGCATATTATTATCAGTGTTTGAATGATAAGACTAAATTAAGCCATAAATTAAGATATAACATTTCCTAAAGTCATTTTGTGTTTTAATCAGTGCCAAGAAGATAGAAGATAAATAGTTACTAAAGTAGTAACAGAATGAGGAACATGAGCAGGTGTTATTACTTAATATTATATAGGAAAGAAGCAATTACTTGTTAAATGGAAGTAAATAAATACTGGCTAATAGGAAATTGTAAAATAGTATAGATTTCACTGCCTCTGCTCTTCCATTTGAGCAATATGGCTTCACTATCGCCTTGGCAGCACCCACACTACTGTTATAATGCCTTTTATTAATATGATGCCTTTCTGCCAAGGATCTTTTGCCTTCATATAATATTAGTAGGATTTCACAAAAGAGTATTTCTCTGTGTTTAAGGAAAGAGATGATCATAAAACGCTTTGTCATATACTTAGCAGATTAAGTTGGTGCTTTTCTCACTGCTCATCTAATTTCCTCTTGCCTTGTCTCCTTCTTAGGAAATTCTTATCTAATATGACCATCTTGAAGAACAGAGATTCTTAACCTGGTGTCTAGTTGGTAAATGTGTGTGTGTGTGTGTGTGTGTGTGTGTGTGTGTGTGTGTACAAATATTTAAATATAATTGGGCATCTAGGCGACCCAGTGGATATAACACTGGGCCTGGAGTCAAGAAGACCCAAATTCAAAATCTACTCTCAGACATTTACAAATTCTATGTCCCTGGGCAAGTCACTTAAACCAACCAAAAACCAAACCGCTTTCTGCCTCAGTTTCCCTGTCTTTAAAATGGAGACAATAGCATGTACCTCCCAGGATTGTTGTGATGATCAAATGAGATAATATTTGTAAAACCCTTAGCACAGTGCCTGGCACATAATAAGCACTATATAAATGTTAGGTTATTAATCATTGTTATTGGTAGTGATCACTATTATTATTAGTTTCTTTTGTAGTCCTATGTATTTTGTTTCATACATTTAAAATCATTCTAAGAAGTTCATATGTCTCACCAGACTACCACAGGGGTCCATGATACAAACAAAAGTTTGAACCTCTGCTCTAGAGCAACCACTCTCTTCATTCCTCTCCAGTGATTCTACTTCATCTCATCCAACACCTTTTTTTGTTGTTGTTGTTTTTTTTTAGGTATTTCTGTTTTTATTTCATCCACCCACAGCCTTCCTCTTAACTTCCTCAAAAATAAACAAACAATAACAACCAAAAAACACTGTTCATAGGGAGAAATTTTAAGGCCAGTAAGTTTGATCTTGTTCATTCTTCTTAATTAAAATCCTTGAAATACTTTCTTGTGATCTCTCCTTTTAAGTTGATGATACTGTCAGTGAGCAAGGTGTGGGATGGAGAGAATTTATAAAGATGTATAAGACACGGACCACTGTTGTCAAAGGACTTTAAAGCCTTTCCTTTCATAGTATTTACCTATAGTATTTCACAAGCGTTTTCTTTATTCTGAGTGGCTTGTTGGCATAATGGTTTCCGGTTACCTGAAACAAACTCAAGACTTTTCCCTTTCTTCTTCCTCCCCTCTTCTCATCTCAATGTATGATACAAACTATTACACTGAGCTGATTCACTTTACTTCAGATGTGACTCATTAAACCTATTGGATTTCAGCCTGAACTTCTTTAACCCATCTCTGAAACTAGGTGCAGCTCACATATATTAATTAATTAATTAATTGATTAATTATTATATATAATATAATTATTATTAATTCATTAATTAATATTCATTGTCTTGCGTAAAAATGGCATATACTTAGCAAACTTTAACATTTTAATTTGAACAAAGTCTGTAGACCTGTTGTATGGTTAGTCACTCTTCCTACAAGATAAAGTGTCTTGATTATTTACAAGGACATATCATCCTGCTTTAGAAGGACATATCCAAGTGCCATTTACTTTTCCTCTCTATTCTTCACTCATTAACCTTTTTACTTAAGTACAGATAGAAGAAGATGAAATGACACTTCTATTTATCATTTTGAAGTGCTAAGCCATAAAGTATGTGTACACTGGTGGGATTTTTTCCTTACCATGAACAGAGACTTTTCTAATTCCATTGTTCAGATGTTTCTTATGCAGTAATTATACTATGCAGTGCTCTGTGTTTTAAAAATACATCTCTTAAAATGTTTTTTATATTATTGTGTCTGCAATGGAAATTTTAATAAATATAATGACCTGAACTTCATTTGCTTATTTGGTTGATGGTCTCCTAGGTTTGATTTAATCCATGCTGAGGCAATTCTTTTCATTACTAAGAATAATACAGTGTTGGTCATAGTTTTATTAAATAGTTGTTTATTAAATAGTTGTTTTATTAAACTATAATTATAATATTTTTGAGTAAAATCAAAGGCAACAAAATGTGTACAGGCTCACCTCCCCTAGAAATAACAAGATACACAGATTTTTTTTTTCCCTTTGGTGACTACCTCAGGTCTTGGATAGATGAGGTATTCACTTCAGGAAGAGTCAAGAATCCTCTTTATCTGACTTCTCTCTAGTTCTAAATTTCTGGGATTATGCTTTTTTTTCCCTTCACCCTTTTTGCACCTGACATTTCTTTTTATGGTCCATAATGTTATCCTATTAATTGTGGACTGGGAAACTGTGCCAGTTTTTCTTAATCTAGAGCATCTCAACCTTTTCTTCTTGTCTGGAGCAACTACTTGTACTGTAGGTCATTCCTTGTTGGAAAACTAAGAAACTAATCTTGGTGACCAAGATGGGATTTTTTTAATGTAGCTGTTGTAGCATTGCCCAACCAGGAACCTGGCCATTCAGATCATTGTCCTCCCTCCTTATATTTGTGAACTTCCTCCCACCCCACCTCCTACTCCCAAGTCTTCAGGCACAACTGAAGAATGATAGAAAAGAATTTGGAACCAAAAACACATTGTTCTAGTCAGTTTTTCTTTTTTTTTTTTTTTTTTTTTGTATTAACAAAAGACTAAAAAAAAGTGAACTGCTCATGAAGGTAACTTTAAGTCTCTCTCCCCTCCCCCACATCTTGTTCTCTATTGTCATCTAAGGAAGTATCTTAGAATCATAAAATCATAACAGTATACAAAGATTCGAAAGGTTCACCCCCTATCCCTTTAGCCTAACCTTCCCAGACAGATGAGAATTGATCCTGTTTTTTTTCTCCTTAATGGAAATTTCTACAGTAACCCATTTCTGCCTCTCTCAGCAGTCCTGATTCTTAGCGAAAGTTCTTTCATATATCCATCCTAAGTTTATTGTATTGTGTTTGAAGCCCATTTCTTTTTATTCTAGCCCTAGCGAAGATAGAACAAATAGAGTGACTACCCCTTTACAGAATGAGCCTTTATAGGTTTAAAGGTTGTTAAAGCCTTCTTTTCTTCAGGCTAAAATAATCCTAGTTCTATTAACATTTCCTTATAGGTCTAGTTTTCCAATGAATTAATTGTTTTTATGGCTTTCATCTGATCTTTCTCGTGACCTTCTGTTATTGAAGAGCCTAGAGTAGGACGTAGTATTCTAGTAAAGAATATGCCATTATAAAATATGCTGGCTATTGGGCAGGGGCATGGTTTTATGCATTATGCCCCATTTATATATCTTCCTGTGTTTTGATGTTTTCTTGTGATCTCCTCATTGTTTTCTTGTGATCCCACTCTTGTGATACTATGCAAATCTAGTTATCCTGCTTATCCTCATGAATGCTCTTGAAGATATTTTTGCTTTGAAGAAGGAATTCTAGAATTGTTTGTATATGTAAAATTGGTAGATGGTTCTTATAGAAGCTTGAACATCAGATGACACAAGGATAGTTCTCTTTCATTGATATAAAATGACTTAATTCTAGAAGCCCTGCTTTTGATGTAATATATTGCTCTTCAGCAGACTATGCCACATTCTTGTTAAGCAGTGAAACTGATAAAAATTATTAATCTTTTTGCTTCAAAGATTAGGAAATAGAAGTGAGGCAGTTTGTCGATGGTCATAAAGAATGTGAGGGATCTAAAACTTTCCCATTTCCACTTCACAGTTGATTCCATGTGTCATGATGCTGATTGTTAAAGATCCACTGATTGTCTCAACATCAGAGAATAAGTTTAAACCATCAAGTGGATTTTTATTAACACTGTTTTCCTTCCCTTCAACTGACATTGTGTATTTTGTAGTTTGGGGTAATGGATTTGTGGAGTTGTCTGTGATCTTTTTGATAAGGATGTTCCCACAAATGATACAGATTTCAGTTCATCCTCATGTGACTCTTGTCCAGGTCATCTCATGCAAGTTTACTGCAGGTGTTCTACCTGTTGTGCTGGTGGCCTTCCTAACTTTTTCTTGAAATATCAAGGATAGTAATGGAGCACACAAGGTAGCATCTAAAATCAATAAATAGGGGAGCAGAGCCAAGATGACTGAGTGAAGCCAGCACTCTTTCCAAGCTCTCTTACTAAATGCACCCTTTTTACCCATTCACCCTTTTACAACTTAAAAAATGGGCCAAACTGAATGCTGAGCAGGAAAGCCAATAAAGAGTCACAATGAGCATTTTTTTTTCTCCAGCCCGGAACAACTTAGGAAGACAGAAGGAGAGGTCTGTGGACACTGGGGTGGAAAATGGCTGGGATCAGGGCACAGAAGCCTTGATGTGGGATGGCAGGAGCACCGAGGGATTATAAGGACTCTTGAGTACCTGGTCAGAAGGTGATCACAGGGGACTCCCACACTAGCACAGGGCGCAGGATTGGGTGCTGTTTGGCAGTTTTGTCACCTGTTTCCCAGTTCTGGTTTACAGTTCCAGGATGGAAAGGAATGGTTGTAGTTAAGAGGGAACAAGGACCCTACTTGTAAGAATTAGAACACAGTCTAGGACAGAGACCAGACCTCTGCTTGGATCATACCATGTTAGAAGTACCAAAAACTTAGAAACACCCACTGAGCTATGAATGCAGCAGAAAATTCTTTGTAAACATAGATAGAAAATCAAGACATATCCCCCCTCCACATACACCCTTATATTTGAACAGAGCCCAACTGTAACAGAAAGTCCAAAGTCAAGAAATGGGCTGGAAAAATGAGCAAACAACAAAGATCCTGACCATAAAAAGCTACTGTGGTGACAGGAAAGCTCAAGACAGAAATTCAGAAGAAGCTTGAAAAGGTAAACAAGAAAGAGAAATCATAAGGGACTTACTAAAGTGGAACTGTTTTGCTTACATTCCTACATGGAAAGACGATGTGTGTAATTCATGAGGCCCTTCTTAGTATTAGGGTAGTTGAAGGGAATATACGTATACATAGACAGAGAGCACAGGATGAGTTGAATATGAAGGGATGATATCTAAAAAAAATAAAATTAAGGGATGAGAGAGGAATATATTGAGAGAGGGAGAAAGGGAGAGATAGAATGGGGTAAATTATCTCACATAAAAGTGGCAGGAAAAAGCAGTTCATTGGAAGGGAAGAGGGGCCAGGTGAGGGGGAATGAGTGAATCTTGCTCTCATCAGATTTGACGAGGAGGGAATAACATACACACTCAATTGGGTATCTTACCTCGCATGAAAGTAAGGGGAAGGGCATAAAAAGGGGGATGATGGAAGAGAGGGCAGATAGGGCGAACAAATAATCAAAAGCAAACACTTTTGAAAAGAGACAGGGTCAAGGGAGAAAATTGGATAAAGGGGGACAGGATAGGAGGGAGGGAAATATAGTTACTCTTTCACAACATGACTGATTATGGGAGTGTTTTGCATAATGATACATGTGTGGCCTATGTTGAATGGCTTGCCTTTTTAGGGAGAGTGGGTGGGGAGGGAAGAAGGGAGAGAATTTGGAACTCAAAGTTTTAAAAGCAGATGCTCTAAAAGAAAAAAGGTTGTTTTTGCATGCAACTGGGAAATAAGATATATAGGCAATGGGGCATAGAAATCTATCTTGCCCTACAAGAAAGTAAGGGGAAAAGGGATGGGGCAGGAGGCGGAGTGGGGTGATAGAAGGGATTGCTGACTGCGGAACGGGGCAAACAGAATATATGCCATCTTGGAATGGGTGGAGGCTAGAAATGGGGAGTAAATTTGTAACTCAAAATCTTGTGGAAACTAATGCTGAAAACTAAAAAATATCAAATAAAAAATCATTAAATCTAAAAAAAACCCCAAATATTATCTCATTTAATCCTTACCATAGCCCTATGAGGAAGAAGCTTTTGTTATTCTCATTTAATAGATAACAAAACTCATGGAGTTAGAAATTAAGTGTCTTGTCCAGGATCACACTGAATTTGAACTCAAGTCTTCCTGACTACAGGTCAAGCAGCAGACTCAGTCAAATCCCACTTTAACCCTTCAGAATTTTAGTGCTTTATCAGAATGATTGTCAATAACTTTAAAATGTATTCCTTAGATTGTAGAAAGTGTTTGTAAATCAGGGGAATCACTGCTTTAGTTCACAGGATTATAGATTTAGAATTGTAAAGGACCTGAAAAGGCATCTCGTTCAATGACCTCATTTTGTTTATGAGGAAATCGGGGCTCTCATTTGAATATACCAGAGCTTCATTTAAGTCTTTATTAATGAATATTGTGACTTGTTGGAGGAGATTGATGAAACCTAAAAAGTACTCTGATTTATTCTCCTAATTTTATTAGTAAGAGAATTTCTTTACCTCAGTTTAGGATTAAGATTGTGTTAGCATATCTCTCTCTCTCTTTTTTTATTATCCTCAAGTAGTGTCCTGTAACAACATATCATTTTGTATCAGCTTTAAAATCCCTTCATCAAAATAAGATAGATTATAAAGTGCTTTGCAGACTTTGAAGTGCTATATAAATATCACTCTTAAAAGCTCCTAGAAATGGATAATTTTGTTGAGTTATATAGGGGGAAAAGACAAAGGGGACCAATAATGTTTTCTTAATTATCCCCCTCACAATTTTGGAAATCTCACTGACTTTGCCAAACCTTCTTGACATAGGCTCTTGGTGTAGAAGTTTGAGGTAGCAATGATGGGTGATAGGTATCTAGGAGTCAGTGTGGTAGAGCAACAACTTGGTTCTTTCATTTGTCAGGACTGTGGTAAAGGGAGTGGCCCAGGCGTGTTGGCATTCCTCAGTATGGAAGCTGATTAAGATTGGCAGCTACCTGGGACATGCAGTGGTTAAGTTACTTGTCAGTGGTCACATGGCTAATATGTGTCCAGGGTAGGACTTGAACCCATATCTCCTGAGTCTAAGTGTGACCTTTATCTGTTACACCATAGTACCTCTGATTCTTTCATTGTAGCCCACAAATAGTTTTGGCAATAGTCTAGAGGCAAACCGATAGAGTACGTCTTATTATCTGGTGTATAACACCGACAGGCTGTATGCCTTTTGGGACAACTGTCCACTATTCTCAAACCTTGTCAGTCAACTTATCAACAAAAATATATTCCATACCCACAGGAAAGGCACTGTGATTGGCACTTTGGAGGATACACTGAAATAGAAACAATGGACCCTCAGGAAGATAAACAGATATATACATGAAGATAATGATATGTAGTGATATATAGCATAAATGGCTAGTGAATTATGTAGGCAAGAGATGTTATTAGAATTTGGGGTGTGGAGTAGGGGTAGATAGAATCACTATTGGCAAGAATCAGCACAGAGGGCTATACAGAGGAAGATGACAAAAGCTAGTGCTTAAAGGCTGGTTAGGACTTGCATAGACAGAAGACATAGACAAATACCCTCATTGGGTATTTTATGTGCGAGAAAGTGGTATGAGTGAAGACAAAGGCAGGAATGCTCAAGTCTCATTTGGAAGACAGTAAATAGATCAGCATGTCTAGAATACGTGGTTCATGTGAAATACTAGTTTAAGGTAAGTTAGAATTAAATTATTGAGGACCTGAATATTAGGTTAAGAGATATTTATTTTGTAATCCAAGCATTGAAAAGGCTTTGAAGGTTTTTTTTTTTTTAATCAGAATAGTGACATATAAGTATAAAGGATTTTGTACTGAAAGGAAGCCTGAGTATCCTTAAATGTAAAATGAAGATCTGGACTAAATGAGAACTTTCTACTCTAATATTCTATAATGTAAAAGTGGTATTTTAGAAAGATTAACTGTTAGCATTGTGCTGGATGGATTTGAAAGAATAAAAGAATTGGAAGTGGGGAAATGAATTAGGAGACTGTTTTTTTACTCCAGATGTGATGGGGACCTACAATAGTGGTAGTGATGATGGAAAGAAAAAGGCATATATGTGAGAGACACTGTAGAATTTTGAAGGAAGAGTCACAGCGCCTTGGCAGTAGAAATAAGGGGGAAAGAGGAATCAAAGATGATTGACTACAGTTCTAAGCCTGGACTAGAACAACAATTCCTTTGGCACATATAAAGAACTCAGGAGGATGAGCTGGTGTAGTAGAAACAGTGATGACTGAGATTTAGAGGAGATATGTTAGAGGTGAAGGTGCAATACAGAAATAGAAACTTCTGGCAGTATAGAATCACTGGTTTCTCATCTATATCTAATGTTCACTTTCCATCTCAGTACTTTGTTTGTGAATGTGAAAGGTCATATTTTATTTTTAGATTCAGATTCCAGTCTCCTTGATAAGTATTGATGGAGTAGACATTATGAAAAAATTAAAAACATATAAAACAAAGTAAGCCATCTTTTTTTTTTTCTTAAAGAACCTGTTCTCTTAAAGCCAAACCTGTATATGACCTTGTCTTTTCATGTTATGGATCTGATATGTTATCAGGGAAGGAATAGAAATGTGAACTGTGACCCACCAGATACGTAGACCTTTTAGAACCACATTTCTATAGAAGGTATGTATATCTTAAACTTTATCCCTGAGTTACTTGTTTTGTTGTTTTTGGTTTCAGTATTTGGACTACAATAATTTTCAATTTAGATTTAAATAATTTTAGATATGATATTAGAATTAAATTTGGAGTATGATAGATAGCAGTAGAAACCAGTCTGGATGTTTATCATACTGGTTTCTAAAAAAAATTAAAATAATTAAGAAGCTATCTCGTGGTATGTGAAAACATTTCACAGTAGGGCCAAGTCTTCTTTATCTGATCATCAACTCATTCGGACACAACTGTATTTGCTGTTCAGAGCTCTGGAAAATGTTATTTAAATATTCCTAACT
The DNA here is from genome assembly GCF_011100635.1 of Trichosurus vulpecula. Taxonomy (NCBI): domain Eukaryota; kingdom Metazoa; phylum Chordata; class Mammalia; order Diprotodontia; family Phalangeridae; genus Trichosurus; species Trichosurus vulpecula. The sequence continues at coordinate 250,969,594 of NC_050579.1, forward strand.
TATTGTTTCATGCTGGGTTTTATGGAACATAAATTTCTCTTTAGTTCACTAATTTACAGTAGAAATTTGTTACTAATATCACTGCAGGCTCCATCTATCGAAAAATATTGCTCATAACCTATGCTAAAAATATATTATGTATTTGCACTGTACGTAAACAACATAGTGTTTTATTAGTATGCAGTGCTCTGTCTGTGGAAATGTTGATATTATATTTAAGGCATATGGGACCATGAGTTTGGTAGGGAGACTGAAATCCCTGCAGAATAGAATTGATGGAATTCTCCGGGTCCTTTGCAGGAAGTCTACATGCAATGAACACTTTATATAGTGAAAGACTTGGATCTTGTAGAATGTTCTAGGAAGCTGCCTATGATATTCTTTGTAAATCCCATATTTCTAAATGGTTTATAGAGAACAGAAACTGCAAATATATTTAGTCAAAAACAGATAGGCATGGTTTCAGTGACCATCCTTTTTATTTCTGAAAAATATTTGTTAAATTGACCAGAAGTCATTGAAGTGCCAAACAGAAAGATTCATTTTTTTTCCTGAATATGTGTGCACACACACATATGATAAAAAACAGCCATATACATACCTACACACACAGATACATACATATACACACACATACATACATACATACATAGCTTTGGTGGTAGAGAAATGTTGCTTTGTGGAATAACATTTCTTCTGTTTGTCCTTTACCTATAGGGAATGATTTGTAGGATACAAGTCTGACACCTCGATTGCTTGATTTGGTACATTTTTCAGAGAATTATGTAAAAGATCTAGTGCTAGGACAATGTGGTTACTTCAAAATAACTAGTGTTGTGCTCAAATCTTTTTTATGCACTTTACCTTTCTAAAAGCCTGAATTTGTTCTCAGAAATTAGCACACCCAAAATAAAGAATATTTTCTCAGGCAGAAGTACCATGAATTTTACTAACCTCTGTTCCATTCCATGTACCATTTTCTCAACATTTTATACAAATATTCCTTTAATTACACAGAACTTTTTAAATTTGGACATTCCTGTTCACCTATCTTCTCTTAAAGACACATGTGTAGCTCAAGAGAACAAGAAATATCTCCCTACCATACTGTGATTATTTTTGTCCTTGTGAATAAATATCACATTGTAATTTTATAATTCTTCTTAATGAACAAAAAGAAACGTTAAAATATAGTTGAGGTAAATTTTTAGATGCCTAATTGCAGTTGGAGAATTCCAAGAACTTTTAGGGTGAGGGGACAGGTACTTTACATATGCATTAGACTTAATCTTTAATGTATTGTTATCTATTAAATGCATCTTGGATATACTGCTTATGTAAAATGCCATTTTACTTGCCAAATAAGTAAGTGTGGGAAGGTGAACTAAACCTGCAAGTATCTTCATTAACGTATTTTTTTATGGTGAGAAGAGAAGAGCGTATTTGCCCTCATAAGGAGTCATAGGCTCATAGTTAAGAGTCAGAAATCTCTGTAATCTCTTGTAATCTAACTCTTCATTTCACAGAAGAAACTGAAGCTCAGAGAGGTTAAATAACTTCACAGGTACAAAGGAGCTATTCTGGTTTTGGGCTGACTGAGGTAGTTTATGTACAATATTCTAACTGAATAATATATTTGTAAGTCATTAAACAGTTAAGAAAAAGATTTATTGAGCCATAGGAGGAAAAGAGATAAACAGCAGGGAGAGGCATTGAGGACACTCTGAGGTGATTAAGCTGAGGGTAGCTCCCTTGTCTGAGCTGCTACGATAAGCATCAGAGTATACCTGGAGCTCCATGTGACTATTTTGCATTTAGGTGACCTGCAAATAATGTCAGTAGTCTGAGCCATTAGTCCCCTCAGGCAGTAAAGTTTTGATTATGTTTTTAATACCTTTTAAGGAAAAACTACCCTAACTTGAATGAGGGGAATTGGTTATGATGTTGGGACATCACAGTAGCAAGCTCAGAATTCAAACTGAGCTCCTCTGACTCCAAATGTAGTGCTTCTCCTCCTCCTCCTCCTCCTCCTCTGACTCCAAATGTAGTGCTTCTCCTCCTCCTCCTCCTCTGACTCCAAATGTAGCGCTTCTTCTTCTCCTCTCCCCCCCATTTCTTGTCTTTGAACTTCATATTAAAATTGGGCCTGTTTCTGGCTTGGGATGGGGAAAGAGGGAAGGGCACTGTTCCAAGCTTCAGGCTTTTTCTTACTGTTGTTTTCAGGGCCAGTTCTGGGAGTGTGGAGGTTTTTGATGCTTCAGAGATAATGTGATCTGGGGAGAGGTGAGGCCACTGCTCTCCTGTGGTCTGTGTTCTTGTCCTTGCTCAAGAAGGGCCCCTAATCCCTTGGAATTGCAATTGATCCTGCTTCTCCTGCTTCCTTGGGACCAGAAGTGATACTGCTCCTCAGGGCCTCTGCTCCCTCTTGACTAGAAGTACTCCTCTCTGCCCTTCAGAAGTGGGTATAGGCAATGGAGTTTCCAGACAGTGCCCAGTGCTGGCACAGGGGTCCCTTGTCATCTCTTTCCTACCAGGTGCCAGGTCACCTTACCTTCTCTGGCTTTCGAGTTCCTGAGAGTCGCTATTGCTGCTTCTGTCAGCACTGCCTGGCCTCACCATTGGTGTTGCATCCATGCGAACTCCAGGCTAGTCGCGTTACAGATCTTTCCTTCCAACCTCTTATGTTATCTTGGGCTGGAAGAATGTCTCACCCTGACCATTTGTTGACTGTGCCATACCAGAATTTGTTTTGAGGCATTATTTTTAAATTGTTTAGAGGTGGAGCTAGCCAAGGTGGTGGAGAGAAGACAGTGACTCACTTGAGCTCTCCCCCGTACTCCTCCAAAGACCTTTAAATAATGCCTTAAAACAGCCTTTAGTGGCAATACCCACAAAAGGACAGGGTGGAAAAAATTTCCAGCCCAAGGCAACTTAAATGTTTGGCAGGAAAGGTCTGTCACACTAGGGTGAGAGTGGAGCTCAAGCCAGTATAGGCCATGTCAGCAAACCAGGAGCAGCAATTGGGAGTGAATGAATCAGCAGCTTGCGATAGCTGCTTCTGGACCTCTCAGCCCACAGATGGTAAGGGGAGTCAAACAACTGGTCAGACAGTTATTATAGGGGTCTCTTTGATGGCACTGGGGGCAGTGCTGGGTTGCAGTTCTGGTGACGGTCCCTGTGTGAGAAGGAACGCTAACACATCAGAGCTTGTGGCTGCAGTGCAGCAGGGAACCTCACCACAGTTCTGAGGCAAAAAAGAGTACTTGTAGTCACTCACAGACCAGAATTCAGTCCAGGAGAGTAGTAAATACAACTCTCCTTAGATCATTCTACTTTGGAAGAACTAAAAACTTACAGGTTCAGAGAAATATCTCTGAAAAGAGCTGTACAAAACCCCTGAAGCTTGGGATAGTGTGCCTTCCACCCTGGAAGCAGAGCCCCACTTTAGTTAAAAAGTCAAGAAATAGTCTGGGAAAGTGAGCAAACAACAGAAAAAAAATTCTGACGCTAGAAAGTTACTGTGGTCACAAGAAAGCTCAAAACACACACTCAGAAGAAGACAACAAAGTTAAAATTCCTACATTCAGAGCCTCCAAGAAAAATATGAATTGGTCTCAGGCCAAAAAAGAGTCAACAGCTTGGTAAAGGAGGTACAAAAAATACTGAAGAAAATAACGCCTTAAAAAACAGATTAGGCCAAATGGTAAAAGAGGTACAAAAATCCAATGAGAGGAGTGCCTTGAAAAGCAGAATTGGTCAAGGGGAACAGATATACAAAAATTCACTGAAAGGAAGAGCTCCTTAAAAAGCAGAATTGGCCAAATGGAAAAAGAGGCACAAAAATTCACTGAAGAAAAAACTCCTTAGAAAAACAGAATTGGCCAAATGGAAAAGGAGGTACAATACTGAAGAAAATAATTCCTTAAAAATTAGAACTGAGACATCAAGAAACAATAAAACAAACCCAAAAAATGAAAAATAGAAGACAACATGAAATATCTTATTATGCCAACACTGACCTGGAAAACAGATCCAAGAGAGAGAATTTAAAAATTGTTGGACTTCCTGAAAGCCATGATTAAAAAAAAAAAAGCTTAGAAATCATTTTTCAAGAAATTATCAAGGAAAACTTCCCTGATATTCTAGAACCAGAAGGTAAAAGCGGAATTGAAAGAAACCACCCGTTACCTCCTGAAAAAGTTCCCAAAATGAAAAGTCCTAGAAATGTTATAGTCAAATTCCAGAGCTCCCAGATCAAGCAGAAAATATTGTGAGCAGCCAAAAAAATAATTCAAATATCATGGAGCCACAATCAGGTTAACACAAGATTTGACAGCTTCTACATTAAAGGATCAGAAGGCTTGGAATATCATATTCTAGAGATGAAGGAGATAAGATTACAACCAAGAATCACCTACCCAGCAAAACTGAGTGTAAGCTTTCAGGGGGAAAATAGACATTCATTGAAATAGAGAACTTTTAAGCATTACTGATGAAAAGACCAAAGCTAAATAGAAAATTTGACTTCCAAATAAAAGACTAAAGAGAAGCACAAAAGGTAAATAGGAAAGGGAAATCATAAGGGACTTAATAAGGTTAAACTGTTTACATTCCTACATGGGAAGATGATACTTGTAACTCATAAGAATTTTCTCATTATTAGGGCAGTTAGAAGGAGTGTATATATAGACAGAGGGAACAGGTGGGAGTTGAATATGATGGGATGATATCTTTAAAAGTAAAATTAAGGGGTGAGAAAGAGGAATGCACTGAGAGACAGGGAAAGGGAAAGTTAGAATGGGATAAGTTATGTCACATAAAAGAAGCAAGAAAGAGCTATTATTACCATGGAGGGGAAGTTGGGGGAGGTGGCGAGGAATGCCTACTTTTACTGGGATTGGCTCAAAGAGGGAATAACATACATACTTAGTTGGGTATAGAAATCTGTCTTACCTTACAGGAAGGTAGGAGGGTGGAGGGATAAAAGGGGGTGGGGGGTGTTGGTGTTCATAGAAGGGAAGGTGCATTTGGGAAGGCAGTAGTCAGAATCAAAACAGGGTGAAAAGAGAGAAAGAGAATAGAATAAATGGGGGAAATAAGATGGAGGGAAATACAGTTAACAATCATAACTAAGAAAAAAACTTTTTGAAGCAAGTTTCTCTGATAAGGGCCTCATCTCTCAAGCATATAGAGAAATGAGTCAAATTTATAAAAATAAGAATCATCCCCCAATTGACAAATAATCAAGAAAAATGGTTTTCAGATGAAGTAATGAAAAGGATCTATAACCATATGAAAAAATGCTCTAAATCACTGTTGATTGAAGAAATGCAAATTAAAACAATACTGAGGTGTTACCACCTCAAACCTATTAGAGTAACTAATAGGACAGAAAAGGAGAATGATAAATATTGGAGGGAATGTGGGAAAATTGAGACATTAAAGCACTGTTGGTGGAGTTGTGAACTGATATAGCCATTATGTAGAGCCATTTGTAACTATGCCCAAATATTTATAGCAGCTCTTTTCTGATGGTAAAGAATTAGAAATTGAGGGAATACCCATCAATTGAAGAATGGCTGAACAATTCATGGTATATGATTGTGATGGAATACTATTCTGATATAAGAAATGATGATTTAGATGCTCTCATAAAAACCTGGAGAGACTTACATAAAAGTAATGCAAAGAGAAACATAAAAGTAATGCAAAGAGAAATGAGTCGAACCAGGAGAACATTGTATACAGTAACAGCAATATTGTAAGATTATCAACTGTGACTGACTTAGCTATTCTCAGCAATAGAATGATCCAAGACAACTCTGAAGGACTTACATTACGAACAAAGATATCCATCCCCAGAGAAAGAACTGATGGAGTCTGAATACAGATACTTTTTTTTTTTACTCTCTTGCTTTTTGTTGAGTTTTTATTTTGGTCTATGTTTTCTTTTACAACATGACTAACATGAAAATATCTTTTGCGTGATTACATATATGTAACCTTGTGCTTGCCTTCTCACTGAGTGGGATGGGGATGGAGGGAGAGAATTTGGGACTCAATTTTAAAAACTAATGTTGAAAATTGTTTTTACATGTAATTGAGGAAAAAAAAATTTTTTAAAGTTGTTTGGAGAGGATTGGTGGAAAAGCTCAGCTGAGCCTTTCCTCTGCTCTACCATCTTTGCTTCGCCAGTGGAGGCACATTTTATCAGCCTTGCCCATCCCTAACTTGGCAGTGGGCAGTACTGTTCTGTATTTTGCGAGTGCTCATTTAGATTTGTTGACTGACTTAATCAAGTCATTGCCTTCCCAGACAAAGATTAATGATTATACTCTTTGAGCCCTTTATATGAATTTCTGCACTCTTCTTGAGAGGTATTCACATTTAAGACCTATATCTCGTAATAGAACGCCTTAGCATTGATTTCAAGCTTGTTTTAAAAGGCATTTAAAAAATTAAGCCCATTGACTCATGTCCTAAAATCTCAGTAATATGATAAAAAATATCATCTTGAATTTGCACATTTGACAAGAATCCTAAGAGCCATTATTTGAGGTAAAAATTTATAAACAACTTCTCTCCCTAAAGAATTTTCCTGCAGAAATGTAAGAAACTTGTAAGTCTGCTTTCAAATTTGTTACTTTGTTCAATGCATATTAAAGAAGGAGCAGTGCATCTTACAAATAATAGGTAAATGTGAAGGCCTCTGAGATAGGAATTTTAGATTAATACCCATTAGAACCTTGATCCATTTGATTGAAGCAGGAACTCAGCCAAGGCTCCCATTTTTCTTTTTCTTTTTTTTTTCGTAAGGCAGTTAAAGTTAAGTGACTCGCCCAGGGTCACAAAGCTTCCATTTTTCAAAAGTAAAATAAATGGAAGAAGACATTTTAGTGAAGTGTACTGATAATATTGATTTGTAATCCTTCCTTACCTGGAATCCAGCCATCCTTCCTTCCCTCCTACTCTCACTCTCCCTCTTTAACCCCCACTCTTTTTAAAGGAAATAATAATGACAACTATAAAACTCAACACTGTAATTACAATGACCAGTCTTGGCTTGGAAAAAGAGATGAGAAGATGTGCTACCCTCCCTTTCTTTACAGTGGTAAGGGTGAGGGATTATGGATGTGGAACATTCTACATACTGTTGGACTTGTTTGATATGTCACTCAAATGTACCAAACTGCTTTTTCTCCTCATTTCTTCTTATTCTTTATAATAAGAGATGACCCTCTGGTGTAAGAGAGGTAAGGGAAAAAAAGTCAAAACAAAAAGAAACTAAAATCATTCACATTAAACGATGAAATATTTTAAATCAACTAACCATCTTTGTATCAGAATAAATATGATGAAGGTATCTAAGTAAATAGTGCCTATTGGCCATAGTAGTGTGAATGCAGCAGTCTTTTCCTAAGCTTTTATCAGACAGATGATATCATTCCTGCAATCACCCACAAAATCCACACCATCTCCTGCTATCACCTCTGTTTTCAAAATGGAGCAGTTCTTTGCCACCATGGTAAAACTGTTGCCAACAGTGGTCATCTTGGTTTGTGAGGGTTAGCAAGACTGCACAAACTTATAGTGGTGGACAAGATGATAAATGTTTAAATTGTATTACATTTCATGACCAGGTTCTCTGATTTGTCATTTTCTCCTTTCCCCCGGGTTATTTTTCTGTTCTTAGGAGAACAAAGCCAATTTAGCAACTGCATAGCACACAGTCTGCAGAGGCTTTAAAGATTACTAGCAACAAAATATATTTATGTCTTTAATAAGAAATTGAAATTTACCAGTCGCTAAATAAATTTCCTTCCTCTGCTCCTTCCCTTGGAAATCATCAGTGTTGGATGAAACATTTTGGCCTCCACAGCTATTGCTCTATGTCCCTTCTTTTACTAAAGAAGCATTTTATTACATTATACCAATAGTCAGATAATTAGAAGTGTCTGTGAACATGGACATTTTTTGAGTAAAATATTTAAATATGTCTAAATGTTTTCATGGAGTCATGGCCCATCAGTTCATAAATATTTATTAAGTACCTACTAAGTGGCAGTGTGGTATGGACCGTAAGCTTGGTTTGTTGTCAGCATTCAGATTCTAGCTATGTCGCTTTACTGTCTTTTTGATCTTGGACAAGTCACGTAACTTCTTTGGTCATCAGTATCCTCATCTATAAAGTGAAGGGGTAGGACTAGAATTTTAGGGCTATGAATTCTTGGCTTTTTCTTGATCTCTGTGTAGCTCCTGACTTTCTTAATACTTTTTTTTCCTGTATATTCTCTCATCACTGGGATTTTTGATACTATTCTCTTTTTCTCCAGTGCTTAGGAGGGTGCCTAACACATAGTAGACACCGAATCTAAATGCTTTTTGATTGGGTAATAGGTTGATTGGCCCTCCTGTCTCACTGGCTTCTTCTTCCTTGCCTCATTTATGTCCTATACCCTACTTGTGGGTGTTACTCAAGGCTATTTTCTCTATACTATCTAGATGAGCCTGTCGGTTTGCATGGATTCAATTATTGTTTCTATGTAGATAACTCATATGTGGGTGGATCTGTACATAAAGTTCCTTTTTAAAAAAGCAAATTCATTATTTATTTTTGGCATTCATTTAAAAATTTTTTTGAGTTCTTATTTTTCTCTCTCTTTCCCCTCCTGCACCCATTGAGAAGGCAGTAAATGTGATATCAATTATACATGTGAAATCATGCAAAATATATTTCCATTATAGCCATGTTGCAAAAAACAATGAAAAGAAATTTAAAAGTCAAAAATTTAGGCTTCAATCTGTACTCACACTTCATCAGTACTCTTTCTGGAGGTAATCCAGAATCCTTTTCATTCTAAGTCCTTCAGAATTGTCTTGGACCATCGTATTGATTAGAATAGCTAAGTCATTCACAGTTGATCATCTCTACGTAAAATTCTAATCTCTTTCCTGGCTATCAGTTCAACATTACCATCTGCCAGTTGGACATTTGCCGATGGATGTCCCCATACTCATCTCAAACTCAGTATATCACACTAGTGATCTGTTATTTGCCAGGTCTGATGGTCTTTTTCAGTTTTCATCCTTCTCAACACATCTGTTTTATGTGACAGTATTCACCACCCACTCCTCCTGGATACTCTCTCCTCTCTGGACTTTCTTCTCTTGGGTCTCCTCAGTTTCCTGTGCTGGTTCATTTCCCATATCATGTCCCCTGAATGCTCACCAAGGCTCTAAGTCCTCCTCATCATCTACACTCTCTCTCAGTGCTTTTCTTACCAGGAGAGTTTTACATACATTTTGGTGCTCCCTGAAACAGTTAGCACTCCCACTTCCTCAACCTACTTACTTTCCACAACCTACTCCTCACCCCACCTTAGCCACTAACAAAGATGATCATAGCTTTGATCTTGCCATCATCTACAAATGTACCACTTCCATATTTAAGATCTCTATAGTTCCCTTATCTGATCACAATCTACTAGCTTTCTGCCTCTCCCTCTGTTCTTCACTGTGACCTCCAATTCCTTGGATCTCCCAGTTCTCTCCCAGGCCCTTACCCTTGCTCTTACCACATTCTACTCCTTTCTCCATCTTGACCCCTTGGTGAACCAGTTCAACTCTACAGTCTTCTTTTCATGAGTCCTTTATCTCCTTATCATATTATTGATTGTGCCTTGCCTAGCCTTAGCTTGTATCACTTCCACTATCTGCTGCCTTTTCTCTTACTCAGAGGCTGCTGAATGAATCATGCAACCTCTCTGAATATGTTCACTACAGATTTATGTCACATTATCTCAATGGGCCTTCATTGTTTCTAGGCAATCCCACTCCTTCCTAATCAACTCACTATCCTACTCTCCACCTTAGTTCTTCCTTTTCTCATCCTGCTCTCTCATTTATCTTCAGACTCTGTCTCGTGGCTGCTTCCCTACTGCTTTATCAACATACCATGGCTTCCTCCTATTCTGAAAAAACCCTCACTTGATCCTTCTCTCCTTACTAATTCCTATATCCCATTTCTCCTCTGACTTTTGTAGCTAAACTCCTTTAGAAGGCTGTCCACGATAGTTGTCTCTACTTCTACTCTTCTCCCTCTGTTCTTAACTCTCTATAATCTTGTTTCTCATCATTCCACTAAAACTGCTGTCTCCAAAGTTACCAGTGATCTCTTAATTGCCAATCCTATGTCCTTTTCTCAGTCTTCCTTTTTACTTGATCTCTCTGCAACCTTTGATACTGTTAATCCCTCTCTTCTTGATATTCTTTTCTCTTAGACCTGGTCTCACCTGGTTCTCCTCCTACCTTTTTGACTGCTCTTTGTCAATTTTCTTTGCTGGATCACTATCTAGGTCATGCCCACTAACCATAGGTATCCTGTAGCACTCTGGTCTGAGCCTCCTTCTCAAGTTTCACATCTCTGACTATCAGACATCTTGAACTGGATGTCCAGTAGATGTCCTTAAACTCAACATGTTCAGAAACTCAGCTCATTATCTTTCATCCCTCAACTTCCATATTACTATTTTTAAAATTTTATTTATTTTTAATTTATGGAATAAAATAAGCATTTCCATAACATAGTATAATAAAAAGATGACTGCGCATGAAACTGTAAATCTACTGTGTACATAAGATGATCCTTTTAATTATATAATGAATTATCATGTAAATTTCTTTTTCTTTTTTTTTTCTTCTCTTTGCCCTTCCTCTCCCATGGCTACCCAACAAATAATTGGATGGAAAGCAGAAAATTGAAAAAAATATTTATTGACAGTTTCTCAGATAAGGGTCTTATATTTCAAATATATAAAGAATTTTGTCAAATCTGTGGGAATACAAGTCATTCCCTAATTGATAAATGGTCAAGGGATATGAACAGGCAGTTTTTCAATGGAGAAATCAAAACACTATATAGTTATGAAAAATGCTCTGAATTATTATTCATTGGAGAGATGCAAATTAAAACATCCGTGAGATATCATTTTGCACCTACCAGAATGGCTAAAATGATTGAAGGGAAAAGCAACAAATGTTAGAGGAGATGTGGAAAAATTGGGACTTCATCATAATTCATCATTGATGGAATTGTGAACTGATCCAATCATTTTGGAGAGCAATCTGGAATTACACCCCAAGAGGTATTAAACTGCCTATATACCTTTTGACCCAGCAATACCACTATTAGATCTATTTCTAAAGATGATTAAGGGAAAATGAAAATAACATGTGTTCTAAAATGTTTATAGCAGCTCTCTTAGTGGTGGCAAAGAACTGGAAATTGCAGGGATGCCCATCATTTAGGAAATGACTTCCTTATTACTATTGAAGATGGCATTATCTTCCCAGGCCCCCAGTCTCCCAGCATAGGTATTATCCTCAACTCTTCACTGTCTCTCATCCCCTATATCCAATCTTTTGCCAATGTCTCAGTCTTACCTTTGTAACATCATAACACTGGCCTACTTGCTGTTCCATTCTAATAAACATTTATTAAGGGCCTACTCTTTGCCAGGCACTGTGCTTAGTCCTGAGGATACAATTAATATGAAGATAGTCCCTCCTCTCAAGGAGCTTACAATATAATGGGGGTTGGGTAGGTGAGGTTTGACAACATACAAAAGGAGTTTGGAAGGCAAGGAGAGAGATGCCAGGGGATGCTGGGCCATTTTCTTCGATGGAGTTGAAACTAGGCAGAGCAACATAGGCAAGCAGACTGAGTCCAGTGTCTCCTCTCTGTAAAGGAAGGCATTGGGAGGAGTGCTCCACTTTCTAGCCCTCCAATCTCAGGGGAGAAGGGCCCTGAGAAAAGTGTTATCAATCGGGGTTTACGTTTTCTCTGTGGTGATGAGATTAGAAATAATGAGCTTAATCTGAGAGGGGCATCTTATTCCACTGAGTTGAAAACAACATATGCAAAACTGAGTGTTCCCTGAATAAGATACTCCACCTCTCAGCTCTAGCATTTTCTCTGGCTGTCCTCTAATCCTGGAATACTCTCTATGACCTCATCTCCACCTTCTGAGTTCCCTGGCTTCCAAGGCCCAGCTAAAATCTTACCTTCTACAGGGAACTTTTTTCTAGTGCCTTCTCTTGTTGAACATTTCCATTTTATCCTGCATATAATTTGTTTGTATATAGTTGTTTACATGTTGACTCCCTGTTATAGTGTGAGCTCTTTTGGGGTCGGGATTGTCTTCTGCTTCTTTGTATCAGTGCTTACCTAGCATGTACTAGGTACTTAGTAAATAAATAATCATTTACTTTCAGCTTTGTATGCCCAGCATTTACTACAGTGGCTCAGCACATAGTACTCACTTAAATGCTTTTGACTGACTAGCTGATTTTACTACTTTTTTTATTCCCTTACTAATGTTTTTTCTTCTTATTTCCCATTAGAACAAAAACTTCTTTTGAATAGAGATCATTTCATTTCTTGTATTTGTATCCCTAGCACAGTGCCTTATTAAATAGGCACTTAATAAGTACTTGGTTATTAATATGTCTGAAACAGAACTCACTGACTCACCACAAACCCGTCTTCCTACTTCTCTGTTTTTGTCAAGAGCTTCACCACCTTTGTAGTCATCTTGCTTTTTACTCTCAGAGCCATCACTGAGTTCTCTTTCTCTCTTCTCTCACTCCCACATCCAGTTATTTGTCACATCTTATGAATTTTACCTCCACATCTCTGGAACATTTCCCCTTTTTTTTCCGGTAACTCAGCCACCACCCTCCTTCTGGCTTTCATCATCTTTCAGCTGAACTATTGCAGTAATCTACTATTGCACCCTCCCAGTTGAACTTGCTTTACATATCTCCCATCTCTATTCTATTCTCCATATTGCTCCTGAAGAGAAATTTCTAAGGCACAGGTCTGACCTGCCCAATAAACTCCCATGATTTCCTGTTACCTCTAGAATAATATAGAACCTCCTGTTTAGCATTGATAGTCACTTACAAGCTGATTCCAACCTACCCTTCCATCCTTAATAAATATTATTACATATGCCCTCTTCTTTTCTCTTATTTTCAAAGCCCTTTGTTATCATCACTCACAACACTTTGTTATCTCTACCCTCACTTGCATTTTTTCCTCCAGTCTCTTAAAAGGTGATGGCCCTTCTAGCCAATAGCAGTTCTTCTACACCTGCCCTTGATCTTGTCCATCCCCTCTAATCTTCTCCTTCAGTCGTTCTCCTCTCTCTGTCATTATCAGGCTTTCTGTATATACTGGTTTCTTCCCGATAGCCTTCAATGCTCAGTTCTGCCCCATCCTTATACAACCTTTACTTGTTGAGTCATTTCAGTCATTTCTGATTCTTTGCGACCCCACTTGGGGTTTTCTTGGCAAAGATATTGCAGTGGTTTGCTCATTTGACAGATGAGGAAACTGAGGCAGACAGGGTTAAGTGACTTGTCCAGTGTCACGCAGCTAGGAAGTGTTTCCCTCTAGTTATCCATTTATCTCTGTCTTCTCTTTCTCAAATTTCAAGAAAAAAAAATTGTCTGCATCCATTGTTTCCATTTCCTCTCTTCTTAGCCATTGCTCAGTCCTTTCTAGTCTGTCTTCTGACCTTATCACTTGTCTGAAACTATTCTCTCCAGTTACTGCCAGTCTTTTATTTGCTAAATCTGACCTCCCTCCGTCCCCTCTTCCCCCACAGTCCTCATATTCTCTTCTGCATTTAATATAATTGACCACTCTGTCATCCTGGATACTCGTTTCTCCTTAGGTTTTTTGGAACATTGTTCTCTCCTGGTTATCCTCCTACTTATCTCTTCTTTTTCAGTCCCTTTTACAGGCCCATCATACTGTATCATGCTCCCTAATTGTGCATGTTCCCCCAATATATTGGCTGTCTTTTTCTCTTTACTCTCTTGTTGACCACATCAGGACATAGTAGTTTAATTATCATATCTATGCAGATAGCTCCCAGATTCATTTATCTGGCCCTAATCTTTCTCCTGAGGTGCAGTTCCTCATTACCATCCAGTAAATGTTGTGTTGGCCTCTCAAACTTTATATTTCCAAAACAGCTCATGTCCTTCCCTCCCTTCCCAAACTCATCCCTTTCCAAAGTTCTCCATTTCTGTCAAGGACAGGCCATCCAACCCCCCTTTTCACATGGCTACCACCATAGTTCAGGCTCTCATCTTTTTTCACCTAAATTCTTACAGTGACTTCTGATTGGTCTCTTCCCACTCCATTCCATCCTACACATAGCAGCCAAAGTGATTTTTCTTAAATTTAATTCTAGCCATGTCACTCCTCTAGTCTCTCAATTCTAGTGGCTCTTTATTGCTTTCATGATAAAATATAATCTTTGACTTTTAAAACCTTTAACAGTTTGGTCCCAACCTATCTTTCCAGGTTCATTTTTCATTTGTCCTACATCCTGCATTCTGGCCTTCCTCACACATAACACTCCATCTCTTGGTTATCTGCCTTTGCACTAGTGGCTGCCTGCTCTCCCTCCCTCCCCCACCCTAACCATTTCTGTCTTGTAGAATTCCTCACTTCATTCAAGAAATAGCTCAGTCATCACCTTCTGTAGGAATCCTTTCCTGATTCCCACAATTCCTAGCATCCTAACAATTTAACTTCTTGTATTAATTTTGTAATTGGGGGGGGCGTGTGTGTGTGTGAATGAATTTTTTGTATGTTTTTATATATGTACATATTTGGGGCAGCTAAGTAGATGTGTTGGTAAGCAAAATGGGCTCCTTAGCGCTTAGTTCAACAAGTGCCCTTGAAGAGTTTGGCTTTTGTTTGCTTTGAGTAATTCAGTGTATTTCATTGAGTCTTACTAAGTGCTAAGCCCCAGGCCCAAACCCCTATCAGGTATAAAACCTATGTGGGTGTGGTTTGGCAACTAAAGTGGTGCCCAAGGTGGGGCTAACTCCAGGGAGGGCCTAGTTTACATGTCTGGGACAGCAGAGGCTCTTAGACCAGGTGGGTTTAAGTCTCCTCTTTGTGATGATTTTAGGTCAAGTGGGTGAGTCGCATGTGTGACTCACCCCTGATGCTGAAAAAGATATAAAACCAGGGGTTGGCCTCCTCTTCCTTGGAGCTCTTTGCCACAGCAGCAGTGGCGCGCATGACTCTGTTCCAGCCCTTGTTCTGAGCTCCTGGGCTGAACCTAGATGTTGGTAACTATGAATTGTATTGGGTCTGTCAGTTGATGTTTGTACTTTGTAATTTGCTCTGAAGTTCAGTGTGCTGGTCTCTTCCCCTGAACTAAGTGAATGATATTTGTGTGCTGAATTAAAGTAAGCTTGTCAACCCCTTCACTTTGCTTTCCTTACTTAAGCAGATCAAAAGAACCTGTGCTGTTAGCAGCTTTCTGGGTGCTGGCTGTGGGTGAATCTTACACCCCCACAGAAGCTGCTAGCCAGATTGTTGAAACAGTAGAGCAGCAGGTAGGATGCTGGGCCTGGAGGCAGGAAGACTTGAGTTCAAATCCAGTCTTAGATACTTACTAGTTGTGTGACCCTGGGCAAGTCACTTAACTTTGCCTCAGTTTCCTCATCTGTAAAATGAAGAAGAAAATGTCAAACCCCTTCAGTACCTTTGTGAAGAAATCCTCAAGTAGGGGCACAAAGACTTGGATATGACTGGTAAATGACTGAAAACAATATATATGTATACATCTCCCCATATAGAATATAATTTCCTTGAGAGTATGGATAATTTCATTTTTTGTATCTGTATCTTCATCACCTGACACAGTGCCTGCCACATTCGTCAGTTAATAAATTGCTGTTGATCAAGTCACACAATCCTTGGTCCAGTCTGCTTGCTCTTCCTCAAAAATGACATATCTTTCCTCTTTTTGGTTTTGTTCAAACTCTCCCATGTGCCTAGAATGCTCTTGATTCTTACCTTCACTTCTTAGTATATTTAGCTCAAATGCTACCCCCTACATGAAGCCTTTCCTGGTCCCCTTGCTGCTTTTATCTTCCTACAATTTACCTTTTATTCATTTTGTCATTGTATGTACTTAAACATGAAGTAAAGGACTATTTTGTTTTTGTCTTTGTATCACTACCAGCTAGCACAATTTTTGTCTTTGTATAGCTACCAGTTAGTACAGTGACATTTTGGAGATGGTTAATAAATGCTTGTTGATTGATCTAAGGCCCCTTCTAGCCCCAAATATGCAATCCTTTGATCCTATGTGATAAATTTTGATATGAGAGTTTATTGAAAGGTCAAAGGCATGGCTAAAAAATTCAGGTAATAAATTCCAAGGTGAAAATTGAGTGATTGCTTGTAAAAAACTCCAATTAAAATTTCTCAGATGAAATTATCATATCTGCTGCATGTTAGGCCTCTAACAAAAATCTCCATTAAGAGTCTGGGAGCTTTTGAGGCATTCGGTCAAGCGGTATATTTCAAAGGTAGATTTTGTGAAAAGATAATGATAAATTGTCTGATTTTCTTTTCTTCCTTTTGTTTTACTCTGAAAGGATAGAGAGTATAATTATTTATTTTGAATTTGAAGATTAGAAGCCTAGAAGGATTTTCAGTGGTATGTGGTGATCCCTGTTAATACTAATCTGCTTGATTTATCTCTGTATATTGTTGTGTGTGTGTGTGTGTGTGTGTGTGTGTGTGTGTGTGTGTGTCTATCTATCTATATATATATATATTACATATGCACACACATATATACATATACACATACACACACATACATATATGTGTGTGTGTGTGTGTGTGTGTATTCACTTATTGGTCAAACTTCCAGTATTTTCAGTGCACTTCTTAATTCAAATGAATCTTGAGAGTTCTTTAAGTAATAGTAAGCAAATTGATCTGTAAGGATCTTTTTAGCTCAGAAATTCTGTGATTCTATTTTCAGGAGCAGAGATATTTTCATGTATCATTCCTTGAACACCTTCTAATCCAAATTTATTTGTTTTATTTGTCTATGTGTGCAACTAAAAAACAATTTTCCTGGAGAATGAAAAAGAGTAGGAACCTAGCCACCTTTCTCTCTCTCCTATTCTCCCCCCACCCCCCCATAATTTACCTTAAATGTATAAGTCCTGTATAGTAGCTGTTATTAGTTAGAGTATTTTGTCATTTGGTGTTTTCGTGTTCAGCTTGTATTCCAAATTAAATATATAAAGTCTCTTTTGGTTCGTGCAACCCTAATTAAAATATTCTATGCCTCTTTATAACTTAGAGAAATCTCACAAAACACTAAGACTCATATTCTTTAGTGTTCTAGTTTTGAAGATCATTTCTCTACTCAGAGCTTCATAGAGGAAATTCTGATAGAATCACAAAATATATGAGTTGATAACTTAACATTCCAAGTAGCAATTTGGTCTAATCCATGTCCAAACAAGAATCTTCACTATGACCTGCCTGATAAGTAGTCATCCAAGACTCTGCTTGAAGAGCTCCATTGTGGGGGAACCTGCTACTTCCTATTTCACCTTCCATTCGTTGCTCCTAATATTTCCTTCTGGGGCCAAATAGAACAAGCTAATCTCTCTTCCATTGACAGCCCTTCAGATACTCAAGACAGCTACTATATGTGTCTTCTCTTCACCAAGCAAATAAACATCCTCATTTCTTTCAACTGTTCCTCATAGAGCATAGACTTAAAGCCCTTTATCATCCTACTTAACTGTCTTCTGGACACTTTACAGTTTAACAGTGCGCTTCCTAAACTGTGGTTCTCCAAACTGAAGACAGCAGTCTAGGTGTGGTCTGATCAGGGCAAATTACAATGAAACTTTTTCTTACCTCCTTATTTCTCTAAGGTATAACTCATTTAGTGAAGCCCTAGATAATATTAGTAAAATGTGCACATTTTACACAGTTAACTTGTATTGTGCTTTCAGGCCATTAAAACTCCCAGATCTTTGTCAGAAAATTGCGGCCTAACCATGCCTTTCCTGTCTATACTTGTGAAATTGATCTTTTTGAGCCCAAAGGTAAGACTTTACATTTATCCCCATTAAATTTCAGATTATATTAGATTCAGCCCATTGTTTTAGCCTGCCAGAGTCTTTTTCTTTTTGCAATAGGATTTTGTCATCATCTCCAAATTTGATAAAGGTGTCATTTTTACCATTTTGCTTTAATGAAGATGTTAAACAGAATAGGGCTAAGCACAGGTCCCTGAGGCATTCTTTTGGAGGGTTTAGTAATACATTCTAGAATTTTTCCAGGAATCACAATTAGGTTCATTGGCCTATTATTTGCACACTCCATTTCATTGTCTTTTTTGAATATTGGAACGTGTCCCCTTTTCCATTTAATATGTTTTCTAGTTTCTGCAGTCTTTCAAATATCATTGAATATTAACACAGCAATCATATCTACCATTTATTTCAGTACCTGAGAATATAGTTCATCTGGGCCATCTGAATTTATCCAGAGCAATTAGGTGCATTCTTTGTTATCTATTTATTTATTTATATTAGATATCAGTTTTCTGTTAATCATTTTTCATCTGCCTTTTCTGGTCCAAAGATAATTTTCCTTTCTATAAAAAACAAACAAAACAAGAATTAAGCCATCCTATTTTTTTCTTCTCTTTTTAGTTATCAGTGTCCTATCTAGGCTACCTTTTGTGTAGCCTTGCTTTACTGCTCTCAGAACTTGAAGGTTTGTCCAGGGTTGCTTTGTCTGACTTTGAATTGGGAAAGGGCAATCTTTGACTATAAAATGGAACTTTGTGTTACTATCCATGCATGTATGTAGTTCCACCTATCCCATAGAAACAAGAGTGGGTCTTGGTGGGGTGCTGTTGCCTGAGGAAGGGGAAAAATACCTTAAAATCAAAGATTTAGCTGTTTTGATTTAATCAAAATTATAAAAAAATTATCATTGACAAAATTATTCAATTAAAAAAAGTTGTAGTTTTTTATCCTGATTTAAGTGGCAGGAAATTCCACAGGCATACTTTCCACAAACCACAATTTTTTAAAAAAATTTGGAATGTCCCATCATTCTTAGAATAGTAAATTCCATGTTTCTTGTTCTAAGAAGTCAATTCTCAACTTTAGTGTGCATTATGATGTTTAGAATTAAGTAACCCAAAATTCAATATATTGTCATTGTCCTGGATAGAGAGGAAATGGTGGGAGGCCGTGGGGAAGGGGAAGAACATATGGGATAGACAGGTGATTTTCCTTTTTCAGATACTACTATTTGATGATAGTAACATGTCTTAGTTTGATAATGGAGGAAAAAAAATCCTTTAGGTCTGGTGGCTATTTTCTTTTAACAATATGTCCCCAGGACATTCTCCCTTATTTCTTAACAAGTTAAGTGCCTGCTCCCAATCTTTCTCCCATCTTCTGCTGTCATATTAGGGGAGTCCAACATAAATATTGATGCTCCCTACATACACTTCTCCTCAGCTGTGCACAGAGATGGTCACATCCTTGATTTTACTATCACTGGCTAGCGTTCTTCTTTGTTCACAAACTTTGAAATTCTTTTATCTAAGCACAAATCTCTTGTAATTACATCTTTCTTAGTGTTTTATGATCACTAATCCTGTTCTCTTCGTCTTCACTGTGTCCTCCATTCAGTACAGACGTCAGCTCTTTCCCAAGTCATCATCCCTACACTGGCTGTACATTCATCACTCTACATTTGTGGGGGTTAGGAGTGCAGAACCCCTGCAAATGTGAAAAACCACAAATAACTCTAGGCCTCACCCCAAAATCTTTATCTTAATCATTCTGATGAGATTTATTTAACATACAAAACAAGTATAATAACACACTGAGCCCATAAAAATGTTGCAGTTTTTATGTGAGAGATTAGTATCTCACACACTATGCAGTGTCATCACAGCAGCTGCTGGTGTAGCTACAGTGATTGAACTGCTTCACGGATTTCCTTCTCCCAGAAAAAGCGCAAGATATAGTGTTCACCATCGGTAAAAGTCAAATGACTGACTCTGGATGTTAAGGAGACAAAGAGGAGGCATTCCCAAAAAGTATGTAGCCCCTAGTTCTTTAACACACTGTAATTTTTATCAGAATTTGTTTCTTGTAATCAGGATATTGTAGGATTATAGTTTTTAATCCATTCTGCTCTCCGTTTCTGTTTTATGGGAGAATTCATCCCATTCACATTCACAGTTATGATTACTATCTGTGCCTTTTTCTCCATCCTGTTTCCGCTGTTTATGCTTTTATTTCTCCCTTTCCCCTTCCACTCCTCCACAAAGTTTTGCTTTTGACTGCCGCCTTCCTCAGTTTACCCTCCCTCTTGATTCCCCTGCCTAATCTTACCGTTTTCCACTTGCTACTTCTTCCCTCCCTTCTGACCACCCCCCTCCCTTTTTTCCCCCTTTCCCCTCCTACTGCCTATGGGACAAATTAGATTTCTATACTTATCAGAGTATGTTATTCCCTTCTTGAGCCAAATCCGATGAGAGTAAAGCTCAGATACTGTTCTCCCTCCCTTCTTTCCCTCTACTGCAATATGTTTTTGTGCCTCTTCATGTGATGTAATTTACCCTTTTTTACTGCCTCCTTACCTCTTCTCCCATCTATGAATAACCAAAAGCCACAAATAGAATGTCATGGGATGACTGTACTTTCCTCCTTTCCCTACCTTAATTCCTTGGTGAACCAGCTCAGTGCTACAGTATCTTCTACTCTCCAATCCCTTGTCTCTTTGCTTTGTTAGCGATCACATGTTGGCCAAGCTTCAACCATGAATTATTACCAGCATCCTCCTCCTTCACTCCTATTCATGAAGCACTGATTGTATCTACTGTGTTTTGGGATGGTCTCATTAGTATTATATGATAAGATGCTTTGAGGAAGTCTCCGAATAGATTGTGATAATAAGTAATTAAAAACAAAATGACATCTGAAGAATGTTAGCAATCTATACTAGATACATCATTGTAACAGTGATAAGTAAAATGAGTAAAATAAGTAAAATGACTTTATGATGATAATCATTTGAAAAGCACCTAGTGTAGAAGATAATGACCTTAACCACAAACTAAGTGTACATTTGTATCATGGATCCTGTATCAAGTTTCAGAACCTCCATTCACCAAAACAGAGAACAGTTGTATCCTCTCTCAATATGAAGTAACTAGGTTTTTGTATCTAGTTAATAGATAGTATTTAGTGAAAATTTTGTTTTTGTAAAATTTAAAATGATTAATAAAAATATGTCAGTTATCATAGGTTACAGATTTTATAGCTGAAAAGTACTTTAGAGATCACTTAGTCTATTCCTTTAATTTTTATAAATGATAGAAGTGAAGTACTAAGAGGTTAAGTGACTTGCCCAATGTCATACAGATATCAAGTAGCAGAACTGGAATTCAAACTCCCCTGCTTTCTCATTTTCATTTTTTAAATACCCTAATTCATTAATACAAAGTAGGAGATTGGAAATAAAGTAGATGCTCATTGATAATTGAATTGCTCAATAAATTTTAGTATGGTACATGAATGTTGTTGTTTGTCCTTCTTTCTTGAAGAGGACCATGATGTTAGGAAGGTGGTGCCATGACTTGAAAGTGACTTGGATTTAAGTGGGGGAGGGCTATGCAAAGTCACCAGCCTCACTTTCTCCTCTGGAGCCATCTGAGTCCATTGGCAAGATATAGGTCAAGGATGACTGGAAATGATCCTGGATGCAGTAAGAGACCTTGGCCTTTGTAAGCGATTTCCCAGGTTTCAGTTTGACCTAGGCAACACCCATTCAGTGACCAAGGCCAGGTGAGAAATAAGGCAGAGAATGGCTTCTTTTACCTAGTCAAAAACATGTAAATGGGACACTAAATGAATATAGAAAAACATGGGAACTCTTATATAAAGTAATATAGATTGAATTAAGCAAAACCAGGAAATAATATACAAATTAACTTTAAGTAAAATAATTAAAATTATTGATGTATATGGTACCTATTTTTTACATATTTAAAAATTAATGTGTGATATGTCTTCTTTTTTGTGGCAGTCATTTGTTTGATGTGATTTAGCTTGGAGTTCACAAGATTTTGCCATATTTAAACTTTTTTCATTATTAAAGTACACTTATATTCCAATATTAAACATACCTTTGTTGAATAGTCCATTTTTCCATGCCTAGTATTGATTGCAACCAGTAGATTTTCTTTTTTTTTCACCCTCCTTGTAATAAACATACATAGGCAAAACATTCTGCCATGTCCAAAAGTTTATATCACATTGTACACCTTGAGTTCAAAACCTCTCTGTCAAGAGGTGAGTAGTATTCTTCAAATATAGTTCTCTAGAGTTGTTGTCAATTATTGCACTCTGACTTCTAATTTTAACAGCATTGATTTTCGTTATACAAAAACTTTTCAACATTAGGTAATCAAAATTGCCCATTATTCCTTCTGTGATCCTCTCTGTCAGTCATCTCATTATGAACTTTCCCCCTAACCATGTTGCAGTGTTTTTTGAAAAAATTTTCTCCATTGCTCTTCTAAGTTCTTTAAAATTTCATATCTTAAACAAATGCCTTTTATGTCTAGGTCATATATACATTGAAGTTTGTCTTTTATATGACGTGAAGTATTAATCTAAACCTAATTTCTACTAGACAGTTTTGCAGCTTCCCAGCATTGTTAATTAGATTGTTAAATAGATAGTCTTTGGATTTGTCAGACACTATATTACTGTGTTCATTTGCTTCCATATGTTGTGTACATAAACTCTTCCGATGATCCACTAATATACTTTTTAATCACCAGTAAATAGTTTGGATGATTATTGCTTTGTAGTATAGTTTGAGATCTGGTACTTTGGGTTCCGCCTGCTTCTTTTCATCATTTCCCTTGAGAATCTTGAACTTTTGTTCTTCTGGTGAATTATGATGATTTTTTCTAAAGTAATGTTTGACATAACAGAAAATAAAGATATAGTACTGTCATTTTAATTACATCGGGACAGCCGAACCATTAACAGTTAACAATGCCTCCACTTACTTAGTTCTGTATCTCTTTCCATAACAAATGTTTTGTTGTTGTAGTCATATACTTCCTCAATGTCTTTGCAGGTGGACTTCTAACTATTTTATACATTATATGGTTATTTGGCAGGAAATTTCTCGTATCTGTTTGTGCTGGGTTTTCTTCATGTTATATAGCCAGGCTAGTGATTTGTGTGGCTTTATTTAATATTCTTCTCCATTGCTAAAGTGATTGTTTCAATTACTTTTTTAGTTGATTGTAAGCTGCTCTTAAGTAGAGCATCATATGCTCAGCAAAAAGTGATCTTTTTGTTTCCTCTTTTACTGTACTTCTCTCTATTTCGTTTTCCCCCTTTTATTACTATAGCTAGCATTTGTAGCACTATGTCAAGTAATAGTAATGATAATGGACACACTCGATTTACTTCTGATGTTACTAGAAAAAACTCTAATCTTTCTTTATTACATATACACTGTTGGCTCTTGGTTTTAGAAAGATACTATTGACTATCTTAAAAATAGATCCATTTATGCCTGTGCTTCTTAATAGTTTTAACACAAATAGGTTTTGTATTTTGTCAGTAGCCTTTCCTGCATCAGTTGATATAATCGTGATTTTTAGTGTTTAAAAAATTAACATAGTTTGTTATGTTTGGAATTTTTAAAATATTGAACCGACTTTACATTCCTGGGATAAATCCCATCATGTAAAATCTTTTTGATATGTTCTCTAGCTTCTTTGCTAATATTTTATTTAAAATGTTTGTGTTGATATTCATTAGGGATATTGGTCTATAGTTTGCCTTATCTTTTTTTGTCTCTTCCTGGTTTAGGTATCAAGACCATATTTGTATCAGAGAAGTAATTTGGTAGGATCCTTTCTTTTTCTATTTTTTCAAACAGTCTTTATAATATTAGTATTAATTGTTCTTTGAATGTTTGATAGAGTTCAGTTGCACATCCATCTGGTCTTGTGTTTTTTTGTTTTTTTTTTTTTACTTTGGAAGTTCATTTTTTAGGTTTTTTTTTTCAGTTTCTTTTTTCTTAAATTTCATTATTTACATTCTCCATTTGTACTCATCCGGATTTTTTTTGAGGGGTGTAAATATTCATCCATTTCATTTAAATTTTAAATTGTGTTGTCATTAAGAAAAGTTGCTTCTCATTTTTTTGTTGTTGGAAATTCTCCTTTTTAGTTTCTTATATCAATTTGCTTTTCCTCTTAAAAACATCAGACTAGCTAATGGTTTCTCTAGTCTTTCTCTCTCCCCTGTCCCCAAATGATCTTCTAGTTTTATTCATAACTTTGTTTATTACTTTACTTTAAATTTTGTAAAAAAATCTCTTTTTAAAATTTGTTGGCTTTTCAGATTTTTATTAGTTACATACCAGTTCACTCTCTTTTTTTTTGATGTCTTAGGAGATATAAATTTTCTTCTCTGAGTTTCATTACATCTCAAAGTTTTTTTACGTTGTCTTGTTATTTCTGTTGATAAAAATGTCTTATTATTTCTGTGATTTGGTCTTTGACCCACCAGTTCTTTAGGATTAAGTTACTTAATTTCCCGTTCATTTTTAATCCTTTCTTCAAAATCTCTTTATTCAGTGTAATTTTTATTGGATTGTAGACAATAATGGATGTGTTTAATATCTCTCCTTTTCTTCATTTGTTTGTGAAATTTTTATGCCTTAGTATGTCGTCAGTTTTTCTAAAGGTTCCATGCATCCTGAGAAATAAGTGTATTCTCTTCTGTCCCCATTCAGTAATTGCTAGAGAATTTTTTCTGGTTTTTCCAAAATTATATTCATGTATTTAAATTCTTTCATGTTTATCTTTTGGTTATATTTGCCTAGGTATTAGAGGGAGAGGTACAGCAAGATTTTCAACAGTCATTTTACTGTCTTCCTGCAAATTGATTAATGTTTCCTTTAAGTACTTAGATACTCAGTCTCTTTTGTATACATATTAAGTATTGGTATTAATTTATGGTGCCTTTAAGCATAATGTAGTTTTCTTATTTATCTCTTTTAATCAGTCTGTTTTTACTGTTGCTTTGTCTGAGATTGTGATTGCTGCCCTAGCTTTTTTGAGTTCAGCTGAGGCATGATAGATTTAGAATCAGCACCTTATTTTAATTGCAATTGCAAATGAATCTTAATTTTTCAAGTTTGTTTCTTGTAAATAACTGTTACATTCTGTTTACTAATCCATTGTGCCCCTTCAGGACCCTCTCCTTCCTTCTTCAATGAATCCAGTGCCCATCTCCTACTCTTCTTCTCCCTCACCTTAACGTACATATTTGTTACTCTTTGAAAAACCCCAACTTCCTAGATTTCAACTTATGCATTTCCCATTCATTACATGTTCTTTTACCCCACCTTAGCTACACATGAAGATGTTTATGAATTCTGAAATTCCTTTAATCATTATCAATGGTTATTACACCCTTCCTCCTGTCTTATAACCCCTAACTCTGTTCTTTGTTCTCACTAAGATCCCCAATACCTCCACCCCTAAGTTCTTTCACAGGTCATCACTTCTGCACTGGCTATACTTTCTTCTCTTTCCCATCTTGACCCCTTGGTGAACAAGTTCAATTCTGCACTATCCCCTGCACAGAAAAATTTTGCCCCCTTACCTTATTGACAATCATGGTCTAATAAGCCCAACCTTGGACTACTACTACCATCTGCTACCTTTTCTTCTAGTCACATACTACTCGATGAAGCAATGCTGAATGCATCCTCTACAGATTTTGTTCCATAATTTCTACTGAGGCTTCCCTGAAGCAAAGAAATCCTTATAGACTTCCTAATACAGGGTGTTCCTAAAGTCTGAATGGGCAAAAGTGCATATTTTCAAGAAATGAAATGAATGAAATTTTCAACAACATTTTATTTAATTGGAATATTAACAAATAACATCTTCAATATAATTTCCATCATTTGTGGTGCAAAGGTTGATGCGCTTTGCAAGATTCATGTGAACTCAATGCAATAACTCCACCTTGCCATCAATTTCAGCACATTCAGTCTTTATGCATTCAATCAAGTGTGTTGCATCTGTGATTTTCATTGAGTACACCTTCTCCTTTAGCATACTCCAGAAAAAGAAGTCAAGGGGGCTAAGGTCTGTTAATATGCCAAATATTTCAATATATGCATTTTTGCCTATATGTCCAGAGTTTAGGGGCACCCTGGAGATTCACTATCTTCTCTCATTATATCATTTTTACAAACCTTCTCTCCTTCTTCAAACTTTGCTTTACTCACAGTCCTTTCACCCGACAACTTTGCTTCATATTTCTTTTTTTTCTTTTTTTTTGTTTATTTTTTTTATTTAATATATTTAGTTTTCAGCATTGATTTTCACAAGTTTGAGTTACAAATGTTCTCCCCATTTCTACCCTCCCCCCACTCCAAGATGGCATATATTCTGGTTGCCCTGTTCCCCAGTCAGCCCTCCCTTCTGTCACCCCACTCCCCTCCCATCCCCTTTTCCCTTTCTTTCTTATAGGGCAAGATAAATTTCTATGCCTCATTGCCTGTGTATCTTATTTTCTAGTTGCATGCAAAAACGTTTTTTTTTTTTTTGTTTTTGAACATCTGTTTTTAAAATTTTGAGTTCCAAATTCTCTCCCCTCTTCCCTTCCCACCCAACCTCCCTAAGAAGTCAAGCAATTCAACATAGGCCACATGCGTATCATTATGTATAACCCTTCCACAATACTCATGTTGTGAAAGACTAACTATATTTTGCTCCTTCCTAACCTATCCCCCTTTATCCAGTTTTCTCCCTTGACCCTGTCCCGTTTCGAAAGTGTTTGTTTTTTATTACCTCCACCCCTATCTGCCCTCCCTTCTGTCATCCCCCCCCTTTTTTAATCTTCTTCCTCCTTTTTTCCTGTGGGATAAGATACCCAATTGAGTATGTATGTTATTCCCTCCTTGTCAAATCTGATGAGAGCAAGATTCACTCATTCCCCCTCACCTGCCTTCTCTTCTCTTCCTACAGAACTGCTTTTTCTTGCCACTTTTATGCGAGATAATTTACCCCATTCTATCTCTCCCTATCTCCCTCTCTCAATATATTCCTCTCTCATCCCTTAATTTGATTTTATTTCTTTTAGATATCTTCCCTTCATCTTCAACTCACCCTGTGCCCTCTCTCTCTCTCTCTCTCTCTCTCTCTCTCTCTCTCTGTATATATATATATATATATATATATATATATATGTATATATATATATATATACACACATATACACACACACGCACACATACATATATACGTACATACACACTCACATATACATATACATATACACACATATATATATATACATATATATATGCATATTCCCTTCAGCTACCCTAATACTGAGGTCTCATGAATCATACACATCATCTTTCCATGTAGGAATGTAAACAAAACAGTTCAACTTTAGTAAGTCCCTTGCAATTTCTTTTTCTTGATCACCTTTTCATGCTTCTCTTGATTGTTGTGTTTGAAAGTCAGATTTTCTATTCAGCTCTGGTCTTTTCACTGAAAAAGCTTGAAAGTCCTCTATTTTATTGAAAGTCCATATTTTGCCTTGGAGCATGGTACTCAGTTTTGCTGGGTAGGTAATTCTTGGTTTTAATCCTAGCCCCATTGACCTCCGGAATATCGCATTCCAAGCCCTTCGATTTCTTAATGTAGAAGCTGCTAGATGTTGTGTTATCCTGATTGTGTTTCCACAATACTCAAATTGTTTCTTTCTGGCTGCTTGCAGTATTTTCTCCTTGATCTGGGAGCTCTGGAATTTGGTGACAATATTCCTAGGAGATTTCTTTTTGGGATCTATTTGAGGAGGTGATTGGTGGATTCTTTCAATTTCTGTTTTGCCCTGTGGCTCTAGAATATCAGGGCACTTCTCCTTGATAATTTCTTGAATGATGATATCTAGGCTCTTTTTTTGATCATGGCCTTCAGGTAGTCCAATAAATTTTAAATTTTCTCTCCTGGATCTATTTTCCAGGTCAGTGGTTTTTCAAATGAGATATTTCACATTGTCTTCCATTTTTTCATTCCTTTGGTTCTGTTTTAGAATATCTTGATTTCTCCTAAAATCACTTGATTCCACTTGCTCCAATCTAATTTTTAAGGTAGTATTTTCTTCAGTGGTCTTTTGGACCTCCTTTTCCATTTGGCTAATTCTGCCTTTCAAGGCATTCTTCTCCTCATTGGCTTTTTGGAGCTCTTTTGCCATTTGAATTAGTCTATTTTTTAAGGTGTTGTTTTCTTCAGTGTATTTTTCAGTATTTTTTTGGGTCTCCTTTAGCAAGTCATTGACTTGTTTTTCATGGTTTTCTTGCATCCTTCTCATTTCTCTTCCCAATTTTTCCTCTACTTCTCTAACTCGCTTTCCCAAGTCCTTTTTGAGCTCTTCCATGGCCTGAGACCAGTTCATGTTTTTCTTGGAGGCTTTTGTTGCACGCTCTTTGACTTTGTTGACTTCTTCTGACTGTATGTTTTGGTCTTCTTTGTCACCAAAGAAAGATTCCAGAGTCTGAGACTGAATTTGGGTGCGTTTTCACTGCCTGGCCATGTTCCCATCCAACTTACTTGACCCTTGAGTTTTTCAGTGGGGTATGACTGCTTGTAGAGTTAAGAGAACTGTTTTCCAAGCTTGGGGGGATGCACCAGCTCTTCCACACCAGCACTCCTCCTTCCCCAAGAACCTCCAACCTGGACTGGACTTAGATCTTCATCAGGCTCTTCACTCCTGCTCTGATCTGCCACTTAATTCCTCCTACCAGGTGGTCCTAGGGCCGGAAGCAATTGCAGCTGTAGTTCGGTAGCTCCCCACCTCCGCTGCCCCCAGGGTGGTAGCTGAACAGCGAACTCCTTCCACTCCCTCAGCTTTTCCCAGTAACCTTCTCTGTTGTCTTTGGTGTTTGTAGGTTGAGAAGTCTGGTAACTGCTGCAGCTCACTGATTCAGGGCGCTAGGGCACTCTCTGCCCGGCTCCTGGTCTGGTTGGTCCACGCTGCCCACGTTGGGTTCTGCTCCACTCCCCTCCGCTCCCAGCTCCGTGCGGGATAGACCTCACCCAGAGACCATCCAGGCTGTCCTGGGCTGGAGCCCTGCTTCCCTCTGCTCTTTTGTGGATTCTGCAGTTCTAGAATTGGTTCAGAGCCATTTTTTATAGGTTTTTGGAGGGCCTCGTTGGGGAGCTCATGCTAGTCCCTGCTTTCCAGCTGCCATCTTGGCTTCCCCCCATTTGCTTCATATTTCACTGAAAAAAGTTTGGCTAGTTAGCTTGGATTCACTCTTCTTTTTTTCTTATCTCACCTCACTTCGATGCCTTCCTCTACTATTTCTTCCCCATCTCCCATGAAGCAGCAGCCCTTCTCCTTACCAAGGCAAAGCCCTCTACTTGCACAAGTCATCCTGTTTCATCTCTTTTTCTCCAGCAGATTATCTGCTCTTTTATCTCCAATCCCAGTAATGTTCAGTCTCTCTACTGACTGCTTCTCTGCTGCTTACAAACATGTCACTGATTGTTTAATCAATTTTTTTAAAGTACTCAATCCATCTAGTCCTGCTATCAGCTGGCCCCAGGTGACTGGTAAAATGGTTGTTTGCTCAGCAAAAATAGGGAGGTTTGGAAAGGAGGAGAGTTTGGAGGGAAAGATAGATAATGACTTCAGTTTGGGACATGTTAAGTTTAAAATATGTCTCATGTACTCCAAGAGACATGAGTGGAGGTCAACAGAGAGGTTGGGAAGATAATCCACAATTAACTGCTGTGATCTTAATAGAGATTCAGCAAAGGAAAATGAGAAGGAACACTCAGACAGGTAAGAGAACTAAGAGCAGTGGTGGGATTCAGCTGGTTTGCACTGGTTTAGTAGAAGCTGTACCCAATTTTAGCAAACAGGTTGTTAGTAGGGGTGGGGCTTGCATCAGCCACATCATCAGTAGTGGTGCCTTTGCTGAGTTCTGTGGAAAACTGGTTCTTAATTTATTTGAATCCCACCAGTAAGAGGGGAAAGTATCAAGGAGAAGAGAGTGATTGACAGTGTCAAAAGCTACAGTGAAGTCAAGAAGGATGAGGTTTTAGAAAAGGCTGCTAGATTTGGTGGTTACTTGGAGAAAGCAGTTCATTTGAATGATATGATCAGAGAAAGATTCCAGAGATTGAAAGGAAAGAAAGGGAAGATATGGATAGAAAAGATGTTTAGCCATGGGAAGGGAGGATATATAGATATCTACAGATATCTATTGATATTGATATATACATAGCTATATCAAGATGTATAAATATAGATATAATATTATTGATTTTGTATCTGTATGTCAATATAGAATTTCATAGTGGCATAAGCAGATCAACTGAGGTTTTTGTTTGGTTTTTGTTTTTAAAAAATGGGGTAGATTGGGCAGGTTTGTAGGCAATAGACAGGGAGAGACTGAAAATTAGTGAGAATGGTGATGATAGAGGGGGTACTCTGCTCAAGAAAATGGAATAAAATGGAGCTACGTGTGCATGTTGAAGTGCCTACCTTTATTAAATTCATTTATTACTTTCTCTTTCTATAATAAAGATATGATTATATAAGAATTCTCTTAATTTTGTTCATGTCAGTATTATATTTATACACAAAAGTAATCACCAACTTCTATTATGTTCTCAATATTGCTGGCATATAATTATTTATAAGTTTCTGAGAAAAACTATTTTCTCTTTATTTACCTTGCTCACTTTTTATTTAGTGAATTTGAATTTCCTTTTAAAAATCAAATTGGTAATGGTTTATCAATTAATGGATCTTGCAAGAAAATATCTCTTTATTTCATTTATCATTTCTGTGGTCTTATCTCTAATTTACTTTCTAATTTTTAAGATTTCTTCTTTTATGCTTATTTTGGGTTAATTTTTTATTTTCTGCTTTTTGAAATTTTGTGCTTAGTTCATTAATCCTCTTTCTCTATTGTTACTTTAATTTTTTCAGAGAGATGTTTCCATAATGCAGGCTACTTTAGCTGCATCCCAAAAAGTTTAGAAGATTGTGTCATTGTTATATTTTACACAGTTATCAGTTGTTTCTAGCACTTGTTATTATTATTAGCCATTATTCAGGATTTTAACTTCTTGATTTAGATTTGTTGTGTTGCTTATAGTCCCCATATTAATCACAAGTTTTATTTCATTATGATCTGATAATTATGTCTTAATAATGCTACATTTTACAGTCATTTATGATTTATTTGTTCTTTAACATATCAATTTTGAAAGAGTTTTATGTGATACTGGTTAATGTATATTCTTTAATGTTTACACTCAGAAAATTCTAAAATCTTTCAAGTCTAATTTTTCCAACAATATCTCTAGCTCTATTTGGTTAACTAGGAACATTAACATCTCATACAATTGTGCCATTATCTGTCTTTTAAAAAATTATTCAGCTTTCTATTTGTCATTTTAGACATCACATGTTTTACATATTTATTTAGTAATGCTGATTCCTTTGTGGTACCTTTAAATATAATATAGTTATAGATATTATTAATTTTTCTTGCATTCTTGTCTGACATAATGATTGAAAAATCTCTGACACTCAGTAAGTTTTGTTTCTATCCCTAATTTTCATTCTTTATGTATGTCTAATTTTTAAATACGGTTTATGTATGCAACTTATTGTTGGAACTTGTTTCTTTATCCATTCTGCTATTTTGTTTTGTTTTATTAATTCATTTGTATTTAATGTTTTAATAGTAAATTTTACCATTTTCCTCCAATTAATTAATTTACATTATTTTTCCTCAATTATCTTTTAATTTAAACTTTTAGGTTTCTTTTTACTACTTTGATGTTAATCTTTTCTCGTAGCTTCTCCCCAGCTTTCTTTGGTTTCTTGGGCTTACCTCAAGGTTTTGGGGTTTTTTTAACTTTAAGGTTACTCAGATTATTGTCTTCGTTTTCATTAATTCATTTTTAAAATTTGTTTTGCTTTTTTCTTTTCCCTCTCCCTGTCTAGATAAAAATTATAATTTGGAGCCCTCCTTGACTTTCCTACCCATGAGCAACATTCGTCTGTGTCATCCTTTTCTGAGAAATGTTAATTTACTTTTTTATTCGTGTTTCTTTCCCCTTATAGTCAATTCAGAAAAATCTGGTCTCTTGTTTATGTGCTACACACTTACGTATTCTTTATCCATTCTTTTTTTTTTTTTGTATTTCATACAAAGGGGGACTTTTGTGACAATAAAGAAATTGTTCTTTACTATTTATGTATTTAGAGGATGCCCTGTCTTCCCTACCTCATTTATACATTTTTTTTCTTATTTTTTGAGGGGGTTTTTATACTAAGACCTTGTCTCCTTCTGACCTTTTAAAAATTTTTATTGATAGTTTTGTTTTTACACCATCTTCACTTCTTAATATAGCCTTTCCCCCTCTCCATCTAGAGTGCCTTCTCTTATAAAGAAGAATAAAGAGTAAAGAAATCAGTTTAGCAAAACTAATTCACATGTCAACCAGGTCTGAAAAATATGTTTTACATTGATTGTGTTTCCCCTTCTCTGCTAAAAGGGAGAAAAGTGTGTTCTTATATATTTTCCAGTTTAGTAAGATATTAATTCATGAAGCATACTTGTTGTTCAGGTCAGCAATCATTTATGAAGTACTTCCTGTGTGCCTGGTACTGTGCTAAGGGCTAGAGATAGAAAGACAAAAACAGCCCTTGCCCTCAAGAAGCTCACATTCTAAGGGGGAGAGGCAATGTACAAACAAGTATGTGCATACAAGCATTCTGCAGGTTAAGTTGAAGATAATCTCAGAAGGAAGACACTAACATTAAGGGAGACTAGGAAAGGCTTCTTGCAGAAGGTGGGATGAGAGTATTCCTGGGGCCAATAAAAATGCAGTGAGTCAGAATACATATCTTTTGTGAGGCACAGCAGGGAAGTCAGTGTCACTGGATCATAGAATACATGAAGGAGAGGGCATAAAATCTAAAAAGAGTGGAAAAGGGACCAGGTTATCAATAAGTGTTCACTGGATTAGAGAACATGTGGAAAGGAAGTAAAGTGTAAGAAGACTGGAAAGATAGGAAGGGTCTGGGTTATGAAGGGCTTTAAAGGTCAAACAAGATTTTTTATTTTATCTTGGAGGTAATATGGAACAACTCGAGTTTATGGTCTTGTGAAAGATTCTTAAGTTTCCAGATTAGGGTTCACTTAACAGGATAATCTTTCTTCCATAGAATCAGAGGTAAAATTCTGTTTCTGGCCCCAATCGTGATAAGGTAATCTGGCGGGGTGGGAAGGGATAATTTCTTAAGAGTATATTCGTGATAGTCACATGACCAAGTATTATAAAATTAGGCTTTTATGGTGCAATTTATTTTTGTTATGTGTGGGACTACCAGACAATGATAATAATACAGGTGTCCTTCCAGGAAGTTACTAAAGATTTTTATATACATATACACACATGAATACATGCACATATACATATGCATGCATACTTATGCATATATACATATATGCATGCATACTTATGCATATATGTAATTACAAGTAGGAACTTTGTCCACTGACTATAACTGTTGTTCTAAGATCTGCTGTTTGCATTTAATTGTCTGCCTCTTGGATCTTCTGTCTCTTATTACACGCACAGGGTTTTTTTGTCTCTCAGTCTGCCACTTCTTGTTTCACAGCTGTGCTTCACCATGTAAATATCTTCCTTATTTTGTTCTTATAGTGTTAATTTGATTTTTCTGCTCATTTTACTCTTAAACTTCCCATTCTGTTTGTCCATCCTGATGTCATTCTTCTTCATTTGGTCTTCTCAGTTCACTAGTAGGTCGGGTGCTGCCTAGAGAAGGTATCTTTAGTTGACTAAATGCTGCTAACAGTGATGTATATGTTTTATCACTGGCTGAAAGATTTGAGCCTAACCTCTCTCTCTTGATCTCTAGTATCAGATCTCCAACTGTCTGTTGAACATCTAGAAATGGATATCTCATAAAACTTAAGCTATTATTTGTCACCCTCTCCCCTGAGCCTCCCTTATTCCTAACTTCTTTATTATTGTTAAGAATACCACCATCCTCCCAGTCCGTCAGGCTTGCTACCTAGGTATTGTCTTTGATTCCTCACACTATCTTGACCGCCATATCAAGTCAATTGCCAAGTGCCATTGTTTCCACCTTTGTGACATCTCTCAGTATGACCCCTTCTCAGACCCTGCTGCCAGCCGGTACAGGCCCTTATCACCTCACATTTGGACTGTTACAATCCGGGCTGGTTTCCCTGCCTCGTGTCTCCTCACTATATGTAGTTCATCCTTCACTCAGTTGTCAAATTGATTATCCTAAAGTACAAATCTGACCTTACCACCCTTTTCCTCCAGTGGTTCCCTTTCACTCTAGGATGGAATATAAAATCCTCTGTTTGGTTTTTAAAACTCTCCATAGCCTGGCCTCTTCCTGCTTTTCCAGACCTCCCACATACTCTGTAATCCACTGATACTACAGACCTCCCTGTTACTTGTGCAGTTTCCTTCTCCTGACCATGTGCATTCTTACCGACCCTCCCCCCATACTTGGGACTTTCTCCTTCCTCGTCTCCAGCTCGTGGCTTCCCTGTTCCCTTCCCATCTCATCTACGATGCCATGCTTTTGCAAGAAGTCTTTCCTGGTTTTTGTTAATCTTAGTGCCTTCCCTCTAAGATTTCCTTGTTCAGCATGGCTCTATTTTGTTTGTACACATTTGTTTGTTATTTTCCTCCATAGGCCTGAGCCCCTTGCAGGCAGAAATTAGTTGTGCCTTTCTTTGTACTTCAGTATTGGATGGTGAAGTTCCTGGCACATAGTAGACCCTTTGTGTTTGCTATTTGTTAGCTTGATTTGGATGATTGTCAAAGACGGTGGAGAGTACGTGGCCACAACCCCTATAATTTTTGCATTGTAATTTGCTGAACTATTAGTTAGCCCACTTCATTTCATTTTCTGTGTGAAGGTGTGCATCCAGAAGAGCAAAATCCAGCTTTTAGCTCCCTAAGAAAGATCAATTCCATTGTGAAATGCCGGTTTCCTTTGGACCTTCCTTGATGTTTTTCAGGAAGATAATACATAGTGCTCTCCAAAAGTGATTTGGTTTGGTTTACTTTTTACAACATTTTATCAATTGTTTTGCTTTTATTTTTGTATTTGCTATTTTTCCTACCCTATAAAAACCATCCTTGTAACTGAACAGTTAAGCAAATGCAACAGACACATTAATTCTGTTTGACTGATATATTCCACACCTTCATGTGGAAAGGGGTGAGAAGTGTGTTTCATTGTTTCATCTTCTATTTTCTGGAACCAAGATTTGTTGTTCTAGTATATCTGAATCTAGCTGTCTTTTAGTGTTGTTTTTATTTCTGTTACTGTCTGTTACTGTTTTGGGGTACACTGGACCCCCGTTCTCTGTCATTTTTATTCCGTCGTATTGGTTTCCCTGGTTCTCTGTAGTTCTTGTTTACTCTTGTTGAAATGAAAAAAATTTGCTTTCAGTTTTATTTTTATTTGATTGCTTGTTTTCATCTTGACTATACATTATTGTTGAAAATTTCCTTTTATATTAGTGATATTTTTTCAAAAACTACTGTGCAAATATTACTAAGATGTTTTGGAAGACTTTTATTTATTTACATGGGAGATGAATGCATTTCATTGATATATGACCCTGCATTCTTTACATGAGCATTAAACTTTTTAACATCAGAAGTAATTGCATTATTGAGGTATTTTTTTAAATTCCCTTTTAAAAATATGCTACCCATCTGAAATAAAACAATTGTCTACTAAAGGGCAGAAACGTTTTAGTTAGCATTTCTCAGACTCCAGTTATTAGATTAACTTCATTAGTTTTTGTTGCCTTCCATTGTACAAATGTTACATTAATTACTTGAAATTTAGACATGCTTGCTTAAAGAATCTTAATTTGGAAGCACATTATAGGATCGTTATTCATTGTACCTTTTGATTTCATTTGAAAAATTTAGCCTTTTTTTTCCTACTGTCTTTCTCCATAAGAGGGAATCATCTTTTGTCCTGCTAATACTGTGCTAGTATGTATGGAATTTCCGATTTGAGTGCATATCCTCTATTTTTTTCCAATTTTTTTCAATTCTATTCAAAAGACTATTTCCTTTATTTTTGTGTCAATTATTGCCATTGCAGCGTTTCTCTTTACTCTTCTGTCGTCTCATGATATGCAATAAAGTGGCATCACAGAATTGCAGTGTGTGTTGCATGAGAAAGTTTTGAAGATCCAGTTGTTGAATTGAGCATAGTAGAAACCATTCTCCATATAAGATCCTGATTGCTGTGTCCTAATAACA
This sequence comes from Trichosurus vulpecula, assembly GCF_011100635.1. NCBI lineage: Eukaryota > Metazoa > Chordata > Mammalia > Diprotodontia > Phalangeridae > Trichosurus > Trichosurus vulpecula. The sequence continues at coordinate 251,005,926 of NC_050579.1, forward strand.
GGATCTAGTTATTATTCTGTTTGTGCATTCATGACTGTGGTGTTGGCATGTGTCGTGTCATATTATTTTCTAGAGAACTTATCATTTAAAAATTATAAAACCAAAGATTTAAATAGCTGTGTAGTTCATTTTGCCAAGCTTTACAACAGTTGTTTTTATTTTATAGAATGTTTTTCAGGAATCCACTGTTAATTGTGTCCTAACCCTATAAAGTATGTAACAAACCGTTGAACAGAATAATGACAGTAGAGAGACAACACAGCTCATTTGAATTCATGCAGATGTAGAGGTTTCCCAGAAAGCCGTTTTTAAAGTAGGAACTACATTTTGAAACTAAAACAAAGAATAATGTCTTAGAGTAGAAATCTGTAATGAAACCCCATAATAGCTGAAAGAGTACAATAAATTTTACAGAGAGTTTTCCACTTTCTGTTCCTTTTCAAATTCTAATACTAAACTCTATTAGTAGTTACTATAAAATAATGAGACATGAAGTCCTGCTGGTGTAAAACTATTACTGATCTGTTATTTTGCATAAATTTTCACTCAGTTGATTGTCTGTGGTCTTCTCATGGAAGGACCTGTTTTACGATTTCTTACTGAACAAATGAGACCTATTAGCCATCTCCTATGAATGAATAGTGCTATAATCTGCAATGCTTAAACTTTTTAAGGAAAAAGCAATCAGAAGGTACAAATTATATAATGTAGTCTTTGCTCCCATTAGCAACCAGTTATATTTGTGTGAATCAGAGTCCTGCCTATCAGTCTTGAGAGATGATAGCAGTTGATACTATTCTTTTTATCATCTCAGAGCTGGAATGTACCTTGAGAGGTGATCTAGTGTGCCTTTCTGCTTCCGGATCCCATTCTCACTTTAGACCCAATACATATAAAACTAGTTTCAGCATTTTCTCACTCTCCCCTTCTATACCTCCTTCAAATCACATTAAGTTTGGAGTCACTTTAGTTTGGAGACCTGAAATCAAATTTTGTCTCTTCTGTTTACTTCCTTAACACCCTTAGGCTTTTTGGGTCTCAATTTCTTTCTCAGTAACATGAGGGTATTGGGCTGCTTTTATTTATCTTGGTATTTATTCAGTATTTCACCAAGTCCTCTTCTAGCTATTGATCCTATGAAAACCCCTTAACAATAACAAAAACTGGTACTCCCTCCTCATTTCCCAGGCTGTCTCAGTCATGCAGACCTTAAATCTGAGTCATCTTTGTTCCTCCCTTTTCCTTGCTCCTTGTGTGCAATCAGTCCAGTGCAGTTTTCCTTCATAATACTTTTACATATTTCTTTCATTCCATTTCTACAGTCACTGCCTAAGTCTAGAGACTTATAACTATATGCCTGTATGATGCTAATCTTCCTACTGATTTGTCCCTTCCTCAGTTGTGTGTGTGTGTACACACGCACACACACACATGTGTTTATATGTGTGTAAATTCAATATTGTCTCCAATGAGATAATATTTGTAAAACATTTAGCATAGTGACTTTTCTATGGTTTTTCAATGGGGTTGGAGGTCAAAGCTAAATAAGTAATTAATGAGAGTATGATTTCTGTTACTATATAAGGAAATATTGGAACATACCCCTTGATTTCCTTAGAACCTGAGTAGAGAGTTAATAACGAAATGAGCCAATAGCATTTAAAGAGTATGTTGACCCCACATAAGCTACATGTGAAGTCATTGTCCCTACACCTGCTACATCAGTTATTTGGGTAAGGCATATTTATCACATTTGCACATGATAAATCTATAAGGAATAGCTAGCTTACTAAATGACGAAGCCAAGATCCAAAAAGACTTAAAAAAAAAAGCATAAGCTAGAACAGTTAACCAAATCTAGTGATATGAAATGTAATACGATTCCCCCAACACTTATTGAGCATCTACTATATACAAGGCATTGTGCTAAGTGTTAGGGTTATAAAAATACATACCAAAAAGTTTCTGCTTTCAAGGAACTTAACCACCTCCCGATGTAAAGATACCACATGTGCAGAAATAAATATAGTAGAAGGAAAAGTTATGAGGGAGAATACAATGGTGGGGATCAAGGTATTCTTTATGGAAGAAATAGCACCTAAGCTAAAGCCTTGAAGAAGGATTCCAAGTGGGAGAGATGAGAAGTGCATTCCTGGCAGAGGTGGGGTATAGCTTTGTAAATATTTGCAGATTACAGCACTTTGGTTGAAAGGTAGTATTGATATAGTAGTATGAAATAAGTCTGGGTCACTAGGCATGTTGGCTCATATCTGTTATTCTTGCTCAGGAAGATCGGAGCAGGTAGATTGAGCTCAGTAATTCTGAGCTGCATTGGACTAAGCCAGTCAGGCATCTGCACTAAATCCAGCACCAGTATGGTGAGCCACTGGGAGTGCATTTCCACTAGGCTGCCTTAGAAGAGGTAAACCAGCCACGGTCAGAACTGGAATACTTTGAAGTTTCCAGGCAAGTTAACCCTGAGTTTGGACATGTGAGTAGCTGCTGCACTTTCCCTCTGGATGAAATAGGAAGGCCTGGCTTTAGAGAAGAAAAAGGAAAAAAAAATAAGGTTAATAAGGTAGATTGGAAGTCAGACTATGAAGGTCCTAAGTGTCCAACTAAGGAATTGGTGTTTTATCCTGTAGCTAATGAGGGGGCTCTGAAAATTTTTAAATAGGAGATTGTCATGGACATGCTTTAGGAAGATTATTTTGGCCCTGTGAAAGGTGAATTGCAGAGGGGAAGACACTGGAGCAGAGGTAAACTGGGATGCTCTTATAGTAGTCCAGGCAGGACACAATGATGGCCTAATCTAAGGCTTGGCTTTGTCAGTGGAGGAGATAGAATAAATGCAATAGGCACTGGTGAGATGGAATTGACAAGCAAGCTTTACGGTCGTTATTTATTCCTTCAGTGAAAGCACATAAACCATCACTGTATTGTTCACAGTAATTTATGTTCTTTTATACAACTGTCTTTAATGTAACACTGCGACTGAAAAGTTGGATAATGAAACAGTTCTTCAGATGTTCACTCTTACTAGATTGAAAATGTAGGCACTGTATGGTTAGGTGACTTGTTTTCAAACAGAATACATATCCATAAAGCTTGTGTTTTCATGCTGGATGTACTTGGTGTTGAACATCAGTCATCCATTGGCGAGCATTTAATAAATGCTTTCTATTTACCAGCACTGTGCTAAGCTGTATGACTACAGAGAAAAGCAAAAATAGTAGCTGTCCTCTAGGAGCTTACATTCTAGTGGGGGAAACATGTGAATAATTAGGTATATACAAGAGACCTACAGAATAAGTAAAGGTAGCACAGCACAGAGGACTCCACCTGCTAGGGGAACCTTTTAGGAAACAAGTGCTATTTATTTCTCTTTTTCTCATCCCATTATTGACAGCTCAGTTGTAACAAGTTACTGAAACAACTGACCCAGTTCTTCATCTTTAATTTATGGGTTCTCCTTCCAATAAAATGTTCTATAAACAGCAGATCTTTTCTGTAGATTCAGTCTGCTTCAGCCTGATGACTTAGTGCTAGAAAACTTACAGTTGAAGCTGTTTCTGTTTAATATATTTTCCTGCCTTCTGTTTATATATCGAGGATGAAAATCTAAGCATTGATAGAACATTTGACAAGGCAACTTAGCCGTTCATAAAAAAGAAAACATGATTTGTGGGGGTTTGGTGAGTTCTGAACCAAAGTGTTTTTAAGGATCCTTTTGTCTTCTAATTAGCAAAGGTGCAGAGAAATTTTACTTGCGTCATTTAATTTGTTTAATTTTATGTGTAGGATTTGATTTTGGGGCTTAGAAGAATATGATATAGAACCTGAGAAAGAGCCCAGGTTTTTCATTTCTTTTATGACAAATGTTTATTGAATATTTTCATCTTTCAAAAGTTCTAAATGCTCTGAAGTCTGTACCTTCTACAGATTCATTCACAGGGCCCAAAGACCCAGGTTTTCTTTCAGTGTGGATTTTATTTTATATTTTAAAGTCTGCAATCATCTAATGTATTTTCTTTGGCTGTTAATTTTGCATCATCTTATCCTCTATGTGGTGTATGTGCCTATTTATAATTTCAGTCATTCTTCTGCGAAGTGAAAGAGATAATAATAGCAGCTAGCATTTATATAGCACTTTAAGGGTTACAGTGTGCTTTCATATATCATCTCATTTGATCTTCTTGACAGGCCTGTAAGGTAAGTACTTTTACTTCCCCCATTTTATCAGTGAGGAAGCCAAATCAGAATGGTTAAGTGACTTGTCTAGGTCACACAGGTAGTTTAGTGTTTGAAGCAGAATTCACACTCAGGCCTTCCTGACTCCAAGTCCAACACTTTATCTATTGCAGTATGGATCATTCAAAACTTTTGATAACTCCCACCCCAAATATTTTGATTGGGAATATTTTCTATATTTACATTTGAATAGGACTGGCTGTGTTTAGTGTCCTGGGAATTTGTATTTCCTTTAAAAAAGAAAAAGTCTTGATATCACAAAGCCACTGATTGACACAGGGGTGGGGAACCAAGGTCCTCAGGTGCTGTCCTTTGGCTGAACCCAAGCTTCACAGAACAGAACAGATCCCCTTAGGAAAAGGATTTGTTCTGTAAAACTTGGACTCAGTCAAAAGGCCACACCTAGAAAACCACATGCGGCCTCCAGGCTGCAGGTTCCCCACCCCTGGACTTAGGGAATTGTTTGTGTAATCAATAGAAATGAAGTTGGGAAAGAAAGTTTTATGGAAAGATGAGTCCAGTTTTGGATGTATTGAATTCAAACTGAAACCTAGAAACCCAGATGTAGGTAACTATCAGGAAGTTTGAAATACATGAATGGAGTTCAGTAAAGATGGTGTGGCTAGAAATGTAGATTTTGGTCATCAGCATATAGATGATTACCTAGAGTAAAGAGAGAGGAGGGTCAAAGACAGGAATTTGTTGTGCAGTGTTAAGGGTGAAAGGAGACAGAAATCACATTCAGAGAGGTAGGAGAACCACAAGAGTACAATTTCAAAGGAGGAGAGAGTATTAAAAAGTAAAATGATAGTCAACAGTGTCAGTTGAAGAGAGGTCAAGTAGTTTCATCAAGGATGAAAAAATCCATGTATTTGGTGATTAGATTATTAATTATCTTAGAAAGGACAATTTGAGTACAGTAGCTGGTATTTAGCAGTATTGCATGTGGGTAATAAAGAGTCCCAGTAAATGGAGACAGCTCACTCTAGACATGTGGCAGTGAAAGTTAGAAGAAAAAGACCTGATCCCCACTAGGAGATAAGAGAAATATGAAGAGAAATGAACAGATCTATCCCCTGACTTTAAGAAGTCTTCAGAATGCATTTATGAACTCTTACACTTTATTTAGTATTTCCTTGATCTCTTTGGTGTGGGTACTTACCTCTCCATACACCCTCTTTGTATAACTGGTCCATATCCTTTTCTGGTCATATATGTACTCTGATATTATACTGTATATTATATTATTCTGTATATTATGCAATATATTATGTGCAAGTCATATTAGCAAGTATGCTGCAGCTATATGACTTTCCTTTTCCATATGGGTCACCTTTAGTTTTGATTTGTAAAAGATCATAGTTTTCCATGATTTGTACTCATAAAGCATCACTTGGAGAATGTTGGTGTTAGAAAAAGGGGATGGACTTGGTGGCAGGAAGTACTTGTAGTTTCCTAGGATCCCTTGCAGTCTGAGTAGTGTTATCTGTGAATAGAAGAATCAGAACAACATCACCGTCTATTGAGAATCTCTCTTCTGTTTAGACTTTGCAGACGACATCCTCCATGTCATAGCCCTTCTCACGATCCACAGTTTAAGAAGTACTGCATGGGGTTGTGAGTGGAAAAAGTTTAAGGAGCCCTGCTCTATGACACTTGCAAACACCTTTGGTGTACCTATGCCTCTCTGCATGTTTCCTCACGTGACTGTTGGATAGAATTCTTAATCATTTAATCTTTTAAGGAATCTTAGATAATCTTAACACACTGGAAAGAACAATTGTTCCCCCTTGTGTTACTGTACACTGGAACCTTTGTGTCCTTCTGAAATATGTGTCTTGACCTGTCATGAAATAAATATCTACTTCCAATGAAAAATGGTATTTTCTTACATTAAAATATGTACATTTACAAAAAGTAATATTGAAGTGTCCTCCATTATATGTGCCTTCCACTGCCCCATGTTATACCTTACATGGTTGCCTAACATAGTCCAGGATCTGCATCAAATACACACACACACACACACACACACACACACACACACACACACACACACACACACACATGAATGCATGCACACAGCAACCTGTCCTATATCCTGTATGCAAAAAATTTCAAGTGGGGAGGCAGGAAACCACATGAACATCAGGTAGAATATATTTGGAAAGTCTTCCTCTCCTTCATGTTTAACTGTGTTACCTCTGTCCAACTAGCCTTTCAAGTATTAACAAACTATTACAGTGCTAGGGTCATTTTACTTATTTGCCTTTCTTTACTTAGAGGACACTTATTTGTAAAACTCATTATTAAAGCCTAATTGTATTCTTGTTCTATTCATTGTCATGAATATCTCGAATACAGTTAGTGCAAAAGAATGGCTACCAACTGGGGAAGTTGCTTATGGCCTTTTGTTACACCATCATACTACAAAAATCCATTTACTTGTCAAGGGAATATTGTGCTTCATAAGCAGAGCAGATATATGGATAGAATTTATATAAACATAACATTTAATTAATCTCATTTCCAGCCCCCCTCCCTCCCCACTATCCCATCCCTAGGAAAAAAGAAAGGAAAAACTAAATCCTTATATCAAATATACAGTCAGGCAAAATAAATTCTCTTATTGACCATGTCTAAAACTTTGTGTCTTATTCTGCGTATTTAGTCTTTCACCTCCGTTTTAGAAGTTGGGTAGCATGTTTCATCATCAATACTCAAGTATCATAGATGGTCATTATATCTAATCAGAGTCCTTACATCATTCATAGTTATACATTTTTACAGTGTTGTTGTTATTGTATAAATTATTCTCCTAGTTCTGCTTATTTAATTCTTTATCAGTTCATACGATCCTTGCAGGTCCCTTTCATCATTTTTTGTAGCACAGTATTCCATTACCTACCTATACCATAAGTTGTTCAGCCAGTCTCCTATCAATGGGCCTTATTTTGTAGTTCTTATCCACCACAGGAAGAGTTACTATAAATATTTTTTATACATATTAGTCTTTTTTCTTTGATCTCCTTAGAGTACTGAGTATGCACAGTTTATAACTTGTTGGGTATAGTTCCAAGTTGCTTTCCACAATTCACAGCTCAACCAACAGTACATTAATGTTCCTGTGCTTGCATTGATTTTTTACTTTGTTCTATTCAATATGCCTCCCTTTTCTGGCCCTGTATTTTCTCATGTGAGTCTGTCAAAACATACAATGAAACCCTGCTACCCTTCTACCTTTACTTCCTCTGAATAACTTAAGTTAAACCATTCCAAATCCCTAATCAAGTCATGAGTCTCATCTAACAGAGTTTCGACAATGCCTACTGTATCAAATTTGTCTCCTTGTCTTAAATCTTCTATTAGTCCTGCCTGTTAGTCATACTTTTAACATTTCTGTATCGAAATATATTTGGGGCCATCTGTATATTTGAGACAGTGGATTTTATCACTGGCTTCTTTCTTAAATCAATTCCTGAGTGTTTGAACTGCTTCTCCCTGACCCCTGCCCACGCCACATCTCTCTCTCCCCTACCCCCCCGCCCCCGCTCCAGCCCAGCATTGCTCCTTTCTTTGGCATATAGTTTCCTAGATATAAATAGATAGTTTTTAGTACTCCTTTTTCAGTTTTTAAAACCTTTTTGATAAGATTAGCAGGACTAGTCAAATGTGTTCTTACAGTCCTTGCTAGATACTCCATTTCTGGACAGGAACCTGTCATTTCTGGTAGCTTAAGCCATTATCCAGAAACCCAGATTCTATTCTCAACCATCTTCTTTCAGTTTCCTTCCTAAGTCTGCTTTCCTTTTCTGTATCCCTTGCCTTTGATGGATGGCATTGGTGAAAAATACTGCTTCCACCTCAGTGATCTAGGGTGATCTTTAGCAGTAATTTCTAAGTTCCTTCTGGCAGTGTCAGGCAGCATGAAGCAACACAGCAGAGTGGGAAGAAGCGTGGACTTGGACTTAGAAAGGTCTGGGTTAAAATTCCTTCTTATTCACTTTCTAGCTTTGTGTCACTTAACCCCTCTGTGCCTTAGCTTCTTCAGCTGTAAAGTGGAGACAGTAATGGCAGCTACATTAGAGAGATGTTAGGAAGACCAGAAGAGATAACATAGTAAATGCTTTGCACACTTCAAAATTATATCAGCTCTTTCACAAATGATTTTTTTTCACACTTGTGCCCATATGAACTACTGCAAGTGGATAGTAGTTATCCATTTTGACAAGTCTTTGGAAGTTCTCTTTTACATGCTGGATACCTGCCCTGGGAAGAAAGCTGACATCTCTCTTGTTTTCAGGTCACCAAATAACTGCTTCGTTACCTCTTAGCACAATCACCAGTTAGTCTCTTCTTCCTTTGACCCTTCCTGCATGATCTCTTGCCTCATGGCACCTGCAGTTCTGTTTTTCTCATTAGGGGAATTTTAGTCCTATTTCCTAATAAAGATGTCTCACTGTACTTGTTTGTATTATTTGTATTTATATACATAGTAAAATGTGTTTGTTGGTAGCTTGGTAGCACAATGATTAGAGCACTGGGCCTGAGTTCAAATTTGGCCTCACACATGTAGTAGCTGTGTGACCCTGGGCAAGTCACTTGACCCGGTTTGCCTCAGTTTCCTCATTTGTAAAATGAGCTGGAGAAGGAAATGGCAAACTGCTCCAGTATCTTTTCCAAGAAAACCCTAGTTGAGACCACGAAATGTCAGACATGAATGAAAGGAATGAACAACAACAACACAATGTGTTTCTTTTATCTGAATCTTCTCTGTATCTCCTAGTGTAGAGGCTGTCTTTCCTGTGCTTAAGATATATTTGCTCTTGAGGAAGTTGGTCACATTGTTGACTCAGTTGAGCCTTTTGTCTTTTGTTCTTACACATTTGAACATTAATTCATTTTGAATCATATTTGTTCTTCCTTCTTCTATATGAGAGTCATGCTCCTAGACAGAGAAGACTGAAACAAAAGGGAAGTTAAACAGTTCTGATTTCTCTGTGCTGTCATTAACATTATAGCACTTGCCTAAGCTGTGGATGGATTTCTTGATTCCTTGTTTGTTTTTGTTCTTGTTGTGAGCACAACTTTAATTTAAAAAAAAAAACAAAACTTTTTTCACCATCTTTTGCATTTTTTTCTAAATGCTTCAATGCTTTCTGGGCTTTATCTCTTGATACTATTCTTTCAAATTTGTACTTTTTTTTTGGACCCTGATTTTATTTACATCTTTTTCCATATTTTATTGATGTTCTTTAAAAATTTGAGGATATTGGCTAGTTCTCTGTGTAAACATGTTGGTTTCTTTAGGCTTTTCTCCTTTTTCTTACTTATCAAGACCATTTATGATTACATTATCAGAATTTCATTTTCAGTAACAACCTTTCCCTTTTGAATTGTTCTCCAGTATAAAGACTCTGGTCATTGCATTCTATTTGTCTTTTGGATGAGCTTTTTGAAATCTTTTTTAAAGTCTGGGACACACTGTTGACCATGCCAGGATTCCTTTCCTTTGTGACTGTGAATCCCGAAATGGTATGATCATTTACTCCCAAGATTCCTATCATTTCCATTTCTCCAACAAGTTCCTCTGTGTTGGGCAGAATGAAGTTGAGAATAGATGTGTACTTTTTGTTGCTTACACTTCCTTCTGAAAGATGAAATAATAAAATAATAAAACCATTCAAGAGTTTATCAGATATTCTGACTTTTGCAGAAGGTAACACAGCATTTACCTTGATCTTTTAATTCTAATTCAAATGTCTTCACCATAGAAAATCCTTTAAAATAGGTATAAATGCTTAATACAGGTACAGAATTTAGAAGATATCAAGGTACTATAAAGTGTGCAAGTAGACTATAAAAGTATAACCATGTCATAAATTTAATCTATCTAAAATGAATTCATTAGTTGTAAATGTTAATTGAATTCCTAATTAACAATAATTTTACTTCATTTTTAAAAAATACTAGTATTTCAAAGAATTACTTGTCTGGGATGGCCCACATTTCCTATGAAACACTGTCTAAGAAAGTTTGAACTACTACAGGCCTCTCCCCCTTCACAAACATGTATTAGGTATTAGGTATAAAGTAAAGACTGTCAAAATCATTCTATTGATTAGTTTTTTCAAAAATAGACTATTCAACATTTAAATACTTGAAAATATTACTAAAGACATAATTGTATGGATTTGCAGCATAGGAATCTCTGGAAATTGGTGTTTTTCTTCATCATTCTGTGTTTGCCTTTCTCCCCTTCTCTCTGTTCCATTTTGAAGAGACAATGAAAACCACAAGAAAGTTAGCTTAAAGAGGGTGCCTTGAGGGGCAGCTAGGTGGCGCAGTGAGTAGAGCACCTGCCCTGGAGTCAGGAGGACCTGAGTTCAAATATGGCCTCAGACACTTGACACATGTACTAGCTGTGTGACCTCGGGCAAGTCACTTAACCTTGATTTCCCTGCCTTATCCCCTCCAAAAAAACAAACAAAAGAAAAGAAAAAAAAAGAGGGTGCCTTGAACACAGGATGAAAAATTCATAGTCCTTTGCTTTGCTATTTAAGGGATGATATTCATCACTCTCTGTTTGGTGGCAGATAATTTTTAAAAATACCTGCTAATTAAGGTCACCTCTTTCTCCCTTTTCTTCCTGCCTTCTTTAATTGGGAAGTGAAACATAAGTGTTTATTTAATCCTTAAATCCTTCTTTTAAATAATTTAATTTATTTAATAATTATCCTTATGAAATAGACCGTACAAGTATTGTTATCCTGACTTTACGGGTGAAGAAAATGAGAATCTAGTAAGGTTAAACGATTCATTTAAGGAGCTGCCAGATGCAACAGAAACAATACAGGATGTGGAAGACTTGGGTTGAGATCTCAACTCCGCTTCTCATGTGACTTTGGACAAGTCATCTCACTTTCTGGACCTCATTTTCTTCATGTTAAAACAGGAGACTTAGATTAGATGACCTGCAGGTCCTTCCAACTCTACATCTACGATGCAGTGTCTTACATGGCCAGCCAACTAGAAGGCAACAAAAGTCGGTTTCAAATCCAGGTATCTCTTGACTCTAATTCTAGGAAGTTTTTTCATTACAACATAGTGCTTCGATTTTATTCTTTTATTGTAACTTAAATATAGCAAAGAGGCAACAACATGGCTTAGTGAATGAAGTCCTGAACCTGGAATCAGGAAGAACTGAGTTAAAATCTGGCCTCAGACACGTACTAGTTGTGTAACCCTAGGCAAGTCACTAAACCATGTTTGCCTCAGTTCCTCATGTGTCGAATGAGCTGGAGAAGGAAATGCTGAACCACTTTAGTATCTTTACCAAAAAAAGCCCTATATACACCAAAAGAGGTCAGCACTTTTGGAAGTAGCAAATAACTGAAAATAAAGTAGAGACCTTCCAGTGGGAAATGGATAGGCAAGTTACAGATGAATACAGAGAAGGAAGACATAAGAATGAATAGAAAGTAAAGTATGCAGAAACAAGCAGAGGACAGAAGAACTACAGTAAGGTATATAGGAAGAACAGTAATAAAATTCTTGAAGCAGAATGCTGTGAAATTGTGAAGACCAAGCCCGCCCCCCATAAGGTATAAGAAGGCATCTTGTCCCCGTCTTTGTATGGCTGGGGAACCATGTGTGTAGAACATTGTGTATAATGGCCCACTTTTTCGATGTATTGACATATAGACGTTCCCCCCCCCCTTTTATTTTTTGTTACTGGGGATGGCATTAGAAGTAGCAGGGATAGCAATACATTGGGAAATATAGTTAAGGTTAAGAAATAAATTATATAAATAAAAAAGGATACCTTTTTCGTATTTCTCAATACCAGCCCTTTAATAACTCCCCTCACCTCTTGCAACCAAGATATAAAGTTAAGCAAAACAAAACAACACAGACACGTTTGATAGCACATACCCCATTCTCTATCTGTAGTCTACCACTTATCTATCAGAAGGAAAAAGGTATGCTTCATTTGTCTTTAGAGTTAAGATTGGTCAATAATTGATTGAATTCCAACACAGTATTGTATTTCACGAATATGGTCATTATATGAATTGTTATTTATTGTTCCACTTATATTAATTTCTGGCCTTCCTTTTCCCTGAAGTATCCTGTGCTCCAGAATTTTCTTTCTTTCTTCCTCTCTTCTATTACTTTTCCCCAATCAAAACTACTATCTCCTCAGCTATCTGGTTATCTCAAAAAATGTTTCAGGTTTACTAATACTGAATGACCAAAGGGATCATAACACACTTTTCATAATTTAATAAACTAGCAGATATTTATATGGGACCTTTGTTTAACTAAAAGCTTGCATTGTCATGTAGGTAATTTAAATATCATAATCCTCATTTATAGATGAAGAAATTTAGGCTCAGAGAGGTTATGACAATTGTTCATGTTCATACAGCTAGCAAATGGTAAAGTAGGACTTAGCCAAGACAACTTTGAGACCAAATAATTATCTGACAAATTCTGTGGGAGAGATATTTCAGCAGGAGACTTTACGATACCCTTTGTCTACCCCAGGTGTCCCCTCTCTTTCCTCTCCCCACTGAGGACCAGAAGAACAGTGTGAGCAACTTGGCACTTGGATTTTGAAAGGTTGTTTTATCCCTAGTATACATCTTTTGCAGTCACTACTCTTCTCATTTAGTCTTTACCCTTTGCAGCTAGGCCTTCTCCACAAATGTTCACCTTTACCCCAGTCGTTGCTACCTCTGTTGTCTTCTTGCTACTCCTCGTAACTTCTTATGCTACTGCCAAAATCTTCCACATAATCCAGAAACAGTTTAAGCCCAATATACAAGGATTTGCACTTGCACATTTTCCTTACCTTCTGATTGTATTTTAGGATAATACCATATAATACAATTTGGTCTTTTCCTTGTAATTAGTAGTCATAATTCTATATTTCCTCTGCCTGAACTATGTGTGGAGCAGAAAACCTACTCTTCACATAACATTATGCAGTAAGATAGATAATACTAGATATGAGATGAGAGGTAATTGCATCAGAAAACATATACAAAGAGTTTTATAATTTTTCCCAAGATGTTCTTCTTTTCCAAGGACTTAATAATAAACCCAGGAGAACAGATATTATATTTATACTAATACAATTTGTTGACTAGAAGCAAAATTTAATAGTAATATAAGAAGGAGTAAAATGAACCAAAAAGATACTTATGACACATCTGCTTCCATACCTTCCTTTTTAGATTGTTGTGAACTTGTTCTCTTTCACTACAAATAGGTGGTAAGTGATTTACTAGCACTCCAATCTGGCAGGAATAGAATTCTAGGACTCATTAGAGTCATGCCTTTGTCTCTCTTATTTTTAAAACTCAGCCTTTCAATGTTAACAGTGTAGGGGGTAATGACATTTGGCTCATCATTTATCTCTCATACTTGTCATGCCTGGATTTTTGTAATGCCTTTCTTTTGAGGAACTCAGATACCATATTTGACTAATTCCCAGGGCATCTTTCTGAGGTAAATGAAAGCAAGATTGGAAAAGTGAGTGAATTTCTCTGGCTTTCAGAGAGAATGGTACTGAGCTAGTTACTTTTGCTTTATATGTGTGTTGAATGAATGAAGGAAAAAAACAACTATAGGAAAATGTAAGATAATATATAATTAATGTGCTCAGGACTTGAATAGCAGTGAGGCATGAGAAAAAGACATTGAGAGGCAGTTTCACTTAGTGGATAGATTCTAGACTTGAAATCAGGAACACTCATTCAGATTCCAACTCAAACCCTAGCTGTGTGACCCTGGGCAAGTCAATAAACATTTTTCAAGTCTTGGTTTCCTCTTCTGTAAAACAGGATAATGATACCCCAATATCATAGGATGGCTGTGGGGACCAAAGGAGATAATATATATGAACAAATTCTCCAAACTTATATTGCTACCTAAAATTTAGCTGCTATTAATTTTGCCATTGCTATGTTCAAGGTGAGCTAGAGTGTAAGATCCTTGAGAATCTCTTCAGCCTATTTAGCACAGTTCCTAGAACATAGTTGGCACTTAATCAAGTCAATGCAACAAATAGTTATTTTGCACTTGATATGTGCCCAGGCACTGTGTATATAAAGTATACAAGTATACAAAGAAATGGAAAAAAGACATTACTTGCCATCAAGGAGCTTACGTTCTAATGGGACAGACATCATATAAACAGCTAAGTAGATCAGAGGGGCAGACAGAGAGAGAGGCAAACCAGAGAGAGAATGTGTTCTGAGAGAGGAGAGCATTAGCAGCTGGGAGGCCTGGGAAAGGCCTCCTGGAGGAGGCATATGGTCTTGAATGAAGCCTCAAGCATGCCAGGAGAACAGCTGTGTATAGGCTAGATATGGTTCAGGGAACTGTAAGTATACTAGTGTTGCTGGATTGTGGAGTGAGTGGAGTGAAGTAACTGTAAGAAGACCGGAAATAGAAAAGTGTCAGGTTATTGACAACTTTTAAGTGCCAAGAAAAGAGTTTATATTTGATCCTGGAGGTAATGGGGGGTCATTAGAGTTTATTGAGGAGAGGAATCACATAGTCAGACCTGTGAATTAGACTGATGAAACATTTGAGTCAGGGAGATCAGTTAGAAGGTTACTGCATTAGTCTAGGTGAGAGATGATGTGGTCCTGAATTAGAGTGGTAGCTGTTTGAGTAAAAATAAGGGGACACATACAGGAGCTGTTGTGAAGGGAGAAGCAACAGTATTCACTGATAGATTGTATGTGTGGGGTATGTGAAAGTGAGGAGTCAAGTGTGACACTTACGATGTGAGCCTTGGTGACAGGGAGGATGGTGGTACACACAGTAGTAATGGTGAATTTTGGAGTAGGTGTAGATTTGGGGGAAAAATAATGAACTCAGTTGTGTATATTTAAGTTTTTTTTTAATTTATGGAATAAAGCAAACATTTCTATAACAGTACAATAGAAAGATAATTGCACATGAAAGTGCAAATTTACTATTTGCTATTCCTTTCAAATTATACAACAAAATTATGTAAATTTCTTTTTTCCCTCTTTTTTAATTCTCTCCCACTCCAGCCCTAGAGATGAATACCATTAGACACAAGTAGGAGTGTGTGTGTGTGTGTGTGTGTGTGTGTGTGTATAAAATTGTTCTACATATACTTCAATTTATCAGTTCTTTCTCCAGATGCAGATAGCATCTTTCTTCATGTGTCTTTTATAGTTCATTTGGGTATTTATAATAGTCCAAAAAAATTATTCGGTGAAAGTTGTTCTTAAAACAATATTGCTGTTACTATTGTTACAGCGTGAAATTAATTATTCATTATTAATGTAGGACCTCTAATTCAAGATGTCTAAAAAGCCAGTTGGTAATGTGGGAGTAGAGCTTGGGAGAGGGACCAGGACTTTTTATATAGATGTGGTAATCATCTGCATAGCAATGCTAAATGAATCCATGGGAACTGAAGAACTCACCAAGCAAGATATTAAAGAACAGGAGTTCTTACTCTTCTTGTATGGTAATCTAGTGAAGCCTATAGATCCTTTCTCAGAATATTTTTATGCATAAAATCAGATACCTAAGATAACAAGGGAAACCCATTATACTAAAATATTGTTTTAAAAAAAAGTTCACAGGTGCCATATTAAATAATCCTGGGTTTAGAGGGAGATTAGATAAGGGCCCAAAACAGAGCCTTGTGGCATACCCACTGCTAGTGGGCATGACATGAATGAAGAACCAGCAAAGAAGATTAAGCAGTTATTACATAGATAGGAGAGGAACTAGGAGAAGGTAATGTCATAAAAATCTAGTCATGAGAAAGTACTCAGAAGGAGAAGGTAAATAACAGTGTCAAATACTTCCTAGTCCAAGAGGGATAAGAATTGGTAAAAGGCTATTGGATCTAGCAATGAAGAAATCCTAAGTGACTTTAGAGAGTGCCTTTTCAATTGAATATTTGGGTTGGAAGTCAGATTTTAAAGGGTCCAGAGGAAAGGAGAAGAAATGAAGGCACCTGGTATGTCCCTCTTTCTTAAGGAATTTACTGTAAAGGGGAGGAGAAATATAGGACAATAACTAGTAGGATAAGTGAGAGTATTTTAAGAATGTGTGAGACATGAACATATTTGTAAGTAGCAGAGAAAGACTCAGTAGACAGAGGGTAAATAAGAGAGGGAATGTGGAGATAATCTGCTAGAGAAATTGGAGAGAATGAGATCAAGGATTCATGGTAAGATAGAAGGCCAACCTTTTTGACTACTGTTTTACTTCTATCTTGTCCATCAAGAATGATTTTCAAACTAGAACAGGTAAAATAAACATAGTTAAACTGGAAACTTAAGCTCAGCATAAATGAGAAAATCTTATAAGAGAGTTCCTACCCACTTTAAATGAATTCATGTTCTCAGGGCAAAACAAATTTTATATTCCAAAGTACTTGAAAGATTGACAAATATGATTTCAGCAGTCTTTGAAATTTGTGTAGAAGAGAAGTGCCCAAAGACCAAAGACAAGCAATTTAACCTGGAATTTAATACTGTCCACAGTCTGCCTCCAACTTACTTTTCCAGCATTAAGGCACAGTATTCTCTTTTGCTCACTGTCTTCTTGTCAAACTATTCACAATTCCCTAGTACCCTGTACTGTGTCATCACTGTGTCTTTGCATACTTCATATCTGATTCATGGAATGATCTCACATAACTGCCTAGTAAAATCCTTCCCTTCCTTCTAGACCCAGCTCAGTTGCCATCTTGAGGCAGACTTGATATCTCTGTTATCCTCTCTCTCCCATCCACCCCCAATACTCAATAAATGGCTTCTCTTTTACCATTGTGTTTGGATCTCTCTTACATAGAACAGTATCAGGAATTCTTCTTATGTTATCATTCCTTCTAGGCTGTAAGTTCACTGATGGGAGGAACTGCTGTTTAATCTTTGTAGCCTTAGTACACTGAACCTAGTAGGCACTAGATAAATATGCATTGAATTGAATAAAAAAAATAATGTGATGATTTTTTGAGAAGATGAGGCTAGATTCTGGAAACTATCTAATATCGATCTTAAGCAAAATTCTAGAACAGATTGCTAAACAGATGGTATGTAAACATTTTTTAAAAGAATGCATTACTTAGCAGCTTCCAAAATTGGTTCAGTTAGAGAACATTTCAGGCCATACTAACCTCATTTCATTTTTTGATATAGTTACCAGGTTGGTAGATTGAAGAAATGTTGTAGACAGCTAGTGAGTTTTTTATTTCATTAAAATATTTGTCAAGGTCTTTGATGTCCTTGCAAATAATGAAATATGAACTGAATCCTGATTTGCATCTGATTGAACATCATCCTGTGCCCAAATAATATTGCTAATAAACATCTTTCAGCTTGGAGGGAAGGTTTCTCATTCAGCAGAATTTATAAACACTTAACTATTTGCTTAACATTGGAGATACAAAGAAAGACAAAAAACAATCCCTGTCCTCAAGCAGCTTATAATTCAGTGGTAAAGAAAATATGTAAATATCTAGATACATACGAAACATATTTACAGAGTAGCTTTACTTTGAGAGGGGAAGGCTGTGGTAACTGTGGATTCACTGTGGACTTAGGAAGGCACCTGAAGTTATGCATGGGGGTGATATGTGACTGTGTTTCAGGACAAGGAGCATTTGCTCATCCACTGGCTTTGGGCTATGAACAAGGAAATGAGCAGCAACTGTGTGACACTGCCTCTAGATCAAAGTCTTACATTCAGCCATTAAACCAGTCCGAGACGTGCAACTGAATCATAAGCGCAGGCATCGGAAACCAATGTAGTTCAGTTACTCTGAAACTGTGAAACATTCCAGCAAGCTAATAGTATCTGGAGCCAGTAGAAGTCTACTAGATCTCCAGTGAGGGGCAAGCCTATGGTTATGTTACTCAGACCCAAACAAGAGTTTGGAGCCTGCAAAACTCACACCAAGAGGGCAGTGGTCAGATTTTGCCTTAAGCCAAACAGGTTAGGGCTCACTGAAAGTTTGTAAGTGATCTTTGAAGAATACTGCACTCAGTACCCAAAGAAAGCAGTAGCAGGATCCCCAGATAATGTGCAGCAAAGCTAAACAAATGCAGAGTACACTCTGGAAATGCAAAAAGCCTTATAATAAAAAAGCTCTAATTCAAGAATAAGGCTGGAAAAATTAGTTAATAAAAAAAAAATCCCTCAGGGTGAACAGAGGTACTGAGGCTGTCCAATACCCAAGCCTAGAAGTAAAAAAATAACTAAATAATCTACAAATTTTCTTAAGAAAAACACTGTTTGAGGGGAGGATTCTGAGAAGATGGCAGAGTAGTTCAGAAAATTCCAAGATTTTCCCCCACAAAAGAAATGAAATAGTGCCTCAGGGCGAACATAGAGTGGTAAAAATAAATAAGAGTAGGGACAGAACAGGGATCTTCCTGGGATAATCAGAGAAGATAGGAGGAGGTTTGGTCCCTGTGAAGAGTTAACACCTCCAGGCTAGGTCTCAGGTCTGCTTAAGCAATCAGAGGCAAACCGTGGTATTAGCTGGGTTGGGAAGCTGCCTTGGTCTCAGCCACAGGAAGTTTTACCCGCTGGATGGTGAGGGGTATTGAGCATCTAAGCCTAGGAAGATTGAGGGAACCTCTGCTGACAAAGAATGCCAGAATGAACTGTGCTGTGGCAGCACAGCAGACGCAAGAAGGAACCAGCACATGCCTGGTGAGTACAGAAGTAGTGGGGCAGGGATCCTGCTGGCTGTGGGCACTTACAGGAGTCTGGAGCTCTTGTTTTCAGTTCCAGGCCAGAGTGAAGAACTGAAGGAGGCCCTGAGGGCAGAGGCACCACCCCCCACACTCCAGGACTGGAGGTGATTATAAAAATAAAGCTACTACCAAAAAAATGCACAGGCAAAGGAGAAAGAATGCAACTAAAGAGAGTTACTGTGGGAATAGAAAAGACTGGAGTTCATTTTCAGAGGAGGATACCGAAGAAAGAAACTCTTCTACTCCAAAGAGTAATGTCAAATGGTCACCTGCTCAAAAAGAATTCATAGAAGAACTTAAAAAAGACTTTAAAAATCAAATGAAAGAGAGTGAGGAAAAACTAAAAAAAAAAAAAATCCAAGAAAAACAAGAAGATGATGAAAAGAAAGTCAACCAATTAAAAAAGGAGATCCAGAATCTTAAGGAAGAAAATGACTCCTTGAAAATCAGAATTGGGCAAGGGGAAGCCAGCATTATGAGAGATCAAGAAATATTAAAACAAAATATAAATAATGAAAAAATAGAAGAGAATGTGAAACATCTCATAAGAAAAACAATTGATCTGGAGAACAGATCAAGTAGAGAAAAATTAAGAATGATCAGACTACCTGACAGCTATGATCAAAAAAAGAATCATGGTACAATAATACAAGAATTACTTAAAGAAAATTGTTCTGAAGCATTAGAACAAGAGGGGAAGGTAGAAATAGAAAAGAAAATCCACCCATCACCACCTGAAAGAGATCCTATAAGGAAAACCCATGGGAGTATTATAGTCAAATTCTGAAACCTCCAGCTCAAGGATGAAATATTACGAGCACCAAGGGGAAAAAAAATACCATTTAAATATGGTGTTGCCACAATTAGAATCACACAAGACTTAGCAGCAGTGACACTGAAAGACCACAGGTCTTGGAACACTATATATGGAAGAGCAGAAGAACTGGGTTTCCAGACAAAAATATCATGCCCAGCAAAGCAAAGCATGATCCTGAATATTTTTTTTAAAAATGGACATATTAGTGGACTAAGATTGTGATTAGTAATTGGGTAGCTCATAAGAAAGATTGGGGTAGACCTGAGTATGATATGACTTTAAAAAGTAAAACCATTTAGGACCAGCTAAAAAGAATAATTATTTTATACAAATGAGATGTGAGAGTAAGAATTGACACAGAATAATTAGATGAGGGAGAAGAGCTGTTCTGGAAACCTACTTTCATCGGGAATGGGTATACACGCACACATACATACGTACAGACACACACACACACACACACACACACACACACACACACACACATTCAGTTTGGTATAGAAATCTGGCTTGCCCAATACCAAAACAAGAGGGGAAGGGGATAAGAGATATGTGGAGATGCAGCAGGGAGGAAAAGAGGGATAATAAAAGGGAGTGTGGATTAAGGGAGGCAGTAGTCAGAAGCAAAACAGATATTTAAGGAAGGACGGGATAAAAAAAGAGAAGGTTAAACAGATGAAAATAGGGTAGAAGGAAGTATACAACTGGTAAACATAACTATGAATGTAAATGGGATTAGATCATCCATAAAACAAAGGTGGGGAGCAGAGTAAATTAGTAACAAGAATCCAAAAATAGATTGTGTACAAACAGTACAATGAAAGAGAAAAACATGCACACAGTCAAAATAAAGGGCTGGAACAGAATCTATTATGGTTCAGCTGAAGTAAAAAGACAAATCAAAAGCAAAAATAGACCTAATTGAAAGATAGTCAGGGAAACTACATTTTGCTAAAAGGTACCATAGACAATGAAGTAATAATCAAAAAATTTTATAATAAGTTTCTCTGATAAAGGCCTTGTTTCTCAAGTACATTCTGAGTATAGAATTGAGTTAGATTTATAAAAATAAGAGCCATTCTCCAATTGATAAATGGTCAAAGGATATAAACAGGAGTTTTCAGAAAGAGAAATCAAAACTTATCTATAGTCATATAAAAAAAATGTTCTAAGTCACTCTTGATTAGAGAAATGCAAATTAAACGACACTGAAGTATCACCTCATACCCATTAGAAATGACAAGTGCTGAAAGGGATGAGGGAAAGATAGGTACACTGATGAATTGCTGGTGGAGTAGTGAACTGGTCCAACCGTTCTGGAGAATAATTTGGAACTAGACCCACAGTGTTATAAAACTGCATGCTCTTTGACCCAGCAATACCACTGCTTGGTCGATAGCCCCAACAGATCAAAGGAAAAAAAAAGGACATATATGTACAATATTCCTAGCAGCTCTTTTTGTGGTAGCAAAGAATTGGACCTCATGGAGTTGTTCATCAATTTGGAGATGGCTGAACAGTTGTGGCGTGTGATTGTGATAGAGTATTATTGTGCTGTAAGAAATGATTGGGGGGTTGTGGTGGTGGTGAGGAAAACATGGCAAGACATATATGAAGTGATATAAAGTGGAGTGAGAAGAACCAGGCGATCATTTTGTACAGTAACAGCAATGTTGTAATGGTGATCAACTGTGAAAGACTTAGCTATTCTGATCAAGACAATGATCAAAGACAATTCCAAAGGACTCATAATGAACAATTGCTATCTACCTCCGGACTGAGAACTGGTGAACTCTCAGTGCAAATTGAAGTGTAATTTTTTCACTTTATTTTTTTCTTGCTTTTTTATTTTTGGAATTCATCTAATATGAAAATGTGTTGCATGATTTGATATGTATGTTTGATATTATATTGGCTTGCCTTCTCAGTGGGCTGGGGAGGGGGTAGGAAGGAGGGAGAAAATATGGAACTCACAATTTAAAAACAAAAAAATGTTAAACAAAATTTTTAAAAATGGAATTTCACCTAATTTGCTACAAAACATAATCACAAAGTCATAAATTTAGAACTGGATTGGACCTTAGAGGCTCCTGAGTCTAAACACATTTTACAGATGAGGAAACTGAGCCTGGGAGAAGTCACTCGGTTATTAAGTTTCTGAGACAGGATTTAAATTCATGTCCTCCTGTGACTCCAAGCTATTTTTAGGGGTTTAGGTGATTTAGTGCTAGAATTCTCTTCCAAAGCAGTTTCCAAATTCTCTCAACCTTAAGAACTTTGCAAAAAAGGTCAGACAGCTTATCCATGGGATGATTCAAGTGTTTACCTGCCTGGTAGTAGGGGGCAGTCCAGATGGCCTCTTGAAATTCTCTCTATGTCTATGACCTTTTGATTTTAGTTATTTATGTTTATGTCATCTCCCTTTCTAAACTGTATACTCCTTCACTTCAGGGACCTTGTCTTGTACAAGTATCCTCAGGAGTGCTGATAATTGCAACAAATTTTACTATGTACAAAACAGTTCTGTGTTATATGAGATGAAGTGCCTTATGTGAAAATAGCTGCCATAAAGGACTCTATCTCTATCTGATAAATCCTATGCAAGTGGTATTAACAAGGTATAGTTAGCAGTATGGAGTATAAAGAAGAATCATAAATGACTCGGTTGATCTAGGGCAGAGATTATAAAATCAGTGGCATTTTAGTTGAGCTTTTAAGAACATGTAGTATTTTAGTACGGGCTTATGAGAAGAGAACATTCTTGTCAGAGGGAACAGAAGAAATTTTGCCGATCTTCCAAGAGATGTAAATTTGAGTGGGAAGAAGCAGCTAAATCTGTAGGGTGATAAAGAAGGAAGTAGTATTAGCCTAAGTTATAACATCACCTTGTTCATGATTGGGCTGCTGGGTGGTGCAGTGGGTAGAGTGCCAGGCCTAGAATCAGGAAGACTCATCTTCCTGAGTTCAAATCTGTCATCAGACACTAACTGTATGACACAGATCCAGTCACTTAACCCTTTTTGCCTTAGTTTCCTTATCTGTAAAATGAGCTAGAAAAGAAAATGGCAAACTATTGTAGCATCTTTACCAGACACAAGTTAAAAAAATGACTGAACTGAACTTGTTCATAATAGAGGATTAATAGATGTTTGTTGATTTGTGTAATTGAATAGTCTCAAGGCTGGCTATTAAGTTGTGAGAAGGACCCTAAGATGTTAGTTCAAAGCAGTATGCTAGAAAGATAACTTTACCATAAGCCATGGACCAACTTTTACAAAAAGGAAATACTCGATGGTTATAGTAATTATCCTTAAGAATTTAAAGGACTTTCATATGGAAAGAGGACTTAGGACTATTTTAGAGGGGCTTCCTTCTCATTATGGACTCAGAATTCCTTTCTCATTATTCTGCTCATGAAGAGAGGTGGCCAACATAGTGAATATTAAAGGAATGGCAAATAATTTAGAGTGGCTACAGCATGGGGAAGGTAAGGCTTAGAAGATTAATTGTGGCTAGACTTTGGAGGGCCTTGAATTTTAGAATATAGATTGTACTTTATTTGGTAGACATTGGAAAACTATTTAATATTTTCAGGGAGAGACAAAATCAGCAAGTACTCTTGAAGCTGGTAGTATCTTACAGGATAGCTTTTATAGGGCTAGAGTTAGGAGCCGCGGAAGACCCGTTAAAGGGTTAGGTTATTGTAGTCATCTAAACCTTGAAATCTGAGCTGTGGTTTATGGCAGTAAGAATTGAATGCAAGAAGAATGTTAAATACATAAGGGAAGATAGGATTTTAGGTGCTAATAAGTTATCTGGTTGGAAATGTAATAGTAGAATTCAACAGACTAGGGCTAGAGAAGCAGATTTGAAAGTCCTCTGAATACAAGTAAATGTCACATAACAAATCAACATCTTTGGCAATTTATTCAACATTAAATAAGAGCCTGAGCTTTACTCACCACCCAGATTAGAGTCTTCATTCATTGCTAGTTCCTAAGAAAAACATCCTCAAAATTCATTTCAACAAACACTTATTGAAAGTTATCAAGTTCATAATATTTCCATAACCAAATATTGTTTTTCTTCCTTCCTTCCTCCTTTCCTCCCTCCCTCTCTCTCTGTCTCTCCTTCCTTTTTTGGGGGGGGGGGCAAGACAGTAGAGGTTAGGTGACTTATCTATCCCTTGTCATACCCCAAGTAAGTGTCTGAGGCCTGATTTGAACTCAGGTCCTCCTGACTCCAGGCCGGTGCTGTATCCGTTGTGCCACCTAGCTGCCCCCTACTTTTTTTAATTAAATTTCTTCAATCAGCAGAAGTCCTCTTTCTTTCCCTTCCCAGAAAGAAAAAAAGAAACTTTTACAAACATGTAGTCAAGCAAAACTAATTAATGCTTGGGCCATATAGAGGTATAAATATATGGATGTGTAGCTTAGTTTGCACTGATTCTTTCTCCTCTCTCAGGAGTTGGACAGCATGTTTCATCTGGAATCCTGTGGAACTATCGTTGGTCATTATGCTGATCGTAGTTTCATATTCTTTCACAGTTGTTTGTCTTTACAATATTGTTATTGCATAATTGCTCTGACGGCCCTGCTCGCTTCACTTCAGTTAATACCAATCTTCACATGTTTCTCTGAAACCGTACCTTTCATCATTTGGTATAGCACAGTAGTGTTCTATTACATTCTATTACATTTATATACTGTAACTTGTTCAACCATTCCCCAGTCAGTGGACATCCTATCAATTTCCAGTTCTTTGCTACCTCAAAAAAGTTACCTATCTTTTTGTACATCTTTAGAGTTTCTTTTGCTTAGGACTGATTCTTTCTTCAATCTGCTCTTTATTTCCCTGTTCTCTCTCATCCGCTTTCCCTCCTATTGTCTTGTTGAATGAAATATATTTCTGTTTCCACCTTTGTGTGTATATTTTTCACTTCTTTGACCAATTCAGATGAAGAGTGAAGTTCATGTCTCAGCCATTTACTCCCATTCCATCCTCCTTGTTTGTATATACTTCTCTTTATGCACCCTAATTATGTGAGATAATTTTCCCTAACCTTCCTTTCCTTTCAACATCCCACCCCCTCCACCCTGCCTGCAATGTATTCGTTTTGCCTTTCTCTTAAGATCATCAGGATATAACGGAACCACTTCCAGACCTTCTGTCTAATCAGATTCCTTCTGTTATCCCTCATGATACTTAGGTTCAGAAGGGACACGCATATCATCTCATATTAGAATATTAGCGGTTTATCCTTGTTTAGTCCTTTATCATTGTTCATTTATGTTTACCTTTTTATGTTTCTCCTTTGAATTTCAATTTCTACATAGCTTTAGTTATTTTTATTAAGAATGCTTGGAAGCCCTCTGTTTCATTAAAGATCTATTTTTTTTTCCTGGTATGATTATACTCAGTTTTGCCAGGTAAGTTTATTCTTAGTCATGAGTCTTTGCCTTCTGGAATATAATATTCTAAGCTCTCCAGTCCTTTGTAATAGTATCTGCTTAGTTGTTTCTGATTCTGACTGTACCTCCTTGGTAGTTGGTTTCTTTCCTTCTGGATGCTTGCAGTACTTTTTTTTTTCTTTGATGTGGAAACTCTGAATTTTGGCTATAATGTTCCTATGAGTTTCATTGTGAGATTTCTTTCAGGAGGTGACCAGGATTCTGTCTGTTTCCACTTTGTTCCCAATCCAAGAGATCCATGCAATTTTCTTTTATCATTTCTTGAAATATAATATCAAGACTTTTTTTAATCATTGATTTCAGTTAATCCAGTGATTCTTAAACTTTTTCTTCTCAATTTGTTGTCCAGGTCAGTTGCTTTTGCTTGTGAAATACTTTACATTATCTTCTATTTTTTCAATTTTTAATTTTGTTTTGGTATTTCCTGTTGTCTCACAGAGTCATTGTTGTTTCTTTTTGGTCCCTTCTAATCTTTAGGGCTTTCAGGACAAGGTTTTGTACCTCTAATTTTAAGCTATTAGTTCTTTTTCCAGTTCTTTCCTCTATAACTTAAATTTTTTTTTTGCATTTTTTTCTGTAACACTGTTATTTCACTTATAAAAACATGTCTTGACTGCCTTGCCCTTTTTTTAAACTCTTCCTTCATCTCCCAGAAATTCTAGATTTATTTGTGCCCAAGATGTGTTTTTTGTTGACTTTGCTTGTAGATTTTTGAAGTCATTCTCGTCTTTGGGGTTTGTGTCTTGAGTGTCCCTGCCACCGTAATGACTTTTTATGGTGGTGGTGGTGGTGGTTGTCCTTCATTCTTGAAGAGGACCAAGATGACATCACTATGTTGGAGTCAAGGTACAGTGTGTCTGACTGTGGCTAATCTGACACATATGAGCTCGGAATGCTCTACCACAAGTCAGGCACAAATAGTCCATGTTTGTGTGTTTGGCCATTCTTATAGCCTACTTCCTGACTAAAGATTCTTTTAGAACCAGGTTTTACTCAGTTCTAGAGGCAAGATCAGGGTAGGTCTTCTTGTTGCTTTCATAGGCTATTGAATGTTGTGTTATTCCAGGCTCTCAGAGATATTTTAGGCTGTATACCTACAACCTTTCAGTGCTCCCATAGTGATATGATCCATGGCTAAATATGATCTTTTCCCCCTGCTTTGAGCTCTGCAAGTTTCTGACTTGGATCTGAGTCTGAGCAACAGTAGATTTGTTGAACTGAGCCACTGTCAGCCATCTGGGATGCTCTGCTGGTTCAGAGGGCATATTTGTGGTCATATTAGTATCTCTTTCCAAGCTGGAAAGTGGGGGAAAAAATAGATTTTAATTTGTACATTATCCTACTTACTTTTTTGTGCCCACTTTTCCTTTGTTGTAGTTGCTTTACTTGAATTAAGAATTCAGAATTTATGAACATGCAGAACTGATGGCCTTCAAGGCTGAGAGTTGGGTATCATAGGAAGTATTGAATTAGTGCTTAGATTATTCTGTATGTTCCCTAAAGAGATTGTTGTGCCTGTGACAATTGGGGGAAAAGGATAACTGGGAAATAAGGTCAGGAAGATTCCTGGAAAAATGAAAAAAATCCTGAAAAGTAGCACTCCAGGAAAGTTCTGTACAACTTGCTTTGCCTCCACAAGTACTTATTTGGTCTTGGGAGTGATTAATTTTTAGGACAATTTACTCATATTGATTGAGCATGAATCCTGTAGATGAAAAATTGTAGGGACTGTTTTTTTAGGATATACATTAGATATTTCACTGGGGCACTATTTAATTTTTCTAAGATGTTAAATAATTATTCAGGTACCCTGAAAAGGTTAATTATCTTCAAAAAAATCAAGGCAGTCATTCTCTTTTATCCGTGTGACTGGCTCCACTCATATTCCTGAATGGAAAGTAAAATTATGAAT
Organism: Trichosurus vulpecula; assembly: GCF_011100635.1. Taxonomy (NCBI): domain Eukaryota; kingdom Metazoa; phylum Chordata; class Mammalia; order Diprotodontia; family Phalangeridae; genus Trichosurus; species Trichosurus vulpecula. The sequence goes on from NC_050579.1 coordinate 251,033,148, forward strand.
GAGTAGATATACACATTAAAATTTGAGCATTTTCTAATTTAAGTCCATTCCTCAGTCCTCATCTGGGTACTTTCTTCTGTGTTTTATATCTTTTAAAACTTTGCCCCTAGAACTCTCATAGAAAAACATTGTAGAAAATGCTCTAAATAGAGCTAGATCCATTTTTTTCAGTTTTGTTGAAAATAATCCCTCAAATTCTTTTATACAGTCCACCAAATGGAAAATTTAATAATCTCTTAAACTGTCTCTTAATGAGAACTAAATTCTAGTATGTTGGATTTGAGTTTTATTCCAATAATCTCTCTAAAACAACCAAAGCTAAAGTGGTAACTGTATTGGTAGAGGTGATGAAGGAGGTATGATGACCATTTTGCTGCTTGTGAGTTCATGCATAATCAAATATTATTGGAGTTTTGTTGTTCTCAGCCTTGTGAAAGGGTAGTCATAGTATGAATTAATTTTTTTATGTATAACATTTTAGAGCAAAAATTAAAAATAATTTCCCACCTCTTCTGAATCAGTCAGGTCTGACTCAGGTTTATCCTGTCATTCAAGTTTGTAATTATAATGAAATGAAACCAGCTAACATTTACCAAGCGGAAGGTTACTTAGCAATACAGGGTGTTCCTAAAGTCTGGACACATAGGAAATGTAGCATTATTGCATCAAATTCACGTGAATTTTGCAAAGCGCATGAACCCTTGTATCACAAATGATGGAAATCATATTGAAGGTGTTATTTGTTAATATTCCAATTAAATAAAATGTTGAAAATTCATTCATTTCATTTCTTGAAAATATGCATTTTTGCCTATGTGTCTAGACTTTAGGAACACCCTGTAGTATGGAAAGTCTTTTCGGCGAGGTCACATCGTTGATTCACTTGAGAAACACTCTATATTTGCTGTGGTGACACTTTTGGTTGGAAGCATGTATCAAACCTAATGACCCTTTGTCTCCTCATTGCTGAACTTTATATATTTAGGCAAGCATAAAGCTGTATCAGTATTCAAGCCTTGGTCTTCTGGGCCAGTTAAGTATTAGGATAGTTTCATCATCTTTTAAGGAAAAAAATCAGCCTAGCATAGGTGGCAACAAACCTTTTTTGTTATTTTTATGACATGATCTTTAATTTCATTCAGTGAGAATCTTCCATTTGAGTTGAACTGAGAATAAATGATGAATTTACCAGAAACAAAATTCATTGTTTAATTTCTGACAATTTCATTATATGATCCACAGATATGATGCAAGTAGGAGTCCAAAAGGAAATGAAAGTTAGTTAAAATACAGAAATTAAGAAAACTAAGAATAAGTGAATTGATAAAAAAAATTGAATTGAATTGTTGCCCATAACTATAGAAAAAGAAAACAAAGATATGCAAGTGAAATACTGGACTACAGTACTGATATTTCATGTTTTCTCTCCTTGCTTTACATGTCATTCTATAGTAGTAATTTCTACTAAGCTTCTTCCATTGTCTGTTCTTTACTCAGGACATTGGAGTCTCATATCTTTCTGTATGATGGAATTGCCTTAAGGTTAATTTTGGTATGTGGGGGATATTGTTATTGACTACATTTAGATGTGATCCAAAAAAGACCTTAATGTTGAATTCTCCTTTATGGTGAATAGCATTATAATGGAATCCCAGAGTATTTTCTACATATGAAAAAAATAAATGACAATGTGCCTAGTTTGTACATCTTTCATTTTCTCTCCTAATTTCTAAATCTTCCCTTTACCTTCCTTATATCATCCAATTTCTGATAGTCACCTCAAAGGAATTTTTCCATAAGTCGTTTCTTATTAATTTTGACCAAATCTAGTCAAACCCTTATAATGCTCTGTTTGAGGCTGAACCATTGATCCTTGTCTTTCCATAACATATTTCTGTTCCTCCTTTTTCTACTCTGTCCTGAAGTGTTAAGGTACCTTCATTTTAGTTTCTGGCTTCTTACTCTTAAGAAAAGATCTTGCAATTTCTCAGTATAAGAAGCTACTCCTCAACATCACAACTCCCAAAGACTTGAGTAATAATTTATTTTATTCCAAGAGAAAACAGAAATATGCTTGCTGGGTCCTTTCTTGTAAAGAGTGCAAAGGAGGCCAACAATGCAGTCAAAGACTTGGGTATTAAAGAATTTCAGAGAAAAGGGGATGTCTTATGGGAGGGAGGAGTCAGAGGGAACCGGAGGGCTCCGGAACTGCTGGACCATGGAGGGAGGATGTTCTACTCATCTGAAAAGGTCCTCCCTGCACAGTTTGTTAGTCTGGGCTAGACTAGCTAGAGGCAGGTTTGTAGCTGACTTGACTTCAAGAGCACCCTGAGAGTTTAGTAGAATTCAATTGAAAAAAATCACTATTATGTTCGTTTAGAGGGGCTTTATCTCTGGAAAGCAGAGCAACTCAAGAAAACAAGTTCAGGGGACCCCTTCACAAATTCACTAAGCACTTATTATGAGCCTACTGTGTTCAAGCTACTATGGGCTTTAAACACTGGGGATATACATTCATGTATTCAAGTAGAATAAATTTTATGATTACCAGTATGGATAGTAGAACTTTCTTCTGTAGGCAGCATGGGATATTTCCTCACCTTTTTCTCTTTGTACCTAAGCTCCTAAGGATCTTGCTCTATTTAAGATCCAGTCTGAATTGTAAAGACCCAGAACTTAAACTTTGGTTAAGACACATTGCTGATCAGTTTCCAACAAAGATTCCTCCATTCTATTATGTAAGCTTTGGTTCCAAGATCCTCATTTTCAGCCTCTACTTTATTTAAATATGAACATCTCCTTGTAGAGGTTCCCCAGATGTAATCATTAGTCTAATAAATTTCCCACTGAATTCTACTCTTAAAGACCCTATTTTAATTTCAATGATATTGATAGAAGTACATGGAAGTATTCTAGATTATTAATTTCAGCATCTTATAAACATAGAGGTAGACAAAATCTCCAAACTTCACAGAACAAATCCTTTTAGGTCCACACTTGAGGACCTAGAGGGCCACATGTGGCCTCGGGGCTACAGGTTCCCAACCCAATTCTAATTCATTCCTCTTATAAATATGGAAATGGAAGCCAGTAGGGGGAAAAACACAATTAAATAGCAGAGCTCATTTGAATCCAGATCTTCTGATTGGAGATCTAGAACTTCATTGGCTTTGATTTAAGAAATCAAGAACATATGTTCTGAAGATTTTTATAGGTCCTATGACATTATCTGTATTTAATAAGTATCAAATTACACTGTCTTTTTATAGGACCTTGTCTGGGGAATCTAGAAGAAATAAGGATAAAAAGAACATTTAGTTTAATTTGAACATAAGACTTGCATTGCTGGGGACACAATAAGAGGTTACATTTTTTTGCTTTTATATGGAAGAGAAGGTAAAAAATTAATATGTATATTATAGTAGATTACTTCTCATTTTTACTTCTATATTGCAACAGAGAGCTTCTGAATTTGAAGCAGGTTTTGGGGGGCTTAAAACTTTCTGTAAGTTTTCACGAATTGTTGCTGGATTACTGTTTTGAGCCAGAGTTGATTGTCTTTTCTGGCAGCTGTCTTTCCTCTTAGTAATTGACAGGAATCATTATTCAGTGGCAAGGAAAAAGAAGGTGGAAGAAGCCATACTGTGACTGTCCAGTTGTATTTATTAACTGTTGGTGTTGATGTCCAAATTTTTCATAGTTGAAATGTATTTATTTTCTAGTGAAATTTGAAAGCAGGATGACCCACTTTGTAAGATTAACTTTCCCTGCCTGGTTAATTTATTTGTCATGAGGGAAGAACCACTGAAAAAAATCTATAAGTCACATACATTTCTGTACTAAACACGACCAGGAATATTCAACTTCTAATGGATATAAATGTAATATAAATAAAGCATTTATTAAGTGCTTACTGTTGCAAACACTGTGCTACTTCTGAAACTCTGACCTAGCTACTTTGATGAGTGCCCCAGATTGTTTCAGGGTTATGGACTTATTAAGAAGGATCATTATGTAGTAATTCTCTGGAAATCCTAAAAATCCCAGCTATTCCTGCACTGTTTCCACCTTTATCATTCTCCTCAGAATTTAAAATTGTTGAAATTGAAGAGACAATAGTTATGATCTAAAATGTGCCTTGCCAATCCTTTTCCCTTTTTTAAGCAAGGGCTTCTCTGTTGTAGATCTCTGTCAGGTGCTTCTGAAATAAAGAGTTTTACTTTTATCTTTTACTTCAGTATGCATAGACAATTTGGGAATATGGCCAGAACAAAACAGATAAGTTTTTCTTTTCTTATATGCTAGCAACAGTTAGAAATGCTTTCATCTTTGAGCACTGCACTTTTAAAAATATTTATTTTGAATTTGTCTTTGGGTAGAATGAGATCACATACATCCTTTGTAAGGTTTTTTTTTTTTTGCAACCAAACTTCCAGCATTACTGCTAAGTAATTTTGTTTAGGGTTGAGGGAGACAAGGTCCAGGAACCCCAAGACTAGAGTTCCCATATGGGGTTGTTGAGGGGAAGTACCCCTCAGGGACCAGAGTATGGAAGAGAGTTGAGGCCATCTAGAATGAATTCACGATCTCAAGCATTCTTTTTTTTTCTATTTTTATTTATTTAATATTTTCAGTTTTCAGCATTGATTTTCACAAGAGTTTGAATTACAAATTTTCTCCCCATTTATACCCTCCCCGCCCTACTCCAAGATGGCATATATTCTGATTACCCTGTTCCCTACTCAGCCCTCCTTTCTGTCACCACCACCCCCATCCCCTTTCCCCTTACTTTCTTGTAGGGCAAGATAGATTTCTATGCCCCATTGCCTGTATGTCTTATTTCCTAGTTGCATGCAAAAACTTTTTTTTTTAACACCTGCTTTTAAAACTTTGAGATTTCCGGGGGCAGAGCCAAGATGGCAGCTGGAAAGCAAGGACTAGCGTGAGCTCCCTGCCAAGTTCCTCCAAAAACCTATAAGAATGGCTCTGAACCAATTCTAGAACTGCAGAACCCAGAAAATAGCAGAGGGAAGCAGGGCTCCAGCCCAGAACAGCCTGGATAGTTGCTGGGTGAGATCTGTCGCGCATGGAGCTGGGAGCTCCGTGCGCGGAGCGAAGCACAGCCCAGCGTGGGCGGTGGCAGGACCAACCAGACCAGGAGCCGGGGGGATCAGGCCCTAGAGCACTAAATCAATGAGCTGCGGCAGTTATCAGACTTCTCAACCCACAAACACCAAAGACAACAGAGAAGGTTAGTGGGAAAAGCTGCTGGGGACAGGGTGATAGAGTTCCTAGTTCAGCCACCGCCCTGGGGGCAGCTACAGAACTACAGCTGCAGTTACTTCAGGCCCCAGGCCCACCTGCTGGGAGGAATTAAGTGGCGGATCAGAGCAAGAGTGCAGAGCCTGCTGAAGATCTAAGTCCAGTCCAGGTTGGGGGTTCTTGGGGAAGGAGGAGTGCTGGTGTGGAAGAGCTGGCTGTATAGAAAAAGCTCTGAAAACAACAGCGCATCCCCTCAAGCTTGGAACAAAGTACTCTTTACTCTACAAGCAGTCATACTCCAGTGAAAAACTCAAGGGTCAAGTAAGTTGGCTGGGAACATCACCAGGCAGTGAAAATGCACCCAAATTCAGTCTCAGACCTTGGAATCTTTCTTTGGTGACAAAGAAGACCAAAACATACAACCAGAAGAAGTCAACAAAGTCAAAGAGCCTACAACAAAAGCCTCCAAGAAAAACATGAACTGGTCTCAGGCCATGGAAGAGCTCAAAAAGGATTTGGAAAAGCAAGTTAGAGAAGTAGAGGAAAAATTGCGAAGAGAAATGAGAGGGATGCGAGAAAACCATGGAAAACAAGTCAATGACTTGCTAAAGGAGACCCAAAAAATACTGAAGAAAATAACACCTTAAAAAAAATAGACTAACTCAAACAGCAAAAGAGCTCCAAAAAGCTGATGAAAAGAATGCCTTGAAAGGCAGAATTAGCCAAATGGAAAAGAAGGTACAAAAGACCACAGAAGAAAACACTACCTTAAAAATTAGATTGGAGCAAGTGGAAGCTAGTGACTTGATGAGAAATCAAGATATTATAAAACAGAACCAAAGGAATGAAAAGTGGAAGACAGTGTCAAATATCTCATTAGAAAAACCACTGACCTGGAAAATAGATCCAGGAGAGATAATTTAAAAATTATTGGACTACCTGAAAGCCATGATCCAAAAAAGAGCCTAGATATCATCTTTTAAGAGATTATCAGGGAGAACTGCCCTGATATTCTAGAGTCAGAGTGTGAAGTGGAAATTGAAAGAATCCACAGATCACCTGCTCAAATAGATCTCACAAAGAAGACTTCTAGGAATATTGTTGCCAAATTCCAGACCTCCCAGATCAGGGGGAAAATACTGCAAGCAGCCAGAAAGAAACAATTTTAATATTGTGGAAACATAATCAGAATAAGCCAAGATCTAGCAGCTTCTATATTAAGAGATGGAAGGGCTTGGAATACGATATTCCGGAGGTCAGTGGAGCTAGGATTAAAACCAAGAATCACCTACCCAGCAAAACTGAGTATCATGCTCCAAGGCAAAATAGGGATTTTCAATAAAATAGAGGACTTTCAAGCTTTCTCAGTGAAAGGACCAGAGCTGAATAGAAAATTTGACTTTCAAACACAAGAATCAAGAGAAGGTAATCAAGAAAAAGAACAAGAAAGAGAAATCCCAAGGAACTTACTAAAGTCAAACTGTTTTGTTTACATTCCTACATAGAAAGATGATGTATATGATTCATGAGACCTCAGTATTAGGGTAGCTGAAGGGAATATGCATATGTGTGTGTGTGTGTGTATACACATATATGTGTGTGTATGTATGTATATATGTATTTGTATATATGGGGGTGGCACAGGGTGAGTTGAAGATGAAGGGATGATATCTAAAAGAAATAAAATCAAATTAAGGGATGAGAGAGGAATATATTGAGAGAGGGAGATAGGGAGAGATAGAATGGGGTAAATTATTTCCCATAGAAGTGGCAAGAAAAAGCAGTTCTGTAGGAAGGGAAGAGAAGGCAGGTGAGGGGGAATGAGTGAATCTTGCTCTCATCAGGTTTGACCTGAGGAGGGAATACCATACACACTCAATTGAGTTTCTTACCCCACAGGAAAGGAGGAGGAAGAAGATAAAAAAGGGGGGGAGGTATGATAGAAGGGAGGGCAGATAGGGGTGGAGGTAATCAAAAGCAAACACTTTTGAAAAGGGACAGGGTCAAGGGAGAAAATTGGATAAAGGGGGATAGGTTAGGAAGGAGCAAAATATAGTTAGTCTTTCACAACATGAATATTGTGGAAGGGTTTTACATAATGATACACATGTGGCCTATGTTGAATTGCTTGACTTCTTAGGGAGGGTGGGTGGGAAGGGAAGAGGGGAGAGAATTTGGAACTCAAAGTTTTGAAAACAGATGTTCAAAAACAACAAAAAAAGTTTTTGCATGCAACTAGAAAATAAGATACACAGGCAATGGGGCGTAGAAATTTATCTTGCTGTATAAGAAAGGAAGGGAAAAGGGGATGGGAGGGGAGTGGGGTGACAGAAGGGAGGGCTGACTGGGGAACAGGGCAACCAGAATATGTGCCATCTTGGAGTGGGGGGGAGGGTAGAAATGGGGAGAAAATTTGTAATTCAAACTCTTGTGAAAATCAATGCTGAAAACTAAATATAATAAATAAATTTAATTAAGAAAAAACTTTGATTTCCAGATTCTCTCCCCTCTTCCCTTCCCACCCGCCCTCCCTAAGAAGGCAAGCAATTCAACATAGGCCACATGTGTAGCATTAAGTAAAACTCTTCCACAATATTCATGTTGTGAAAGACTAGCTATATTTTGCTCCTTCCTATCCTATCCCCCTTTGTTCAGTTTCCTCGCTTGACCCTGTCCCTTTTCGAAAGTGTTTGCTTTTGATTACCTCCTCCCCTTATCTGCCCTCCCTTCTATCGTTCCCCCTTTTTTATCTCCTTCCTCCTTTCCTGTAGGGTAAGATGCCCAATTGAGTGTGTACGTTACTCCCTCCTCAGGTCAAATCTGATGAGAGCAAGATTCACTCATTCCTCCTTATCTTCCCCCTCTACCCTTCCTACAGAACTGCTTTTTCTTGCCACTTTCATGCAAGATAATTTACCCCATTCTATCTCTTCTTTTCTCCCTCTCTCAATATATTCCTCTCTCATCCCTGAATTTGATTTTATTTCTTTAGATATCATCCCTTCATATTCAACTCACCCCTGTGCTCTCTGTCTATATCTATATCTATCTATATCTATATCTATATATAGTATGTATATTCCTTTCAGCTACCCTAATACTGAGGTCTCATGAATTATACGCATCATTTTTCCATGTAGGAATGTAAACAAAACAGTTCAACTTTAGCAAGTCCCTTGGGATTTCTCTTTCTTGTTTACCTTTTCATGCTTCTCTTGATTCCTGTGTTTGAAAGTCAAATTTTCTATTCACCTCTGGTCTTTTCAGTGAGAAAGCTTGAAAGTCCTCTGTTTTATTGAAAGTCCCTATTTTGCCTTGGAGCATGATACTCAGTTTTGCTGGGTAGGTGATTCTTGGTTTTAATCCTAGTTCCATTGACCTCCGGAATATCATATTCCAAGCCCTTCAATCCCTTAATGTAGAAACTGCTAGATCTTGTGTTATCCTGATTGTGTTCCTACATTACTCAAATTGTTTCTTTCTGGCTGCTTGTAGTATTTTCTCCTTGATCTGTGAGTTCTGGAATTTGACAACAATATTCCTTGAAGTCTTCTTTGTGAGATCTATTTGAGGAGGTGATCTGTGGATTCTTTCAATTTCCACTTCATGCTCTGGCTCTAGAATATCAGGGCAGTTCTCCCTGATAATCTCTTAAAAGATGACATCTAGGCTCTTTCGTTGATCAAGGCTTTCAGGTAGTCCAGTAATTTTTAAATTATCTCTCCTGGATCTATTTTCCAGGTCAGTGGTTTTTCTAATGAGATATTTGACATTGTCTTCCACTTTTTCATTCCTTTTGTTCTGTTTTATATCTTGATTTCTCATCAAGTCACTAGCTTCCACTTGCTCCAATCTAATTTTTAAGGTAGTGTTTTCTTTTGTGGTGTTTTGTACCTTCTTTTCTATTTGGCTAATTCTGCCTTTCAAGGCATTCTTTTCATCGGCTTTTTGGAGCTCTTTTGCTGTTTGAGTTAGTCTATTTTTTTAGGGTGTTATTTTCTTCAGTATTTTTTGGGTCTCCTTTAGCAAGTCATTGACTTGTTTTCCATGGTTTTCTCGCATCCTTCTCATTTCTCTTCGCAATTTTTCCTCTACTTCTCTAACTTGCTTGTCCAAATCCTTTTTGAGCTCTTCCATGGCCTGAGACCAGTTCATGTTTTTCTTGGAGGCTTTTGTTGTAGGCTCTTTGACTTTGTTGACTTCTTCTGGTTGTATGTTTTGGTCTTCTTTGTCACCAAAGAAAGATTCCAAAGTCTGAGTCTGAATCTGAGTCCATTTTTGCTGGCTGCCCATCTCCCCAGCCAGCTCCTTGACCCTTGAGTTTTTCATTGGGCTATGACTGCTTGTAGAGTAAAGAGTACTTTGTCCCGAGCTTGAGGGGCCGTGCTGTTGTATTCAGACCTTTTTCTAGAGAGCAAGCTCTGCCACGCCAATGCTCCTCCTCCCCCAAGAACTGCCACCCTGGACCGGACTCAGATCTGAGCGGTCTCTGCACTCACACTTGGATCCGTCACTTAATTCCTCTCACCAGGTGGACCTGGGGCCAGATGCAACTGCAGCTGTAGTTCTGTAGCTGCCCCACCTCCACTGCCTCTGGGGTGGTGGCTGAACCATGAGCTCCTTTCACTCTGTCCCCGTAGTTTTTTCTTAGTAACCTTCCCCTGTTGTCTTTGGTGTTTGTGGGTTAAGAAGTCTGGTAACTGCCACAGCTCACTGATTCAGGACAGTAGGGCCTGTTCCACCTGTCTCCCACATCTGGTTGGTCCGGGCCCGGCCCTTGCTGGGCTCTGTTCCACTTTGCTCCCAGCTCTGTGTACAATAGACCTTACTCAGTCACCATCCAGGATGTCCTGGGCTGGAGCCATGCTTCCCTCTGCTATTTTGTGGTTTCTGCAGCTCTAAAATTTGTTCAGAGCCATTTTTATAGGTGTTTGGAGGGTCCTGGGGGAGAGCTTCAGGCACATCCCTGCTTTCTAGCCACCATCTTGGCTCCGCCCTCCTTCAAGCATTCTTTGAGTTAAGGTGGCAAAGATTTATTATGCTTTACAGCAGGCAAGAGTTGTTAGGGAACCTGCAACCTTAAAGGGATGCAGGAAAAGTTTTTATATGAGATTTGGGGGTGAAACATGTCAGTTACGTGTTTTGGGGTGGGATTAGGGAGTGGTTAAGGCATGGTCACTTCTTAAAGGAACATACCCTTTTTGTATGTACTGCACAGTTATCTTACCAAGAGTTCACTGGGAAGTAGCCCAAAGTGGGGGCGACCTGTAGGTGTGGTTTTTGCCTTGAACATCACTAAGTCAACTAACGGTCAGGGCTGACTGGGAATATCCAGGTGGCTCTCATCAAATGTTTTGTTAGACAAGATGAATGTAAGGGAGTATACATTTGACTATGTCTAGGATATATATCAGCAAGGTCGCTAAGTAGTAAATATCATTATGGCCCAGTGCACAGCCAATTAGCACATACACAGGGAGTCCAATAAATTCTGTAGGTGCAGCTGGCAGCAGTATCAGGAGGAGAGATAAGTGTTTTGCTAAGGTATGCTGCCCTTGAACTGGAGAGGGGCTGCCTGAGACAGTATTTTGAGGCTAGGGAGAGATGTAATTTTAGAACTTCATGTGATTTTGGACCTGGAGTCCAGACACAGGCATCCAAGCAGAGGCTAAGGAGAAATGTTAGAATTAGGATTCAAGCACCCCATCAATTTGAAGGTGTTTATTGACTCAACATAGCAACTTTTAGTATTTTTTATTTTGTTTTTGTCTAACTTCTCCATTGTCAGGGCTATATTGTAAGTACTAAACTCATTCTTATTTGAATTCCTATTTTGGACAAGTTCTAAACATATCTTGTCCCCTTCTTAGTCTAGGAAGTTTATTTTCAGTACTGGACCTGTTATTAATTGGAATTGTGCTAGAAAGCATGAACCCCATACAAGCAAAATATTGGTCTCGAAGACAGGATCCTTAGATACAAACTTAAGGATTATAAATCTTCCAGAAAAAAGTAAAAAAACCCAAAAACACTATAGTGTTTATATGTTCATGGTGTATGTATACAAGAAATAATACAAGAAAGCCGCCCAGAACTTTTAACACAGAATACAAAATACTAATCGAAAAAATCCACAAATTGCCTTGAGAGCGAAAAGAAAAAAAACCAAAGCTGCAAACTCTTAATGTACATAATAGTTAAATTTAACAATTCTATTGAGAAATAACAAATTCTAGAAGAGACCAGGAGGAAGACCTTCTGAAATATAAAAGAAAGGAAATTTGAGTACGAAGACTATTCTGCCCCCCACCAGATACTGGAAGGGGGAATGAAATAGTGTGTTTTGAATAGCAAAGGAGCTCAGGATGCCACCTAAGGTGATCTGCTCTGCAGATCTTAGCAATGAAATGAGAGAGATGTCCAATAAAAAAAGAGATATTCAAAACATTCCTAGAAAGAAAATCAGACTTAATGAAATCGTCTACTTCTTAAATACCTCACACGACAAAAATACAAAAAGGGTTAATAAATATAGCATCCAAGGACAACAATAACACTAAAATAAAAACAGAGAAGATTTTGAGAATAGAGTTCTTTCAAACTGTACATGAGGAGATAAGATTGAAAGTAGAAGTCAAATAGAAGTAATGATGGAGAAAGAGACGTGAAACATCATTGGCTATAAACCTTACCACACTCTGCCTCCAGGTGAATCATTTTTTTTTTTGTGAGACCACATTGTAGAATGGCAAGGCACACCAAAGAGGAAAGGTGAGGAAAAAGAAAAGAAGGGAATATGTTATATACCCTAATGAAGTAAAAGAGTATCTAAAATCTTGGTTTACACATGCAGTGGTTCAAAGATTTTTTTTTGAGGTTAGTTTAATTCATTATTTGATTTTTATTGTTTACAGAGCTGAAGAAAGGTGCCTCACAAAGAAATATTAATCCAAATAGAGTGGCCCTGTTTACTAAATTAGTTATTTTTGGAATACTTATTTTTTCATTTTTTACCCAACTATTCAAATGTTTTTGTTGAAAGTAGCCTAGTAAATTTTCATCTTCCCTGATTTCAAGATGGGAGAATAGTTATTGGTGATGAAGTACCAGCTCCAGAAGGTAACATTTCTGGTAGGGGAAATGACATTGAATTCAATTCCAGATGCTGGAATAGGTCCCGTTTTCGTGGTGGTAGAAGGCCTTCATTTGCTTCCAGGCTGTCCAGTGAGTTGTGGGGAGTGGTTGGGGGTGGGGGGTGGGGTGAGATAATTCAGAACAGGGCTAGAGACCTGAGAGAGTTCTATACTTGGCCATCTAAGTTTCAAACCCATCAGTAGCAACAGCCACTACCTCTACCTTTCTCTTCTCTTGCTCTAGCACCTGAAACTTGCTTCCATTCTCACTGCTATGTCTATCCTCTTGGGCCCTTGTTAATGCAGAACCTCCCAAACATGGCAGAAGTCTCCCTTCCCTTTCTGAGTGAGGGGGTAGAAAGGAGTCTAGTTAGGGAACAACAACAACCAGCCCTCTCCCACCCTCCAGGAAGCATTTCCCCCTTCCACGATAGTCTTGCCATTCCATCCTGTCCTTCATTGGATTCCATTTAGTGCGTCCCCACTCTCTTCCAGGATGGGGAGTCACATTCCATGCATCCTTCCCTGAGGGTAGACCTAAAAGGAAAGCAGTGTCTGCCATCTCTGTTGCAACTTGGGCTCTCTAGTAAAAGGGTAGTTTGAAGAATATAGGTCTTATAACAGAGAAGGTTTTTATTGCTGCTGTAATAGACAGGAGTATATTGGGATAGCCAGGGAATGCTTACCTGCCCATCTGGGGAGGAGCACCCATGGCTAACCATACAGCATGGCCCACACTGAGAGAAGACATAGAGAAGGAACTAGGACCTGACAGGGCATGATAGCCTACCCATTGATCTGTCTGACTGTAGAGGAGTTTATGTGGCTCATAGTCCAGTGCAACCTGCACTGGTTCTAACTAGGAAGGAAAGAGAACAATTAAAGCAGTTGGCAGCTGTAAGCTTAGAGAGTAATTGTGCTTTTCTCAGTTATATCTTCTTCACTCCTGTGGGTTGTCTTATTTATCCCATGGATTGTAATGTGCACTCTACTTGGGAAACACCAAAAATTTCTTAATTGCCATATCCAATGGCTTTCTCTTAATCTTAATTTTTTTTTAAAAATTGCCCCAACAACAGCAAGAAACTCTAGAGTGCCTAAAAAGAGAAATAAAACTTTTAAAAGAAAATATTAGGTTTGATTGGAAATCAAAGTTCACAAAACACCATTAAAAAACACTGATCAATGGATACAGAATTTAAAACAGCCAAAAAAAAATCTATCCAAGGAAACAAAAGCTCTTAAAAAGATAACTTACGCATCATGATTCTCCCAGAAGAATAAGCTAAATCAAAGCACTATTATGCCGTACTTCAGGAAAGGATATGAGAAAAGTGATCAGAAGTTTTTATTACAACCAACCAGATACCAATCATTCAACTCTACAGATTTCCAGAGAAAGATTCCATGCTTGTAAAGAGAACAGATTTTTCAGTCAGCCAGGAAAAGGCCATATTCTGTAAAGGAGTGTCCTTTCAAATAACCCAGGATTACTCCAAAGTCATGAAAAACCAGAAAAAAGAATAAGGTAGACCCTTCCTAAAAAGGAGTTCATCCTGCAACTTAAAAGGTACTGAAAAGTCTTTAAGAAAAGACAACCAATAAATGAAGCATTTTTGCCCAAGGAATTAAAAAATAAGGCCAACAGAATATTTGGCTGGCAAAGATGATTTGAAAAAAAAAAGAAAAGCACAAGAAAAGTAGGTAAATACTGTTTGCTAGAAAATACTTAATAATACAACTCATTCTTATGTATATAGATTTTTTTAAGCTATTGAATTGAGGGTTAAAGAAGAAGAATCATTCAGGGACCTAAAGGACTTTAAGGTATGAAGGTTTGAAGAACCTTGAAAATCAGAAGGGAAGGGGGAAAAAAAATTTATCTGCTATGAACTATAATTACTATTCTACTGTGTAAGTGAGTCATCTTTTTTAGAAGAGGTGACACAGTAGGAGAATGTGAAAAAGAAGAAAGGAGAAGTAGAGATGTACCACTGCACAATCTAGAGGTGAGCAAAGAATGGAAAATAATTCTTGTTCAGTCTTTCAGCAACAGTGGAGGGGATCTGGTAGAATAGGATAAAATCCCTAGAGGGTAGGGTTTGGAATATAGAGTGAAATAAGATTACTAAAGAAGTTTCCAGTTATAGGGAACTGGTTTGTTTTTTTTTTTAAGAGAGAGGTGCCTTTATAATGAGTTTTTTCAGGAGAAACTGTTCATATTAGTAGTCCATTTCCCCTAAAAACTTTTATCTCCTGCTACATCCCATTCAGTAGAAAAGAATGTATGAATCACTACAGTTAGCCAACACCCAAGGGGACATAGAACCAGAGCTAGGGGAAATTGTCCTTAGATGTGCCGAGTAATTAATCATAGTAAGGGCAGACAATAGTACCAAGCCTCGTTACTTGGGACACAAAGTAAGTTCTACCTCTCAGTACTGCTTCCTTCTTGAATTAGAATGTCTCCAAGTAAGGCAGTGCAGGTTAAAAAATGGGAATGCGATGAGAGCTACACTGGCAATAACTTAAAAGTAAAATTCAAAAGGGAGTTCAAATTTGGTATTCAAGAAGTTCTCCTCTCATGAGGGACAGAATAAGAAGGAATAGGTAAGAATGTAATCCATAAACCAGGCATTAAAATTCAAAATAGATTACCAGAAGGGAGAACAGAGGACAAAGTAAATGAAAGCTTCATGTAAAGGAACATTGCAAACAACTTAAACCAAGAAAATTTGCAAGATTTTGAGCTATATGTGGCCAGCTGGATGAGAATGGGAAAGGTCAAAAAAGGGAGAGAAGAACAAATAAATTAGAATGAAAATAAAATAAATTATCAATATAAATAAATTCATGTAAGTTGTTATAGGACAGATAAGAGAAATGGGGACAGAACCTGTGGGAACTGGCTAGCATTAAGTAGCCTAAATAAAATGAACATGAGGACAAAGTACTATCTTAAAAGAGAATAAAAACTACTAAAAAAGGAAAAATGAAAAATGGAAACCTATCAGCTACATACAAGAAACACATATGTAAAATAAAGATATAAAGAATGAATGTCAAGGACTTGAACAAAATTTACTATGCATCAAGTTACTTCAAAAATATAGGAAATTCAGTCATGCTATCAGAAAAAGAAAAAAAAATCTCTAATCCATAATATCAAAAGAAATAACATGGAAAACATTATGCTTAAGGGCACCAGGCAATGAATCAATATCAGTAGTAAATATTTATATTTCAAATGGCATAGCACCTAATTTAATACAGGAAAAATTAACTAAATTGCCCAAAGTGATAAGAAAATAATTGTAAACGTCAACATTTCTCTATATTAGAGAAAAATATAACTGAAGGATTATCAAGAACATAGAATTAAACAGTTATTAAGTTTACGTCTGAAAGACTTATGATAGCTTCTTAGTAGCAGCCTTAAAGTACCTTTATAAAAATGTCAGGGAAAAGAAATTATAAACAAATGTTTAAAAGCAGAAATATTAAATATATCCTTTGTAAGCAATAACACAATAAAAATAAGTTAAAAAGAATACAAGCAAAACAATATAGTGCAAATTGGAGATTTAATAATGGCATCCTGATTAATGATTTCATAAAATAACAAATCATAGAAATAATTTATTATAACTACATTAAAAATTATGATGATGAGACAACATGCCAGATTTTGAGAAGCACTTGAAATATATTGTACCAACAGGAAAAATTATATTTCTAAAACATAATAATGAAATAGAAAAACAGGATTAATTAAATTAATTTCAATTAAAAAGAATATTAAGGCATTAGCACATTTACAAACTCCTAATAAGCATAAAAGAAAAAATCAAGTTACAGGAGAAATCAGTTCACATTTATTGAGCATGTATTATCTACTAGGCATTGTGCTAAGCACTGGGGTTATTGTTGTCATTTGTCCTTCATTCTCAAAGAGGACCATGACATCAGGGAGGTGATGCCATGACATGCAAGTGAATTGGATTTAAGTGAGGGAGGGCTGTGCAAAGTCACCAGTCTCACTTTCTCTTCTGGAGGAGGTTATCCCAGATTTCAGAGGATTCCTAAAGTTGTCTGGCAATCTGGCCAAACTCCTTTCTAATCATACTTTCCTCTATTAATCTTTCTCGTTAACCAGAACTGCATTATATCTTTCCTTTTATGATTTCCTTCTCCTTTAGTCATTTTACTGCCCACTTTGATTTGCTTTCTTGTCTTGGGTTTTTCCTCTTCCATTGCTGGGATATGGTCCATATTCTTTCTCTAATTTAACTTTGTACGTCATGGTTTGTCTCCTCTTGCTACTGTGATTAAGCTTAATTTCTTTCCCTGCCCTCCTCTGCAGAATACATTATTATTTCTGAGACCTCTAACTGGTTTGGCTGAATTGGGTTTCACTCTCAGTAAGAGGATGTTCAGATGATGTGTTCTGTTTGTTTTATGTAATTTCCCCCCCAAAGAGATCTGTCCAAGAAAGAAAGTGATGGGCCTACAAATAGATTGTCTGCTATATCCAAATCTTAACTTGAGTGGCCTGTTAAAATAGAGACCAGTGTCAAAAGTGAAGAATAGTTTTTGTGGATTTTGAGCAAGTCGCCAATCGATCAGCTGTCGGTTAACGAGAGAGAAGCATTGTAAAAGGAACAGCAGTCCATCTGCCTGCACTAGAGCCACCTGCTTTTTCTTTTTACCTTATTTTCCTGCTAATGAAGGAACCAATTGGTTTAGAGAGATCAATGCTGACCTATTAGGAACAGACGTTGTTTTGGCATTGCCAAAGCAATTAAATTCAGCAGAGTGAGGATTAGTGCAAAAGAGAAACATGAGACTTTGACTTTAATCTTACCACATTGATGTTAGAGAACTTTGTGTATGTGTTGTACATTTTTAAGATTGGTTAACAAAATAATCATTAGCATAGTTTATTTCCTAAATATCAGTAGTTGGAAGATTTATTGGCCTTTGTCCTTGCCACATCGAACATGTGGGGCTCCAGCTCTCTTTATACAGATCTATATTTGTCTTCTTTCTGTTTTTGAAGATGACACTCATTGAAAGCCTTTTTCTGTGTGGCTTTGGACTAACTATTGAAAGAGGACTTAGACAAAATTCACAGCCCATTAGTAGCTTATTTCTCATACCATTTTCTTTAATTAGTCAATTAACAAGTATTCATTAAATTTCTTCTGTATGCCAGGCACTGTCCTAGGAGATGGGTATTTAATACAGTAGTGAAACCGCCCCTTCTCTTAAAGAGTTTACAGGCTAACCAGGGGAGACAATGTCCATATAGACATACTGGTAATTGTGGGGTGGGGGTGGGAGTGGGGAAGGCACTAGCAGCTGAAGGAAATCATGAAGGCTTCTATGGAAGGTAGCATTTGAATTGAGGACTGAAGGAAATTAGAGTATCCAAGGGGCAGAGGTAATGAATGAATGAATGAATTCTGGGCATGGAAAATAGGTAATGCCAAGGCATAGAGATAGGAAATAGAATTTTGTATGTGAGGAACAGCATGGAGGCTGATACAGAGTGTGTGGAGAGGAGTGATGTGTAAATAAATCTAGAAAGGTACAGGGGGGCCATGTTATAAAAGACTTTGAGTGCCAGCCAAAAGTATGGTATGTATTTGATCTGATCGCTTTAGTCTAAGATTGAAATGGGTAGTGACAAGGTTAAACCTGCACTTTGGGCAAATCATTTTGTCAGCTGTGTGAGGGATAGACTGGAATGGGTAGAAACTTGAGCCAGACAGGATATTTAGGAGAGATGATTGATAGTCCAGGTGAGAGGTGAGGAGGATATGAACTAAGGTGCTGACTTTATGAGTAGAGAGAGGACATTTGGAGGTAGAGCAAGGTCTAGGAACTATTTGGCTATGTAGCATGAGCAAGAGTTGAGTGGTTGAACATAATATCAGCTTTATGAACCTGAGTTATTGAAAGGATAATGGAACCCTAGATATAGAGACATATGAAAGAATTGGTTTGGAGGAAAAGAAAATGAGTTGTTTTGACTGTATTGGGAGTTTGGTTCAGGATATATCTTTTTAAAAATGTGAAAATGAGAAAATGTTATAGAATCCTTCTTACAGTATTTATATTAGTCAGTATCTTATAAGTTGCTCTGAATTTCCCATCAGTTGAGAATAGTTAACAGATCAGTAGTTTCTTCAGTGCTGAATGTGTTATGTATTCTCAGGTCCTTAAAAATTGTTGATCAGTTTTTGAAGGAGCTGTATCAATAGTGTAAAGCTTTACTATATCATAGCTCTGGGGTTTAATTTTTTGAAAAAGGAGAGGACAATGCATCATAAAACTCAATTTATGTAACCCCTTTAAAATGTATCTTTTATGATGACATTTTAATATTTCAGAAGTCATGAAGGTTTAACTTAAAGTTCCATTTTAAATGTGTCTCAGGTTTTTGGTAGTAGTATTTATGAGAAACTAAGTCATTTCAAGGTTAAAGTTTAGAAATTAAAATAAATGTCTTCACTCAAACACACATGCCCTTTTGAAATCATAAAATTCACAATCCCAAAGGAAAATGAGACTACCAAACACTTAATTTGTAAAGAACCACATCATATTGTGACTAAACATACAGAATTCTGATGGTATCTTCTCCTTCAGATAGAAATGCTCACAGTACATTATAGAGACAGAGAAAAGTTAATATAATGTGGGCTAAATATATATGTATGTGTATTTGTGTAAACATATACATATATGTGTAAGTTGCTATTCCAAAGGAGCCTCTTTTCTTATCTTTAGTGAAAAAATCTTTTAAAAAACAAGTTACTTTAATATTATAAATATAACATTTCTTGAAACGAGTCAAATATATCCATGACCATAAAGGTTTTTTAGGTCATTTTTATTTTTACTAATGGTTTATTTTTGTTGTTCTTTTTATGAGTTCCTAATTTTCTATGAATGAAGACTGGTTTGGACCAATTAAACTGTGATACCATCAAGTCATTTTATTACAGTGAGCTTTTAGTTTAGGTACAATTCTACTATGAAAGGGGTTTCTTTTCACAAAGTCCATGTCTTCACACTTAAATTCAGATATACTAACAGATGCCCCTTGAGCTGACGGGATCATAAAACCAGATTTCATTTGAGTGAGAAAAATCTTTTACCCATTATTTTTTATTTTTTTATTTGGAGATTACATTTCACTTTAGACAAAAGTCTTACAGACCTCTGAGAAGGATAGTTAATACCTTATCAATGTGGTATTGCATTTTCAAAGCAAAAGCTACCTGGCCCAGATGAAATATGCCATTAGTTCATCTCTGTTGGTTTTTTATTCCCTTCACTATATCTGATAAATTCATATTCTCTCTTCTCCCCTATGATTCTGTGTAAATCTATTTGACTTCTGAGCAGGTTCCCTTCTTATTTTTTGATAGAATAATGCTCTCTCTGCTGGCTAGTTTCTCTGTATGTACAGATGGGGCAGAACAGGTGGGACAAAACGAACATTCGGCTTTCAGAAAACTTCTCCTGAACATGTATGTTACTTCCTTTGCCCATTGCTCACTATTTCTGAAGAAATGACCAGATGCCAGATCCTGAATAATGCCTACACAATACACAATCCCTATAGTGCCATTCCAGTATACAATTTCAGTTAATAGTATTGAATAGTTTAAATGTGCCTTCTTTCAACAACTATCAAATTCTCATTCAAGCACATGCCTTATTATTTGAATAAGAACATGGCCTGGCTATTTAACAAATCTTCATGCTCATGTGAAAGTCACAATGTAAAATTTGGTGAGTCATTATTTTTATGTTAAAGTTTTATACTCTGCTGGCTGCAAGGAGCCTTCCTTCTAATGAAGGCGGAAATACAGCTGTTGCTCGACTCACTCAGCAGTTGGTTCTCCCTGTCTCCCTAACATCCATGTTAGAAGACATAAAGTGATATGAAAACAACCTAGGTTTCAGATCAGAGAACCTCATTTTCTATCCAGGTTCTCTTGTTTCAATACTTGCATGACCTTCATCAAGTCACTTAAATGTAAAATGAGAGGGTTGAGCTACTAAATCCCTATGATCTTTTTAGACAAGCTGGATTAAGATACTTGGACTTGCTTTAGGGCAACAGTATCAGTATTTTTAGGGAAAGGACTAGAATTCCCTCTGAAACCTGTGTGCTATGTTCCTTATGCCCAGAAAGTTCTACTAAATTGTCCTTTCTCTAATTTTTTTTTTTTTCTGCATGAAGTGCTAAACTACTTTGGAGCAATCAAACTCAGCACAGTTGAATTGTTTTTGGGTTTTTTTTTTTTTTAGTCTAAAACTACCAGCATGATCTGTTTTCCTCCCTTATCATGGGCTTGTTATTATGCTTGTCCCGATGAACATCTAACATAATCCTTTTGTTGATGAATTATTAAATAATATAACTCTTGTATTAGGTACAAACCTTTGTTGATTAAGAAGCCGTTTGCTTATGCAGAAGAACCATTTGGGAAAGATACAGGCTGAGGAGAAAGGTAAAAAGGGATTTATATCTGACAATAATCTTTGTCTTTTTAAATGCAATTTATTGAATCCTTAATTAGGTAAAGCTACTTAATGAATCTAAGGGTATACAAATTAATTCCGGAGAGTCTGAGTTGTTTTTCATTTGTGTCCAGCTCTGTGACCCCTTTTGGGGTTTTCTTGGCTAATATACTGAAGTGGTTTGTCATTTGCTTCTCCAGCTCATTTTACAGATGAGGAAATTGAGGCCAGTAGGGTTAAGTGACTTGCCCAGGGTCACACCACTAGCAGTTTTCAGAGGCCAAATTTCAATTTAGGAAGAAGAGTTTTCCTGACTCCAGGCCTGGTGCTCTATCCACTGCCTCCCTCAGCTAGAGAGTCTAGCATATTTGATATTACAGCAGAGTAGTGGTAAAACTTTATATAATGTAATGTGTTTCGTTTTTATATAGCTTAATTCATAGTATCACACAGTGCTTTGCAGAGATGACCAGTTGAAAGCTTAAAGGAAAAAGGAAACTCTTAAGGTGAGATTTAAGGACAGGGATATACTATAACTTTACACTTAACACACTACAAAGTCAGAATCCCTGTACCTTGTGTGTTGCTATTGAAGTTAGTCTGCGTGTTCCCTTCTGAGCCCTTGATTGCCCTGCTGCCTAGTGAGTATTGTGTGACTAAGAAGAGATGTCCTCTTTCTTCACCACTGTCATGTTGCTCAGAAGATAAGATAAACCCAATTGATTTCCTCTCCTCTGCTCTTCCTAACCTAGTCTTCCCTTGGCTTATTCCCGAAAACCCTACCAAAAATTCACACTTGTATAACCATCCAACCTTTCTGTTAAGCCATAGGATGAAATTCAGCCTCATTTTATCCTATTCAACATATTTCAGTTAGGGGGGAAAAACCTGATAGTGAATGAAATGAAAGAAAGAAGCCTTTTATTTTTGTAGATACTTAACTAAATCCTGTCCTTATTCCACTTTGATCTGCTGCCTTCCTTGGTGCTTTTGTTTTCCTCACCCTGATTATTAAAAGATAGATGAAAGAGCCAAGGTAAATGTATTTCTAGCAGCCAGGGGCCACAGTCTGTAGAAGGACTAGTGTCTGCTTAAAATGCTTTAGTGGGAAGGCATTACATGGAGTAGCTTATGTAGGAAATGACTATTACAGGTCATTCTTAGTGCAATATTACTATGAAGAAAAAACAAAGGCACATTAATTTTTGACTCTTTTCATGCATTGATTCAAAAAATGTCTAAAGCAGTCAAAACTGGATGAAAGCATGTGAACAATAGAGTTCATAGGAACATAAGTCTAAAACTGGGAAAAACCTTAGAGGCCATCTATTCTAAGGCCCCCATTTTACAGATGAAATAATTGAAAGCCAAGGAGATTACATAGCTGATGGGAGGACATGGGTCCCCAGAATTGATTCTTTGATTAAAAAAAGAAATTCTTCAACATATTGAGAAACACAATACCAGTATAGTGATTAACTCTCTGGATGCTGGTTTTCTTTGGTCTAGACTATAGGAGTCTATTACCTTCTGATATGGTGAGTGTAATAATAAGTAATGCCATATATTCTTTCATCTCTGAAAAACAAGTGATTATTTCATTAATCTGTGAGTAATAACTTTCATTGAAAAAGCTAGTTTTAGCCTAGCTATAGTCTTCCTGTTTCTGATTCCATTTCTCCATGAGAATACTATATTATACAGCAGTGAATAGCTGCATCTGAATTATGTGCTTTTTAAGTGAATAAAAAAGCTACATATGTAATGTGTTTACCTTTAGCTTATCTAGATATCAAAACCAAGTTCAACCAAGGATTTATGGGCTTCCCAAACAAAATAGGATAGTGATTTAAAAACAACAAACAAACAAACAAAAAAAACCAGATGGCTCAGATAACTCAACCTAATGAAACAATGGAGAGCACAGACTCTTGAGTCATCAGTGGTTTGGATAATAAGGAAGCTGTACTTTGGGAACTTACCTCAGAACTGGAGAGCACCTTTAGTGTTAAGGGTTGAGTCACTGCGTAGAATAATGCACATAAAGGAAAATATGATACAAGCTGATGTATTCAGATCACAGTCATTGTAATTCTAATTATCTTCTATTCGTATGGCCTTTTATGATTATAACCACTCCAAGGAAGGACAAATATAAGGTAATAACCATACAGAGCTATTGTGTCTCTAGAGTTGATATGTTAGGTTGAATGAATGATATCAGAATACATCAGCTCATCTCCAATTTTCTATTAACACAATTGCATTAAATTTGATATGTATTGCAGAGAGTTGGGTTGTTTCTTAGTGGTTAATGATTTGGTTACATACCTTTCATCAGAGAGTTAATACTGCCCCGTCTCTTGATTTAGAATAATTGGATTATAACTTTCCTTCTGTTAAACTTAAATGTCTATTCAAGTACATGCCTGCATCATTTTAGATATTTGTGTTTTATTCATTTATATCCTCATGTAGAACTTCTACGACATTGCTTGTGGGATCATTCTACAACTTAATAAGTTCCCGTATAGAGAAGGTTGTTGTGGTATTTAACATAAATTTTTCTTCTCATAATTTCATTCGTGTTTTCCCTTCACTCCAAGTCTCCTGCCATGCTAAACAATTCCTCTTCCTCCTTGGAACACCCTTCAGATACTATTTATAGAGAACAGGTCTCTGCTTAGTAGTCCCACAGCCAAACTGTACATACTTAAATCTTTTAATCTTTCTGCTTAAATCATTCCCTCCAGGCCTTTCATCATTTGCATTATTCCTTTCCTTTTATTTATAAAACACCTTTCTTTTTGTAAATACTCATAGTGAAAGCCTGTCCCTTAGGTAGCTTCCATTGTAATTAGGGTGCAGTCTAGGTTTTTGCTTTATTTTATGAGTGCATCTTTACTTGATCGAAGAGTTCATTTTGTTTTACTCTAGTTATGTCCCTGTACTTTTATTATAGCCTTAGCCCAAAGGTTAATTGCTCTGAAAGTTTGATTTAAGCCCATTTATTCATCTTTGAGTAAGAAACTGATGTCATAAACATCCACTTTAAAAGAGACACGACTGTGTGTGAACTCTTTGGTAGCAAAACCACTATAGATATTCACCAAGCCTACATTTTCTGATGGCATTTAATGTTATGATCAGGTCAGTAACAATAATACAGCAATCCGAAAAATGGTTTTTTTAGTTTCACTTCTCCAGCAAGCATCTGATACCATCAACTTCGTTTATCTGCTATTCCTCCTACTTCAGGAATACCTACCAGAACTTTTGTTGATAACATTTGTGTAACAATGATTTACATCCATCATATACCCAAGGGCTAGCCAGGAGAACTCTTTGAAAGTAGGGAACTCACGGTCTTTACATTTCTTATTTTGCCCAGCCCTTGGTGCCAGGTCACTTATGAGTTTAATGCATCCAGTGCAAATGCACATGAGTCATCTCAACTGGCTATCTGTGTTCATTGTTGAGAATTACTGTGACCAAATGTATGACTTAGTGTTGTTCTGGTCACTATTCTATAGTGAAGAGAAATTACAAGTAGAAAACTCAGCTTTATCTCTTCTTGTACCTTTCGGCATTCCATCTGATCCTGGCACATTCATACTTCATATTTTCAGCTTCAGTACTAATTTTGTCAAAGGGACATAGAGTACCAGGAATAGAGGGAGCCTCAAATTGAGAGGCCCTTCAATCTATAACCATACCTGAGAGGTAATTAGCTTTTTTCATGTATAGAAAAAGTAAGGTCACATCACATTTTGCCTGGATACTGGAGCCCCCATGTGGATATTGTTTTCCAGAGGTGGCTAAGCTAGTATAGTCTCTGAAGCCCTTTCTTTATGCCTCAGTGATCAGAAAGAAGTCAATGATGTTTTTCCAAGACACTGTTGTTGAGTTATCTCAGTGGTATCCAACTCTCCATAACCTCATTTGGGGTTTTCTTGACAAAGGTACTGGAGTGGTTTGCCATTTCCTTCTCCACTCATTTTACAGATAAGGAAATTGAGGCAAACACGGTTAAGTGACTTGTGCAGGATCATGCAGCTAGTAAGTGTCATGTAGGATTTGAACTCAGGTCTTCCTGACTCCAGGCTTAGCACCGTATCCACTGTGACACTTAGCTGCCCAAGACAACAGTACTCCGTAAAAGGTACTAATTTTATATTGATTTCCATTCAACTCCCAGTCTACTCAATGTGTATCAGTGAGATTTAAAGTCAGGAGAGACCTAGGTTAGAAATATGAGCTATGACATTTAATAACTTTGGGACTTTTGCCATTTTTATCTCCTCAAACCTCGGTTTTTTCATCTTTAGAATGATGATAATAATAATAAGACCTGAACTATATACCTTATAGAGTTATCCTAAGAAAAGAACTCTGTAAATTTTAAAATACTATCTTAATGAGTTATGTGTATCTACATATACACATATTAATATGTATGTGGGTTGGGTTTTTTTGAACTATAGGCATTTTACCAATCTTTTCACTTGAATAATGATATAACTAGGGTGAGAAACATGCCTTCTCAAGTCTGGACATAAAGGTAAAAAATGCTTTCCCAAGTACAGCCTTGATGAAAACAAGAACTGGTATGTGATCTAGTGTCAGCTGGTTGGCTCAATGGATGGAGTATTGGGCTTGGAGTAAGGAAGACCTGAGTTTAATTTCTTTTAAGACATTTTTGATAAAAAAGTCAAGCCTATTTTCAGAATGTTCTAAAATGTGTTAGACACTGAATCAAAAGTAAGAATTATTTGACTTGATATTTACTCTCTTTACATCTCATTCACATTTATACTTAGTACTGACTTTTAAAATTTGAATGTTAAACAGAAAATATTGCTGAATTTCATTTGATATCCTAAAATTCCATTAATGGAACAAAAAAATCTATCTTCACATTGTTTATGGCCTTGTTGGAGGAGAGAAAATGTTTTAGCCTGATTTCAGAGCTATTAGAGATCTAAATGAAGGTAATAAGTATTTACAGTGTTTTGTGTTTTAAGGTTGCTGACTGCATAAGTCTTTGGCAAGTACTTTTCTAAATATTAAACACTTTTGGGAAGTCTGTCCTTGGTATCATTTGAAATTCTGGAAAGCTGTTATCAAATACTATTTATTGAATTCTTTTGGAGTACTAAATTGTGAGCTCCCTGAGATATCAAGTACTATATTTATTTTTCTTTATATCCCTAGAATTTGTTACAGCACATTCCGCTGTTGTAATCATTTAATAAGTGCTGAATTCATGAAGCCATTACTTTCTATTCAATTCACCAAACATTTATTAAGAGCTAACAATGTTCAAGGCATTGTAGCCTTGGGTATACAAAAACAAAAATGGAGAAATATTTGCCTTCAGGGAGTTTGCTTTCTATTGGGGGATACAACATGTAAACAGAAGATTATTTGAGAAGATAGACAGTAGTAAAAATGAGGAGACAAGCGGCAAAGCTTTGGGTAAGAAGTTATGCCTATGCTGACCTTTGAAGGAAGTTAAGGATTTTAAGAAGCGAAGGTAAAGTGTAAGTAAGCTGTAGAGGGGGGTACAGTGTGCAATGAGACTAGGGGGAAATAGATTGCTGGGAAACTTGAAAGGGACTGCTTTGATTGAAAAAATAGAGTATGTGAAGGATAGAAATGTACAGGAACTAAATCTGAAAGGGTGGGCTGGAGCCAACAAGAAACAACTGAAGATTTTTGAGCCAAGGAATGACGTGAACAAACCAGTGCTTTAGTTAGATTATTTTAGCAGCTCTGCAGAAAATGGATTGAAGCTCAAAGAGTAGATAGTTAGAATGGTCCTGGCAGAAGTGAGAGGACCCTGAAATAGGAGAGTGGCTGTGTGAGTGCAGAGGAGAGAAGAGATACAAGGTGTTGTGGAAGTAGAATAGATAACACTGCCTTCAAGAAGCTTGTACTCCAGAGTCAATATATGAAGGCATGTAACAGACTCATACAAAGCAAATACAAGGTAATATTGAAGGAGAAGGCACCTAATTCCAAGTAAAGTGCCCCAGAAGAACATTTTCTTCTGAAGAGCTAGGTTTCTATGAGTACAAGATGCAGAAAAGTGGAGAGGAAAATATCAAAGATGAAAATAAGTTTTTTAATGCTGTTCTGTTTTACAAGTTCCAGGATGGACGCAGGAGAGAAAGGATGAGATAGTAGAGAAATAGCTTGAGAAAGAAGTTTTCCCAGAGCAGAAAGTGACTCTGATCACAGAGATTAAGAGAGAATAGGAGCTGGGCTCTCTGGCCACACAGGGCAGGGAAATAAATAACATTTGACTAGGACTCTCATCCCTAAGGGTATTATGATGATGGAGGGCAATTTGTTTTCTCCCAAGTACCACATATGAAGAGAAATTTAGGTCATCCTTCTGGGTCAGTAAATACTTACTTAGGCATGACTGAACTCTGATTCAGTGCAAGCTCTTTGCCTTATCCATAGATGATGGGAAATGATACAGTTAGGAGATACCTTGGATGTGTGTTAGAAAAAATCATTATCATTATCAATCATTCTCAACTTCTAAAAAGGGTAGGCTACATTTCACCGATTATGCTTCTTTATCCTGCATCCAGTATTAACTCCTTTCAGTCTCTTCTCTAACCTCACCACCCTCCTAGTGACTTCAAAGGTTACCAGTGACCTTTTCTTAATCATCATTCTTCTCGCCTGTTCTATCGCATGTGACACTTGTGTTTCTTTCTCTTCCCCCCATAAATGTTTCTTTCCTTTGACTTTTATGGCACAGCTTTCTTTTGGTTCTCTTCCTACCTATCTTGACCATCCAGTCCCAGTCTTGTGTTCTGGATTCATTTACATATACTGTTGAGGCTCTGATTCTGGGTCTGCTTTCCTTCTCACCCTCACTTATTTACCCCATGTGCTCTATTTTCCTAAGCAGGTATTATGAAGGGCTTAGAACTTTGCATCTTTCAGGCCTCTGTCCATCATTATCCCCCAGACACCAGAACTGGTCCATGGTGGATGGTACTTAGACTCTAGTCTTACAGACTAGACACCTAGGCTTGGGAATACCTACTTCTATTTTGTATCATAATCTACTTTTCCCACACTCCCTCAAATCAAGGCTTACTTTAAGGGTGAATCTAAACCTTTAGGAAGTCATAATTGGATGTGCAAATAAAGAGAAACAAAAAAAATATCCTTTTAGCATTTTTTGGCTGATTGGCAGAAACTTAGAATATATGCATATATCTTGGGATATTAATATGCATAATTTGTTATTATTATCCTAAATGTATAGAGAGAGCAGAGGAGAATGGAGAATAGAGAGACAGACTTTGTCTTTACTTAGATTAGACTTCTTATAGGAGTTGAAACTTTTATGGAAGGAAAAAGAATGCTACCACAAGTAGGAAACAGTAGGCAAGGTACTTGGATTGAGAAAATTGTTTGAAAAATCAAATTGAATGAAGTCTGTTTGGATAACGTGGAGGATACAGGCATGTTGAGGATGTTGAGAGAAAGTAGTTAGTCAGAGACTCCTTGTTTAAAGGCTGGAATAGCAGAATATGCAGAGGTATTTGGTCTTGGTACTGAAAGTTGTTGCATCTTATCCCATAAAAAATAGAAATGAGAAACAGATGAAATTATTGCTCTTGGTTCCTTTTGGTTGGCTTTGGTGCCGAAGGGTGGAGTTTTTCTCTATCTCAGTGGGTAGACAAGACGTTTTCTTCATAGATGCTGCAGTAGTGGTTTTGATTTTCAGAAGCTGTTATGTCAATCTATGTCAACCTTCAGTGACCTCAAACCAGAATTGCACAAATAGCCTGAAAAAGTGACAAATTAGTGCACCTACCTCATCACACTGTGTGATCAGTCTTGATGTCTTTTAATAATGAGTGTGATGATATGTGGTAACAGAATAAGCAGGCAGTTTTTAAAGAAACGTGATTTCAACAGAACTTGAAATTTTGCCTTGGAAACAAGTACCAGAAATAGCTAGAAATTCAGGTGTTCAAGATTCAATCGCTGGTGACATTTTGTGATTGATGGCCTCAAAGATAATGAATTATGTACCTTGAATGATTTACCTGGGGTTTATTGTCAAAGGTTATGTTAAGTCAAAGGTTATATTAAGTAAAATTTACTTCTTCATAATTGAGGGATATTTTAAGAATTATGAAAACATAGGTTCTTGAGCTAGAGGGGACCTGCCCATGGAAACCAAAGCCCAGAGAGGGGAAGTGACTTGTACAAAGCCACACAAGTTGCAAGTAGAAGAAAGAGATTTGAACGCAGATCATCTTACTCCCAGGCCCAAGTGCTCCTGTTTCAAATCCTTGCTCTGCCCCTTAATACCTGTGTGACTTTGGGCAAATCACTTAATCTCTGGCTTAGGACAAGATCACCTCTGAGGTGTCCCATCTGGCTCTAAATCTAAATCTAAACTCTTTGATCATTAGGTTATCATCAAGTAGTCAATTCTGATTCTCCTGTCAGATGTTTGCAAGATTAATTTAGAAAGTAGAAATAGCAGCTAAAGCCACAAAAGGCACACATATAAATTGATTTCACAGTTTTGATCAAAAGGCAGCCACTTTTGTAGGACACTTTTTAAGCCATTGTTGCATCAAATTTAATTGGTAGATGATGTATTGTATCAATGAAGTAGCAACTGGGCAGCTGTATAGTGCAGTAGAGCTCTGGACCTGTAGTCAAAAATACCTGAGTTCAAATCCTGCCTCATGCTGTTACTAGCAGTGTGACCCTGAGCAAGTCACTTAAACATCTCTGTCTCAGTTTCCTCATCCCGGGGTTGTTGTGAAGATCAAATAAGATATTTGTGAAGGACTTTGCAAATCTTAAAGCACTACATAAATGTTAGCTATTTTATTATTCCTCTTGTTCCATTAGATAATCTTAGGCATGTCATTTTCCGTGTGCCTATGCACAGATTACAAAAAGATAAGGGAGTTTTTTAGATTTATTGTGTATTGAAGGGAGACAGTAAAATACATTGCTTTAGAAAAACAGAGCTTAAAGCATCCTTTCTCACATTTGTTAATCATGGAGATGGAAGGAACCTTGGGAGAGCATCCATCTCATCCATTCCTCTGCCTCCAGATAGGACTGAAACTGATGTATTCTAGCAGTCCGCTGTCTTTCTAACACATCAGTGATCTTGACCAGTCATCACCGGATCTTTTTAGAATTTTAGATACATAGTCTGCTTATTTTTTTGGACATGGGCCATAGGAGAATTAGTTTTCATGACTATATGTTTGCTACAAGGCTTTTTTTTTTTAATTGTGGGAGGAAGGGCATGAGACAGAGAGAAAATCAATTTTTTATTCATTGAAAAATCCGTAGTCTGCTGCTAGTTTAATTTCTACCTTGTGCCCTGATTCTTGAGAATACTTTCAAAGTTTAAATGTTTCCTTCCTAGGAAGAGATCCAAAGTTAAACTTTAGCAGAAGTGTACAATGAACAGAATGGTAAATTGTCACAGGCTGACGGGTAGCCTTTCAGTAAACTAATCCAGCTCCCATCCATTAAAGTGAGGAGGGTCTGCCAAGTACTCATATCCCAGACTCATCAACTTGTTTTTTGCTGACCAGTCAGTCAGTCAGCAAGAGCAGTGTGATAGGTCCTGGATGATAAACACAGTTGTGTTCTAAAGACAAAATGGATCATGGCATAGAAGAAAAAATGTTTCAGATGAGACAAATAAATATGAAGATCAAGGTCCTGTTAGATTAGAGCAGGTCCTTTCAAATTTGAGAGTTCCTTTCCTAAAATGGTGACTGACCAAAAGAATTCATGCTCCTAAACACCAAAACTCTATCCTGAAAAGTCCATAGGACTTTGTGGTTAGATCTTTTGCTGTATGTTTTCATCATGTAGCATATTAAGGCCAAGGGCCTATGCTTACTTAGGATATGGAACGTTTCTATTGCAGTGGAACACAGACCTCCTATTAGTGGAAATTTATTGTGCTGCTATAACATCTTTATTATTTCCTATCAAATACAATTTGATTTAAAAATAACTGGCAGTGTGACACTTACAAGGTTGAAACTGATATGATATCCATTACAGAGGAATAACCCTGTAAATAATTTATGCCTTTTGTCACTTGTGTGTGGCTTCTTTTAGACCTGTAGTAATTAGCAATAAGTTCTGGAGTGAGCTCAAGATTTAAAGTACTAGAAAGTCATGTAGGTTAGCAAAGTCCTATTGATTCCTTGGAATATTCCTACAGTAATGACCATGAGATAGAAGCCAGTATTTTCCCAAGTCTGATTAATAGCTGATTTAATTCATAAGGCATTAAAGTTCAAAGCCACAATTCATTTGTGTTTTCATTTTTAAATTTTATGGGTTTTTTTCTGAAGGCTAAAGCATTTTCATTTTATTTAAATGAGGTACATTTATGGCTTCCAATATGTCTGCCCCTTTGTGGAATGTAATAAAGACATTAAGAGAGTCAATATAAGTGACCAAACCTAAACTGTAGATGAGAAGTCAGGTGACTTCTGTTTTATACCTGGTGTCGTTACGGATGGTATCACATCATCATGCATCACGTGATATTTGCGATAATAATTTCACCTGATTTACTCTCAGTGCCTAAAGGCTGGAGTCATTATTGTTGACAACCGTGTTGTCATCATCTTGCCCTGTCCACACCGACTAATATATTGAGAGAGCTATTCTCGTTGAGTAAAATTTCAGCTTTGGTTCTACCATTCTGTCCTGCCGTACCAACAGGTAATAAAAGTTAGGTTTAGCTCTACATATATAGACACAAGTTTCTCCTTTATTATTTTCTGAGTTCATTAAAAAAACACAAGAAGCTGTACTTAATTTTGCTAATCTTTCTGATATTTTCTTCTGATGTGAATTATTGGCCACTGTTGGGGCCAAAGCTGAGAACAGCAAATTTTGGAGGGGGAAGCAAGATCAGCAGGTTTCCGGCCACTGTGCTTCATTAGGTCTGAAATTGTTTGTTTGCATTAACTGTTTTCCAGAGCTTTTGCTGCTATAATTTTGCCCACGTTGGTGTGAGCTTTTTCATAGATGTAAGGTTATATAGTTCGTGGAAAAAACGACTCAGTCCTATGAACCTATTTTTATCTTGAAACCTCCTTGCTAGGAATGCAGCCATTTTAAGTATCTAGAGTCTGTGGCATCAAGACTCCAATTTGCCAATTTACTTTATAGCTGAAGACAGACTCCAGATATCATACCGTGACCCTAGAGCCTATCAATCATTCCACAGGAATTTTTTTAAGCACCTTGTGTGTTCCAGGCAATGTGCTAGGGAATACAACAAAAATTAAATAGCCCCCTACCTTTAAGAAGCTTATATTCAATTAGAAAAGATAAGATAAATAAAAGTATATATTAGGGGTCCCAAAAGTCTTGGTGCAACTTTCAGCTGTTAAGTCTTTAAACTGCACTAAGACTTTTGTCACACCCTGTGCAAAATAAATACTGTATGGATTGGGGGGACGTACAGACACGTGGGGGGATCCAGCAAATGTTTCACGTAGAAGCTGCTACCTGAGCTGAGCTTTGAAGGCGACTGGGGATTCTGAGGTGGGGATAATACATACCAGGCATTGTAGTAGTAGCCTGTGCAAAGATGTGGAAACAGAAGACATGTCATGACCAATCTGATTGAACTGTAGAATGTCTGAAGAAGAGTAATATGCAATGAAAAGTAGGATAGAGTCAGGTTATGATAGGTCTATTGAAGAGTTTTTCATCAATAGGAGATACCTGGAATATTTTTAGACAGTAGAGAAGGAAGTAGTAGATAGGGAGAGATTGAAGATTAGAGAAAGGTTGACTGGGAGTAGTCTGCTTGAAGAGATGGGGTTAAGACTACAGAGATAAAGAAATTGGCCTTGTCAAAAAAAAGAAACACCTCTTCTTCAGAGACTAGGATAACAGGTAAGGGAATGAAGGATGATGTCAAGAGTTTTTGAGATATAGGGAGCACATGGTAAATGGCCTCTATTTTCTCAGTAAAGTATGAGGTGAGTCCCTCAGCTAAGAAGTTGTGAGGAATCAGCCTGGTATAGAATGCTTGAGGAGAAGAGAAGGCTTGAAATTACAGCTGTAAGGAATACACTAAAAGGTTAGGAAGTAAAGAATTACATTGCTGCAGTGAGGGCCCAGTGGAGAGTTTTAAAAATCTGATTCTTATGATTTTATTTTCAGCATAATGCATGTCTTCCTACAGCACCACCCGGTAGTATATGAATAAGAGCAGAAGAGTTGATGGTGGAGTTAATCCAGGAATAGGTTTTGGTGGGGCATGGGCAGTGAAGAGGACAAGGAGGTCAAGGGACTTGAGACTTAAAGGATAGTGTAGTATGGAATTGCTTGACTGTAGGCTCAAGACTGAGGAAGGGAGGAAAGTGAGGCCATAGCGGAATGGTGTCCTGGGAGATTGCTGAAAGATAGAGGGACTAGTGGTCATAGAAAGGATGAAGAATAGGTTCAAGAGGACTCTACCTGTGGGTAGAGATGGAATAATTGATAGTGAAGAATAATTTTTGATCATGGAAGTGAAACAATTGTAAGTGATGGAAAAAATTGAGGTTGATGAGTTGGAGATGAGGCATAGAGGGTTCCATTCTTATCTGGGTCTTCTCCCGATGGGTAACAAACTCCCACCACCTTTCACTTAGTCCCTGTAAAAGAAGTTGTTGAATACTTATTTTTAACAGGAAATATAACTCCCAGATGAGTCAACTAAAAGTATATTGTCCCTTCTTCACCTTTCCTCCTAAAAACAACCACCCACCTTTCCAGAATAATCACTGTAAATGATTACTTCTCTCCCTTGGAATTGATCATACTTTAGTCATTGAGAATATGTATCAAGCATTTTGTATCCTTAGCAATTTTCAAAATGTGTTGTATTTTTATTTTAACAGTAATAGTAAACCGACAGTCTTTTAACAGTTTCCAAAGCCTGTTATCCATATAATCTCATTTATTCCTGAAATAACTCTATAAATTGCCTATAGTGGGTATTGTTCTTATTTTACAAGTGTGGATGCTGAGGCTCAGAAAGGTTGTACCTTGTTTGTGTTCCCAAAGTTATTGAGTGTCAGAGGCAGGATTCAAACCCAGGTGTCTCCTGAATTCAAATCTTTTATGGAATATGCTGTTTCTCAGTGATTCACATTTACATAGCCCGTTAAAGTTTACAAAGAATCCTGTTCAAAATAATCCCATGAGTTAGATAGGACAAATAGTGTATCTCCATTTTTCAGATCTCATCTCCTAAGTTCTGATACTCCTTCTCTCTTTTTTTAAGGGAAGTAAAGGTCCCCATTAAGTGTACTATTTTATTTCTGCCCCAGAATGAAGTGTACAGTATTATTTATTTGACATGCTTTGGGGATACAGCTTCTCTTTAGAAACTTCTTCTCATGTCAGTCAACTGGTACTTGCAGTGCTGGGAAATGAAGTGGTTCCTTGGTGACTCTGTATTGCTGTCAGAATTCATCAGTAAATAGGAAGAGATTTTAAGTGAATGAAAATAGGAGAAACTACTGAGTGTTGCCTGCACACAGTTCTAAAAGTACCATAAACCTCCACCCTTCCTGCTAAGTCCAATTTATACATTTAAAATGAAAGTTTTTTTTTTTCCTTAACCTGGAAACTAGATATTTTTCATTGTTTTGTTGTCATTTTTAAACTGTTTTGTGGATTGCCATGGTGAAAGCATTCTTCACCCTAGTGGACAATCTTCTGGTGATATGCTTATTTACATCTTTGGGAATCTGAGTATACTGTGTATAGAAATGGATCTATCTCTTATTTCTGGAATACTTGCATAGTCATTTTCACTATTAAGGAATAATTGGAGGCACTGGAGAACTAAGGTAACAGCATAGGTGAAAATGGTAGTCAGAGTCAAGGTACTATCTTCATTTTTTGGTAGATGTGTTAAACGTTGCACTTCATATTAAGATATGTAATTTCCTGGTAAAATATGAAATCGAGACACTGTTCTCTCTATTCCTTCTAAAACTTACTTTTAAAAAACCTCTAGTTTTCTGGTGTAATTTTGAACCATCTTTCCATTTTTCTGAAAATCTTTTCTCCCATATGTCTTATATTCAAATTATATATCATGGATCAGAAATGGTATTTTTATTTGGTGGGTAATATGGACTTTATTTATCTTCCATAGCTTCATATAAGTCTTATCCCTAGTGGAGTAGCAAGTGGTAATTTCTGTTATTATGTATATATCTTTTTTCCCAGCACTTTCAGTCTTACAACCATATAGATTGTCCTAGTTCCTTAGCCCCAGGGCCTACAGAAAAGCAGTAGTAGTAGTAGTGGTGGTGGTGGTGGTGTAATAGTAACTGATTAGCATTTTCATATCACTTTATGGGTTTGAAAGCTCTTTAAATATATTATCTCATTTGATCCTTACAACAACCATGTGAGATAGATGCTATTATTATCCCCATTTCATAGATTTTTTTTCTCATTTTACAGGAAATTGAGAATGAGAGACGTTAAGTGACTTTCTGAGGGTCACATTGTTAGCAAGTGCCTGAGGCAGGATTTAAACCCAGTCTTCCAAACTCCCAAGTTCAGCACTCCATCCTTTGTACCACCTAGCTCTCTCTGAATCAGTCTCTACAATTGGCACTGTTCCATTCTGGATACTTTAATTCTTTTTCACTAACTTCATCATTGGCATGATGATTTAAGCATGTGGACCTAGATAAGGCAG
This sequence comes from Trichosurus vulpecula, assembly GCF_011100635.1. Lineage (NCBI taxonomy): Eukaryota > Metazoa > Chordata > Mammalia > Diprotodontia > Phalangeridae > Trichosurus > Trichosurus vulpecula. The sequence goes on from NC_050579.1 coordinate 251,068,851, forward strand.
TATTGACCCACTCTTAAAAATGCTTACAAGCCAACACACACATACAAAAAGCAAAACAAAAATACTGTGGAAGGCTGAGGTGCTCACACTCTTCATTAAATATACCACACAGTGACTAACATTCTTATTCTCATAACAATCAGATGTCACTTGCCGTGAAGTAACCTTTTGTTCCATTTAAGCTAATATAGTTCTCTAATGAAGAGTTCCCATCTCCTTCCAAGAGTTACTGGAACTTTCCTTTATTCATCAACTCACCAGGCTTTTTTGGCTTCTTTTTCTGCACCATGATATGTATCAATTTTTAATCAGTAATTTTTTTTTCCTGATAGAGTAAGAGAAAGAGAAGTTAAGTGATTTATTCATTTATATCATGACTTATATCATGACATGACAGCATGACTGAGAGCAAAATTTCCCATTCTGACTTCTGATTTTTATATTCAGCGCAGTGTAACTTGTCCATGACTAATCCAGTGAATATGCCTTTATTATAGTTCCTTCTAAAATCAACTTGGAATGACCATTCCAATGCTTATCTGTTCTAGAGCAAATAACTTAAATGGTACTATCCTGTCACCGCTTTCTATAGTCTGGCTTCCAACATCATCATTCAACTGAAACTGCTGTCTTGAGAGTTACCAGTGGTCTGTTAATTGACAAATGTAATTGTCTTCTCTCAATCCCCATCCCTCTTGACCCCTCTGTAGCTTTTGAACCTGTCAGTCATCCTCTTCTCAGTAATCTCTTCTCCCTAGGTTTCTGTGACATTGCTTTCTCTCCAGGTTCTCCTCCTGCCTGTCAGACTACTCCTCGGTCTCTTCTGCTGAATCTTCATCCAGGTCACCATCAAACTTCTATCTACTTATATCCATGTAATAACAGAAATAACAAACAGCACATGTGTCATGATGTCTTCATCACTGCTGAGAGGCAAAAGAAAAAGAAAATCCTTTGAGGGGCTGAAATTGAAACTCTTCCCTGGGGGACTTTAATATTTGTCCATAATGCTTTTTAATGGGGAGTCCAATTTTTTTTCTGATACTATGCTTAATGTTAGATAATTGGAATGACCAGACTTTTATCTCTTACTGGACAGTGTAACACCTGACTACTTTGGACCCACAGGGGCCATTACCAAAATCAGACCTCTGCTTCTCTTTGGCTAAGCAAACTGCTGCTAACCTGAGAGATGGGTAACATAACTGGCAGTTTTAATTGCTGTATAATATGTAATAGCAACACAGGCATTTTATTAAGAGAATATTTTTTGAAATCAGTATTACTGTTCTCCAAAAGATTCTTCCACACTGAAGTAGAACTCATGCTGAGAAAATGTTGCCTGATATACAACCTAAATTTACCATTTTCTTAATTTCTTTGCATTTTTCTTGGTTATATAAACAGTTTTACATCTTTTCCCCTCCTTATATCTGCTTTATTTCCTCATTTTCCATTCTTTTCAAGACTTATTTGCCTAAGATATTCATAACAAGCACAATAGTGCCAATAAAAATCAAGTAGATTGTATTTCTGTTTTTCAGAGGTTTTTGAACTCTTTCTGTAAATGATTGACATCAGCTAAGAACCTAATTGATGATACACCACCACAAAATTAGCAGTTTATACTCTTCTACAACAGTAATCAGGACAGTTTTGTTCATTGGTCCATAGATACTTTTTCGTTTTTGTTCTTCACTCATTTTATTTTGGTGTTGAGGCTTTGCCACACTTTATAGTAAGAGACATACTTTCCTTCTAGAGAGGATTTTTGGTACATAGGAAAGCCACACTGTAAGATTCTAGAGCTGTTGGAAAGTAATTCAATTATCCATCCTGACCCTTACTCAGAACCCTTTCCTACATCCCATTCTATGCTGAAAATAGCAAATGCCAGATCTCAGACTTAGTTCTTATAAGCATCCACTCCTGTACTGTTTTTAAGTTGTTTGCAGTTGTGTCCAACTCTGTGATCCCATTTGGGGTTTTCTTGGCAGAGATACTGGAGTAATTTACCATTTCCTTCTCCAGTTCATTTTAAAGATGAGGAAACTGAGGCAGACAAGGTTAAGTAACTTGCTCAGGGTTACACAGCTAGTATTTGAGGCCAGATTTGAACTCAGGGAGAGGAACCTTCCTGACTCTGGGCCCAGCACTCTATCCTCTGGACCACCCAAGTCCTCCCCAAAACTTGCTTATCTCTTCTTTGTTCCACTTGCTTCAGACTGGAGACACAAATAGGTGTTCTCACCATTCCTACCACCTCACTCATACTCTACACCCTTTGGAGTTTAAGATCCTAATCCTAAGTTAGCACTGAAAACTAACCTAAAACACAAACGATGGTTTGGACTACACTGTTCGCTCCCTAAATTCTGTTTATTTGTTTCACTCTTTCCCTGGGTTATGGGAGTTAATTAGATGGTATCGGACACTACAAGGAGAAGTGAAAGTAAATAAAACGTAGGGAATAGTATCAAGAAAGGACTATGTCACTCTCCATAATCGTGTTGCTAAAAATGTGAAAGTAAGATTTGTAATAATCCCACATAATGAAATCACTTTATTAAGACTTTATATAACTTAATTTGGTATAAGTACCCCATAGGAGTTGGCAGCATTTCTCATTGTCTCTGGCATTTGTTAGAGGACTAGCTTTTAGGGTTTGGTGTTTTGTTTTGTTTTTGTTTTTGGCCCATATTTGAGAGTTGACTTTGCTACCACTGGAAATAGAAAGCAGGAGTTCATCCTATTAGGAAATCAGCAGAGCCTGAATAATTAAAATCAAAAGATAATCCCCCAAATCCCCTTCAGTAAAGAGTTTGAAGCCCCTCCCAATCAAATCTGCCCACAATTGGTTAATTCTCATCCTCTCTCCAATACCCATCTGCCTTTTCCCTTCTTCTGTTCTTTGCTTTCAAGCAGTAAAATGGCCCCCGTGGCAGCAGCTGGAGGAAGGGGTAAGAGTAAGGAGTCTGAATAATCCACATACTGAATTATTGGCCCCCAGGAGTTTGAAATTTCTTGGGCCTTTTCCCCCTTTCCAGGCTTTGATATTTTTAAAACAATTGAGTTTTAAAACACTGATTCTGTAGGCAGAGTTTCTGCCATGAGAGTTTTTGACTCAGCTGTGTAGGCTAGAAGGATTGTGCTCCTGACAGGGACTGCTCTGAATGACATGGTTTCCTTTTCCACTGAGAGTGAAGCAGAGAATGGCCTTTTAGTGCCCTTGTCTGTTAGACTGTACAGTCTTATAAGCTGAAGAGCAGAGTGTGGCAGGGGCAGCTCTGGAAGATAAGAAAGGTAATGATCAGAATGTGAATGCTACTCCATTTTCTGGAGTCAGTCTCTCTCTCTCTCTCTCTCTCTCTCCCCCTCCCTCTCTCTCTCTGTCTGTCTCCCCCTCCCTCTCCCTCTGCCTCTCCTTCCCCCTCCTCCTCCTTCCCCCTCTCCCTCCCCCTCCCCTTCTCTCCCTCCCCAGAAGCAGACATGGGCTTCCAGCCTATATTTCTTGGCTATGCTCACAACTAGTCTGAAACTTCATTTTAGATCTTCAAATCTTGGTGGCTTCTCTCTAAGATATGCTGGCCTTTGTTGTTAAAAAAAAAATGAAAAACCAAAACCAAAAAAGTATTTTCCTGGAATTGACAGCAAAACAAAAAAAAAAAATTGTTGAAAGGAGATTGCCCTTCTTCACTTGTGACTTCCATCTCACTTTCCTGGTTTAGCACTTAGGGCTGCATTCACCATATCTACGTCATCTACTTCTGCCAGTAGGGGGATCTACCATATATGCACCTTCTCTCGTTTTGGCACATCCTACCTGTGGCTCAGTTCAGATGCTTCCGGCAGAGCTACGGTGTTAGGAGGCCTCCCCAGGTTCCACAACTGAATCTGTACCTGCTCCACAGTGTCTAAATCATTCTATCTACATGTGGAGTGTGATGATTGTTCTAGTGAGAGAGACAAAAGAAGGGAGTGGTATTTTTCCACAGTTATCAAGATGAATCGAACAGTCTGTGAAGTCCGTACAGCTGTTTTGGTGTTTATGTTAGATGAAGGGCTTAGGGGAGTGTGAGAGCAAAGCTCTGAGTTATTTTCTTTTTGCTCAGTGGGAATTAATTACTGATTTATTATTTTGACACTATAGCGAACAAAAATCATTCAAGTGATTTGAATCATCTTGGCTGTGTGATGATTGGTTACTGGATTGTCCAGACTTGTATTTTTTATTAAACAAGAAGCCAGTCTGGAAGATAAGAGGACCTGAGGGGGCCAAGATTTGCATACGAACACTGTAGAAAACCTAGGTAAGATAGGAGAAAGGGTTAGAACAAAAGAGAGCAAAACATATTTTTTAAAAAAAATTATTTTCCTAGAGAGTGAAATATATTTAAAATAAAAGGTTTTAAGCTTGAAGGGCCAACAGAAGTGGGATTAGGAATGTGAAACCCAAAGAAGTTAAGTAATTTGCCCAAGATCACACAGGTGGTAGTATCAGCAGTAAGACTGGAATCCAAGTCCTATGACTCCAAAAACTACTGCCCTTCATTGCACCGCACTCTCTGCTCTATATAGACCGATTGGCTAACTGATGGAGGAAAGTCATAGACCCATTTGCATCAAAGCAGCCTTCAGACCTGAAAGATAGGTAAAGGAAGTAAGTTGAGAATGGTTTTTATCCTCTGTAATATTTATGTTGAATACTAGATGTTATTTGTATTGCGAGGCTGAGCCCAGCTATCCAGAATCCCCCTCAGAACATGTGCTAAGTGTCAAAGTGCCAGTGGTGCCAGCAAAAAAGGAAGCTAGGCAAGCATCCATCCACACAGAGCAACCACAGAGGTGCAGTTCCTAGGAAGAAATAGTTAAGTGAGTAATTAATTTGTTAATTAATAAATGTATTAGCTAATTTGGTTGAATGAATAGGTAAATGAATGAATACATACACACACTGCAGTCATCTAAATAACCACATATCACAGCATTATATTAGCAGTGACTATTTGTAAGGTAAAGGTCTTTTCTTGTTTGTTTAAAAAGGAATATCCTGTCTTGCAGAATACACATTTTAGGCTGTGTCCAGCCCACGCAGGCATTTTCCTTTTGGACGGTTTATATAACAAGCCTAGGGATTGACATTTTCTCTCTGATCACTGGCTTAGCACTAATGTCTGGCTGGTAAAGTCCGAGTTATGAATGGCTGAACTCTAAAGGCTTTTTAAGGGGAAAAAATACTCAGTGTACTCTGCCTTCCAGGCTACTCGTTAATTCACAGAAATGTGGAGTGGGGATAAGTTGGAGAATAGAGCCGGGTTGATCTTTAAGACCACTGTGAGTAATACCAAGGGGTATAGACCATAATGCTGTATTTTAATACAAGTTCAAGGTATCCAAAAAAAACATGTTGCATTCAAGCCCTGATCCTTTCCATTCCCTTCTACTGCTCACTTGAGCCTTAGCTCCATAGCCGTGTGGGTTGCCTTTCAGAATAACATCTTGCTTTTTTTTCTTTCTTTTGGTTCTAACATAATGACAGATTTCAGCAGCAAAATCTCTCACACCAATAGAGCTGAAGATTAATAATCCTTCATGCCATTTGAAAACTGCAGTACAGGCTTCTAGACAATATCAATCATGTGTTTCTAGCTTTAGCAGCTCCTGAGATACTATATTACATATCACATCCTTCATGCCAATTTTGGCACATAGAGCAGAAACAAATGTCTTCTCTCTGTCTTTTCCTGTTGTTTCCATTTCTTTCACTGGTAAGGGAGGATCCTTCTCAGGTTTTCTGTTTGGAATCCTCACTTATTCACAATCTTTGCGTTCTGGTTAACAATCTTATATCCAGATCAGTGTAAATTTGCTTGAGAGATGTGTAGCAAGTTCATGGATCCGTTAGGTCACAGAATTTAACCATGGTAACAGTATAGATTTTCTGAAGGAAAATTCTGTGAGCCCTGAAGCAGGAGATGACATTTATAAGTGTGAGTTTCTGGGTTTGGGTTTGTTTTCCCAAAATACATTACATTTAATTGTCTGAGGAACTTGAACATTTCTCCAGAGTTCCAATGCTTAGAGATACAGGGGTTTAGAGAGTTTTATGTACTATGAAGTATCACTATTTTCATTCTGAAAATCAGCTAATGCTTCAAGAAACTCATTCGGCATGAGGTTTTCTTTTATTCTTTTTTTTATCTTATCTTTGTATCATCAGTACCTAGCACGGTGCATCATACATAGTAGAAACATAATAAATGCTTTTTGAAATGAATTTCTGATTACTCAAAACTCTAAAATCAAGGTTTATTATTTCCTTATTTTTCGTGCTTTTTTCTCAGTCCTCACTAACCTAACAGATTTAGATATGTAAAGGACCTTAGAAATCATAGAGTACAACCTCTTCATCTTAACAAATAAGGAAACTGAGGCTCAGAGCTGTTAAAGGACTTGTCCAAGTTCACACTAGTAGTAAGTATCAGAGAAGAGATTTTATCTGGGGTACTCCAACTCCAAATCCATTGCTCGGTCCACTCTAGCACAACTCCTCTGTCTTGCTTTTGCCTGCAACCCTCAGTCCTATTCTCAGTTCATGTAGGGCAGTCCTTTTCAATAGGTTAAATCCCTGATGCCGAATGTTAACAGGATAGGAAGATTCTTAAGATTGTCTATAGGGGAAAAAAAAAATTTTTCTATTGTCTATAGGAATTGTCTATAGGAAAAGCCAGACTCTAGCTCCTTTCACTGCCCTGCAGAAACAAAACAAAAACATGATACCAATTCATTGGATCCAAAATAACAAAGAAGCATGCCCACTAAGATTTTCTGTACAGTGAAGAGAGAAACTTTCTTTAAGTATTAAGATGTTAGGCAGATTTGTGGTTACAGGCCATATTTGGTTTTAAAAAGAGTTCTTTAAAATTCCTAGAGAAACTCACTCATTTAATTTTCCCTACCTTCCTTCTACTAAAAATTCTTTTGGATTCATTTTTCTATTTTCTTTTTAAATAATACTTTATTTTTTGCCAATTGCACGTAAAAACAATTTTTAACATTCATTTTTTAAATTTTGACTTCCAGTTTCTCTCCCTTCCTCCCTCTCCTCTCTACTCCCTGAGATGGCAAGCAGTTTGATATGTTATATATTTATAATCATGTAAAACATTTCCATATTAGTCATGTTGGGGGGGAGAACCACATAGGAACCCCTTGGTTTTGGGGGGGCACATGAAAAAAAATGAAGAAAGTGAAAAGTAGTATGCTTTGATCTGCATTCAGATTACATCAGCCCTTTCTCACAAAGTGGATAGCATTTTTCATCATGAATCCTTTGGAATTGTCTTGGATCATTGCATTGATGAGAATAGCTAAGCTATTCACAGTTCTTCATCATACAATATTGTTGTTACTATATATATAATGTTCTCCTGGTTTTGTTCACTCTACTTTGCATCAGTTCATGTAAGTCTTTCCAGGTTTTTCTGAAATCTTCTAGCTTTGCCATTTTTTTTGTAACACAGTAGTATTCCATCACAATCATATATCACAACTTGTTCAGCCTTTCCCCAGTTAATGGACGTCTCCTCAATTTCCAATTCTTTGCCACCACACAAAGAGCTGCTGTAAATACTTTTGTACACATAAGTCCTTTAGCCCCCTCTCCCTCTAAAAATGTAAAATCTCTTTGGGATACAGACCTAGTTGTGGTGTTGCTGGATCAAAGGGTATGCACAGTTTTATAGGCCTTTGGGTATCATTCCAAATACTCTCCAGAATGGACCACCGGGGCATTAGTGTCCTGATTTTCCCACATCCCCTCCTTTTCCACCATATTAACCAGTCTGATAGGTGTGAGCTGGTACCTCAGAGTAATTTTAATTTGAATTTTTCTACTCAGTGATTTAGAGCATTTTTTTCATATGACTTTAGATAGCTTTGGTTTCTTCTGAAAACTGCCTGTTCATATCCTTTGCCCATTTATCAATTGGGGAATGACATGTATTCTTATAAATTTGGCTCATTTCTGTATATATTAGAGATGTGAGGCCTTTATCAGTGATACTTCCTATAAACATTTTTCCTCCAGCTTTCTGCTTTCTTTCTCGTCTTGGCTGCTTTGGTTTTGTTTGTGCGTTTAGTTTAATATGATTAAAATTATTCTTTTTACGTCTTGTAATACTCCCTATCTCTTGTTTGGTCATAATTTCTTCCCTTGTCTATAGGTCTGACAGAAACTATTCCATGCTCCTCTAATTTGCCCATGGTATCACCCTTTGTGTCTAAATCATGTGCCCATTTTGATCTTATCTTGGTATACAGTATAAGAAGTTGGGCTCTAAATCTGGTTTCTGCCACACTGTTTTCCAGTTTTCCCAGCAATTTTTTTTCAAAAAGTGAGCCATTGTGCCAAAGGCTTGGGTCTTTGAGTTTCTCAAATATTAGATTACTATGGTCATTTACCACTATGTATTGTGTACCTAATCTATTCCACTGATCCGCCACTCTATTTCTTAGTCAGTACCAAATTGTTTTGATGATTACCATTTTGTTTAATATGGTCTGAGGTCTGATATAGCTAGGTATTTGTATATTTTCTTAGCAATATACAATCTATTGTATATTCCCTGGGGGGAAATAGCCCAGTCATTTTAAAGATAAAACTTTTTTTTTAATTCTCAGAATTTTGGGTTGAGGGAATTTAGTAAAAAATATGCAAATATTGAAATTTTAGCAATTTAGTTTTATTCCTTCAAATACCTTTGGTGTTAGTTTCAAATGTTTTATTGCATAATAAAACTAATCTTAGTCCTATGTAAGAATTTAACATCAGCATAAAACAGTAGCAGGAATTATTCTACTCTTATTTTTTAAACCTTCCCTTTCTCATGATAAGAGAAATATTTATATTTTTTCATGTTAAATCCTCAATGTTCCATTTCTTTTTTTATAAGGCACTGTAAATTATATTACTCTCCCTCAAAAAATACCTATTAATAGGAAAATTAACTAAATGGTAAGAGCAGTTTCCAGACTAATTCCTCTCTAGGAATAACTTCATAACTTGCTTATTAGGGGCTTCACTTGTATTCTACACCTATAAGCAGTATAGCTTGCCTCCAGCTCAGAATCACTTAAAACAAAGCCCATGATCCCAGGAAGAATTCATAAAACTCTTCTTATATGATACTCTGATCATATCTATAATTGGATATTGTGCAACTGAAAATCCCAGTGTTTGTCCTTCAGATCTATTAGTAGTTTGCTACTGTAATATTAAGCTAATCAAATCAGCTACCATATCTTTTCAGTCTTACATCAAGTTAAAAGATCATTTTTACTGCATGTTTTTTACATTTTTACAGTGATATGATCACAGACTGTAGACTTCTTCATCCTGGGCAAGGTTTATTCCTATTCTTCCATATATCCTTCACAAAGGATCCATCCTATGTAGCTAAAAACTTTCCATTAGGTCTTTTTTGAATTTTGTAGATACCAGTTGGAGCCCTTAAGCTCCCCATCTGTATTACATGTAGCTTTCTCAGGCCCATCATGTGTCTCTGGATGGTCCTTTGAGTCACCTCAATTTTAATTCTTTGGAAATTACGTTTTTCAGATTAATTTAAAAAGCATTTATTGAGTGCCTGCCATGTGTCAGACACTGTGTTAAGGACTAGGGATACAAGGAGAAAAGTAAAATAATCCCTGTCCTCAAGGAACTTACATTCCTCTTGGGGAAGCATTGTATACTCTGATAAATAAATAAAAAATATGCAATATACAAAGTAAGTGAAGATTCACAAGAAAGCATTACCAGGAGAATATCTGTGTTTTCCAAAAATGGGGTTTTTTTCCAGGGAGCAACTTGGGGTCACCAAAAGCTTCGTGTAATTTCTCAAATTTATTATAGCCTGCTTTCTTCCTATTCATTTCTCATCCCAATTCATTATTCTGTGTTGCCTGTCACAGATATATGTGCATATATAAACAATATACATATGTACACATGTATATGTGACATTTTTATGTATATAAGAATACATATATACGAGTATATATACATACATATATTTATATACTGACTCACCAACTCAGTGGGCTAGCTATCTAATAGCATGTGTTATAGTCTGAATAATAGTCATTTTTCATCTATTTTCTTATTACTGTCTGGACTATTGAACCAGTCTTTTTTGAGGCATGATGGAGCTCATTTAGGAAGCCCTGTAATGTCCTGAGACTTGAAGCAATCAGCATAGCTTCATCCAGAAACAAAGGCATCTAGAGGACCTTAGTCTATGGGGAATCTCTCTTCTACTTGGACTCTGTTCAGATCATTCTTTGTGACAGCAGTGAACACCATCAGTGACCATACATTTCCTTGTTTCTTGCCCCATCTTATGAGGTTAATATCAGAGCGTTGTTGAACATAGTTACATGTGTGGTTGTATTTATTGTGAAATCTTACCTGGCTCTCTAAAGCCTTACTCCAGCGCTTTATTGTGATGTGGAGGTAGGTAGCGTTCTCAAAGACTGTGCTAGAAAATCATAACCTCTGGCACTGGTGACAGACTGAGTCTGCTATCTAGGAGCCAACCTAGCCACGATTATAGGGAGGTTCATTACTAGTAGGGTGGCCATGAGGTGAGGAATCCTTTGATCATGGCAACCCATGAAACTGACCCATTTTAACTGGCTCTGCCTTGTGTCACCCCTTTCCTTTTACACAGCAATGACAGTGGAGTAATAGTAAAATGATGGTAAGTAAGATGATGCTAAGAATTAATATAGCTTTTAGACAGCCTAGAAAATGCAAATGAAAATATATTTATTAAATACTGTATGAAATCAATTAACATTTATGAAGTACCTCTTACTATGTGACAGGCCCTGTGCTGAGCACTAGGGATACAAAAAGAAACAAAGGACAGTCCCTGCCTTCAGGAAGCTTAAAATCTAATGAGAGAGAAAACATGCAAACAAATATGTACCAAACAAGCTATATAGAATATAGAGAGGAAATAATTGACAGAGGGAAGGCATTGTAACTCAGAGGAGCTGGGGAAGGCTTCCTGTAGAAGGTTGATTGTAGTTGAGACTTAAAGGAAGCCAGGGAGATCAGTAGTCTTAAGTGGAGGAGGGAAAGCATTCCAGGCATGGGGGAGAGCCAGAGAGAATGCCCAGAACCCAGAGATGGAATGTCTTGTTCATAGAACACTCAGGAGGCCCCTGTCAGTAGATCAGACTATATCTTGGGGAGTCAGGTACAAGAAGACTGGAAAGGTAGGAGAGGGCTAGGTGATGAAGGACTTTGAGTGCTAAACAGAGCCTTTTGTATTTGATTCTGGAGGAAAAAGAGAGCTACTGGAGTTTACTGAGCAGGGGAGGTGTGGGGTGTGTGATGCATCAGACTTGTACTTTAGGAAAATCACTTTAGTGACTGACTATAAGATGGATTGGAGTGGGGAGAGACTTGAGGCAGGCAGACCCTCCAGGAGACTGTTGCAGTAATCTTGGTATGAGGTGATGAGAGCCTGCGCCACAGTGATGGCAGCATCAGAGGAGAGAAGTGGGTGTATTTGAGAGATGTGGCAAAGGTGAAATTGACACTGGATGCAAATAAAAAAAATAAACAATCAGTACTCTCAAGGAGCACATACTCTGCTACATTCAGCTCTCAGGAGGTTTCAGCTGCAAGTCGATGAAAAGACCCTGGGATTCTTAGAGTACAGCAGGAAAGCAGATGGTAATGCGTCCTCTTTAATGTCATTTTCATTGGTCAAACTATATCCATTCCTGATGTTGAATCATCTGATGGTACCGAGGACTTTTTTGTCAAGAACTTACTTTTCTTGGTCTTTTGTATCTGTGACTGATGAGTAAGTTGGGACTACAGCACCTACGGAAGCAGTTGCCAGGTCACATCTCCAAAATTGGCGATTTCCTGGATAATGGCTGCATCCCTCTCTGTGTAGAGTCAAAACTGGTGTTCTGGAGGACATCGCTACTATCTAGGGCTCTTGAACTCAGAGTCCTTGATTATCTCCATTCTGGGTGTGAGGAAAGTTGGTGGTCAAGATAGTGGTGGTATTTTGACCCACTTTATCCTACCTCCTGTCTCTTTGTCAGGATGCTTGGCTACTTCATCTAGGCCGGATTGCTTTGTCTGCCCTGTTGATGGTTGGCAATTGGTGGTAGTGGTGTGCTAGGCCTTTTCTCTATATGTGCTCTCCTAGACAATGGCTTTGGGGACTGGGTTTTGAAGCAAGGCTGGTGGTCTGAGTGGTGTAACTATTCCCAAGACTCTTTATATTATCTGCCTATTTGTCATCTGGTTGGCAGTTGATATTCCTAGATACTGTAAATGTGTCTTTGTCAATGACCAACAAATTGACTTACTCTTATAATTAGACCACATGTGTACTCAGAATCATAGAATTACAGAATTTTACAGTTGGAAGAGACCTTAGTGGTCATCTAACCCAGCTACTTGAAAAGGAGTCCCCACGATAATATATCCAGTAAGTAGATATTCAGCTTCTGTATGAAGATCTCTTGAAGGTAAGCAGTTTCGATTTGGGATAGCTCTAAATTATTTAGGAAACATTTTAGATAATTTCGTGATAGAGTTATAGAGATCTTTCTACCTAGTTATTTACATTTTGTTTCCCCCATTAGAATTTAGGCTCCTTGAGGGCAAAGAGCCTTTTTTAGTTAGTTTTCTGCCTTTTTTCAAAAAAGTACTTATCACAGTATCTAGCACAGAGTAAGTAATCAATGCTTAAAAAAATGCTCGTGACTGATAAATAAAATCAGAAGACAAAAGAAAGGTGAAACTAAATGTATGGATTGCATATAAATTCTTACTCAAAAGAGTGGGGGTGGGAAGGTGCTTGACAATTTCATTGTGTCCAAACGCATAGAGAAACAGCATTCTATAAGATGCTTTAAGATCATCAGATCATAAATTTTAGCCCTTAAGGGATGTGGAGATCATCTAGCCCAACTCCCTCATTTTACATATAAAGAAACTGAGGCCCAGCCAGTTCTGGTGATCTGCCCAAAATTATGCAAGTTATAAGTGACAGAGCTGAGGATGAACCCAGATGCTCGGGCTCCAAATGTAACATTCTTATATCAGGAATTAGCTGTGTCTTTTTCTTGTCCAAGACCACAATCTCTATTTTGTCATCTTGTAGTACTTAGGATGGAAATAGGAAAAGGCCACTGTGAAATAATTTCATATGCACTGAAAATGTTCTATTGTACAGAATGAAGATTTGGAAAAATCCTGCAGTATCTTCCAAAAGAAACTGTCCTAGACTTGGTGATGTCTCTCTGTTCCTAGTGAAAGGTGGTGAAAAGAATGATGTAGAAATATGTTTAGATATGAGAAATGAAAGAAGCCAAAAATTGTAAATAGGACTCAGAAGCCTCATGTCTTTTAATTATTAATACTTTTTTTTCAGAAAAGAGAAGGTATTGAATTTCTGACAAGCATGAAATACCATAATTTATAATTAAAAATACAAATTATTTTTATAGCAAAATATCACTTAAATCTTTTGTTATCATAGAGTTGAGTCATGTAGTGATTTAAATTAGCCATCCTCTTCACACACCAAACTCAACTATTTGCTTCTGGAAAACAAGAATTTTTGTCATTTCAGTTGCCTTTCAGTTTGGTAGTAAATGTATACTTGAACATGGTAAAACACTTCTCAAAGCTAATGGTCATTTAGCATTTAGGCTATCATTTAAGCCAGTAACCACTTTGGGCTGACTTTGGAACAGTATTTTGAATCCCTCAGTTCCTCCTACAAAAACACCAAATACTTCTGAGGCACTTTGTTGCTGTTACTAGAGAAGTCATCACTGGAGAAGATTTCCTTAGAAAAAAAACAAATATTTTCTGTTTCGTCGTGCTGTTCCTATTCTTTCAATAAATAATTTTCTACTTGCTGCCCTAACAACAGGGCCAATAATTATTCCCACTTCCATACTTTTGGCTTGATAATAACGTCACTAATAATGAACCCTGGACCATAGGAAAAAACCTGAGGGGCACAGTATATGACTCTTGGGAAAGAGACTTTATTTGCCATTGAGTATTAATGGACATTTTTAACTATTTGTGGGCAGTGGGCAAGTAACAAATATTGGCAATTACAGATCCATACCCCAAGTATACAGCATTCCATCCATTTTTTGAGAATATTCTGTATCTGATATATCCGATGTATCTTAAGTACCTCATTTTGACCATAGCAAAGACCTAGTTTCCCTTCTGGCTTCTCTAGGCTTGTTATCTGGATATAGTCAGTTGATAAAATCTTATCCTAGTGGCCAATCTTAAACTATCTCTGATATTTCCAGAATTCCTTACTGTCACTTAGATTACTATACTTTGGCATCTGACTTTGGTTGTTCTTATTTGAGCTCATTTAAAATACATCTCACTGAGTTAAATTTTGTTTTGTATTAATATTTTTACCAACGAGATTCTAATAGGTAATTACTTAGGAAGAAGACTTTAATTACGTGTGTGTGTGTGTGTGTGTGCGTGCGTGCGTGTGCGTGTGTATACTCTAAAGTCTAGAAACTGAAGACTACTGAGGCATTAAATTCTGAATGTGTATTACTACCTTTCTTCAACCATTTTTCTTCTCCCTCTCCTTCCCCCACCCCAGGATTCTTTACATTAAATGTATATCATATTATGACTTGAGGATGAAAGCTTCCTAAAGGCAGGAGGAGATTGAGACATGGGTTAGGAACTTCTGCCTTCCAAGGGCAAATCAAGTAACACCGAGTAACATGCATCTGGATGAAATGATAGCACTGCTTAGAATGTATGCTCCTTGAGGGCAGGAGCTGCCTTTTTTACTTGTATTTGTGTCTCTAGCCCTTAGCACAGTACTTGGCACCTAGTAAGCCTTTAATAAAGGCTTCCTGACTTACTGACTGACATCATTCTCATGTAACAAGCAAAAGAAAAAAATAAATTGAGGGCAGTGTTTTCTGTTTCCTTAGATTGAAGATACCTTTCAGTCTCAGCAAAACCAACTCCCTCCCTGTGTGTTGCCAAGGGTTCTGACCTCTTATAAAGGGAAGGTTCCTAGGAACTTCCATAATTAAACACCCCCTTCTCAGACAGAATTTGAAATTTAGCCTTCACTGGAGAACAGAAGATGGCCTAAAGTTGTCAAAAGGAAAAGCAAAGGCAGGGTTGAAAACAGACTGTTGCACAAGGGCTTCCTGCCTACGGCATCCATCCTCATCAGAAATGGCCAATCTGTTGCATATCTGCCTTTCTCAGCACTGTTTAAGTTTTAATTATCTTCCTACTGGCTGAGCTGGTGTAGAGTGCCTTAGAGAGAACAAAGAATGTCTGTTATATTTTTCCAGCGGTGTCCCTCTACAGTCTTGATAAAGCCGACTGCCAGCAATACTCTTATTATCAGTTTAAATCTGAGGCTAGCTATACGTTTGAGAACTGATGTTGAAAATAAAAAAGGAAAGGAAAATAAAATCTTAAGCTTTAGCTTTTATTCAGAAATACTTATATGGAAGGACATGTGTGTTATCTGCTTTCATTGTTTAGGTCAGATCCAGACCCAGAATGATTTTTTTCAAGGCAAGAGAAAGAAATAAATGCCTCAAAACCTTTAATAACTTGCATCTCTGAGGCGCCACAATATATATTTGGAGTATTCCAAACCAGAGAATCATCACTGGTTTGACTCCATCAGGAAGTGTTGCAGTTTGAATTTTAGTAGAGAAAGGGGCCCTAGCTGGCTGGGAGGAAGGTAGAGGAAAGCACTGCCTCAGTCAGTCTTTCCATGATATTTTTGTAAACTATTCAGCAAGCTTATGGGGACATAGAGATTATTACAGAACTGGAGTAATTAAACTTGTTCAGGGTGTTATATTTAACAGGCTAATCAAGAAGTGTGATTTACAGCAGTAAATTGCTAATTTGACCTCAGGATTATGCATTGGAGATAACATATTCTGCATTTGTACAGCACTTTAAAAAATCTAATGATGTCCCAGAGTATTTTACCAACTGTATATCTGTTATTGTGTTTACCATAATCAGCTTTAGGGTTGTAAAGTAAGTCATTTTGGCAAATATTTTCCTTTTTAATTGATATTTTCCATTCCCAAGTTAGCTGGTTATCGTCAAGGAAAAAATTGACCCATCTTTTCAACATGGAAGTCTGGTTCAGTTTTGTATGAAAAAAGGCAGAGTGAGCACTGGGGAGAGGGATGCCAGCCCAGGAGTACTTTAATGAGAAACTGAGCAAGGACTTCTAGGCCTTGTAAGGTCACTTAGACCTTAGACATAGCAGTCTTTGTCCTGTGGTAGAGACCTAAAAATTAGAAAATTTCCATGTGAGACACTAGCCCCCAAATAACTTTATATGAAGAGTCTCTACCTGGTTCATCCTGCATTGCTGGGAAAGTGCTCTGATCTAATTCCACCAAACCCCTCCCCTGACTACGTTTGGGTTGCTGAGAGCGGCACTTCCACACTTTGTCACTGCTACATGCAGTTGAAAATTTGATGATGGTCGAGTTGCTGTGGGTTGAGGGAAATTTACAAAATTAGATTCTGATCAAGGTGCCAAGTTTAACACCCCTTCCCTTCCAGAAAGCTGCCAACAGGGTTATCACAGCCAATAACGGTTGAAATCCTGCACTGCTTTCAAAACTCAGCAAAATAAAACCCCCAGACCCAGTTAAATCAGCATAGCTACTTTATATCCTCCTTGAAGTCAACAGTACCTATTGAGGCTGACCTCCTCCCTAGCCAAAGGGGTCTGCTCAGACAGCCTGATCCAGCAGCTGCCTTTGACTCTCTACGGAAAGAGTGGTGTGTCCCCGCTGTGTGCATTAGCCCTCAAAGCTGCATGTCTGAGAAATAGCATTTATATTGGTTTTGATGATGAGTGATCAACTCATGTTGAGGAACAGATGGCTAAATGAGGTACACAGGGAATGCCCCAAGATTCAGGCTAGAAGTGGGAGGTGGGATAGAGGAAAGAAGGAACGAAATAGCCCATAGTATGAAATCCAGACTAAATCTCCTTAGAGCTTTAAAAAAAAACCCAACATTTATATTATAAAGTTAACTTGGAATAATGAAAAATGAGTAAATCACTGAATTACTGAGCAGTATTAACTTGGACATATAATTTTATCAGCAAAATGAAACATTGTTTTATATAGCAGAGGATTTTACAAAAAATTTATCCATTTTTCAGTCTCTTCTTTGAAATCTGTTCCTTTAATATGCACCCGCCTTCATTGTGGATACTAGATAATTTGGGAGAGAATTATTAGTTAATCAAGTTATTTTCCCTCAGTATTTAAAAATTTCCAGTGAGACATGTTGTGCTCCACGTGGGATTGTGTAGCACTCATAAGAGTGAATTTGTCTGTTCGTTAACCTGTGAACTATCTTGTCCCTTTGGAAAGTGAAGCGAACAGGCTGATCCAAGGTTAATGCTTGTTTGTTGAAGGTGAAGCCTCCAGGGTAATACAAAGGGTGAAGAGGCCACTGTATTCAAGAGCTGCTCAGTGAGACTGTGCAGATGACAGTTCTGTGCAGCAGAGAGGGAAGTCCAAAGAAAAGAATGGAGATTGCAAAGCCTAGACTACTAGCATTGATAACCATTTCTTGTAGTCAGGAAAGGTTTTCAGCATGAATGAAGTTGGTGTCTGATGTGAGTATAAGGAGGTAATTTTACCAATAAAGATTTAAAAATGAAATTAAAAGACAAGGAAATATGTGGTTAGTTTGAGGCTTTTAGTTTTAATTTTGCTTTTCTTTTAAACAAGAAAGCAACATTGATTAATTGTTTATCTTCAGTTAGTAGAATCCTTCATTATGTTTGAAAATACATGACTTGGTTGATTTGGGAGGGTAGGGGATGAAAGTATATTTATGTCTGTGTTGGAGAATTGGAGGCATTCTTGCCACAAGTGGAGCTAAGAAATTATTTACAGTTTTCAACTGCAAATGACTTCTAAATATGTAGTTTTATTTGGCATTCCAAGTTTGAATTAGACAGGAACCTTTGGTTTTCTAGGTATATCAAATTCAAGTTCTAAAAAATTGTCAGGAAAGTGACATTTCTTTAATTTGCTGTAATTCTTTTTGGTTCACTTGGAGCAAATATGAGGTCTGAAATCAAGTACATGTTTTCCTTTACTCTTTTTCCCTTATACATAGTTGTTTTCTATGATATATTTACCAAGTGTATCTTATTCAGTCGTCCTTAGATTGGTGGTGATAATTCACTGTTTTAAACACATTTCTTTTTCTTGCTTTTCCTTCAGGTATGTTCGAATAGTTGGAACACACAACACAGTGAACAAAGTTTTCCACCTTGTGGCTTTTGAGTGTATGTTTACAAACAAAACCTTTACTCTTGAGAAGGGTCTGATAGGTAAGTGGTGCATCTACATTTTTCTTATTTAAATTTTTTTCAAATATATAAAAATATTGCTTTAACTTTTCCTAACTCATCTTTTTTTTAGTAGCTTTGAAGTAGTACCCAGACACTCAGTGGAAATTTCTCTGTTCAGTTCTCTTGTTATGTGACTGAGTGACTTGGGAGTTTAGTAGTATATATAATCATAATAATAATTGTTACAATTATTCCTGATAAACTTTTACAACAAAGAAATTCCTATATCATACTAGCAAATGAGGGTTCAGTTTACTGATTTATCATTTATCTGTATTTGCTGTAAGTAGGCTTATCTTTGATACATTAAAAAAAAGCCCTTTATGATAGATTTTTCTTTATTTCATTATAAGTAAAGCTAAGAAGGAATTTTTTTTGTAGAATTAATCAAATTATTCATCTCTTCTCAAGCTACGCAGGACATGATGCAATTTGGCTAGATGGATGGATGGATGGATAGATAGATAGATAGAGTTTAAAGGTTGAGTAGACTGCTGCCTGCCACATTCCTTGACACATTCCTTTTTCCTGGGTAAACTAAATTTTGGGAGTTCTGTACAGTCCATATTGGTCTTCCAGAGGTGTCTTTTCCCATCCAAACTGGACCTTCTCTAACTCTCCCCACCATGCATTCATCATCTTAATACCAGATGACAATTAAGACTCCAAATATGCTGCTTTTAGGTTGATTCCTTTCAAAATAACCCATTCCTTTCCACTATTTCCATAGGATCTGCAGTAGTTTAGAGTTAGATGCTTCAGATAGTTCAAGCCAAGAGAAGGATTATTTGCCTTTACTTCCCAAATATTTGTCAGTACCTAGATTTGGGCTATTGATTCTTGTTACAAGGTAATATTTTAAAAGCTAGAAAATGGAAATGTGAGTGCGATTTGTAACTATTTGCTATTTTTTGTTATGGTCATGTACTAAGTTCCCTAACAGTAGCTGCTCATTTGAATACATTCCAAAAGAAGAATAAAATGGGAGGGCAAGAAATATGACATCCCAACTGGACCCTTGTAAAAAAAAAGTGGTTTTTTTTTTTTTGGAAGTCTAAAATAAGTAGAATCTTAGAACGTTGGGATTTTTTTTTAAAACATTTACAACATTTATTTCTGTGGAATTTAAGTGCTTTGGGTTTGGAGCTGCTACTTCTCCTTACATTAAAAAACAAAGTTGTTGTCTGGTTGGTTGGTTGGTTTTTGTTTTTAATTTTATAGAACACTTAGATTTGAGCAGGAAGGAGTTTGGTTTAAGGAGAATTATTTGCTCTTTTCTGACCCAGGTCTTTCCCCTACTCTAACCCTCACAGGATGATTTTGCGGTTAGAGGACTAAACAACTTAGTGCCTACGATGTGCCAAATACTTTACTAGATGCTAGGAAAGGTACAAATAAAGATAAGATGTGAACTTTGCCCTCTTGAAGCTTCCAAAGTGGGAGAGGGACACAAAACCTAAATTTAGATTGAACACAAGTGAGAGGCAGCATAGTGTGATGAATGTAAAACCAGCCTCAAAGTCAGGAAGCCTTAGGTTCAGGTCCTGGATTTCAGTACCCCCAGGCAACTCTCTAAGACCTGAATTGTAGTACATTTGCTGATGTGCATTCGTAGAGGGAGGCAGTTTCCTTTCAGTAACAATTCCCTAAGTCAACAAGTTGCAAGTCTAGACCAAAAAAGGTTTAGTAACTATAGATTATACTAAGAATTTAAAATAGGTTACACAATCCTATGCAAGACTGAATTGAGTCCAGTACAGACAGAAGGACGGAAATGTTAAGTAATCCAAAAAGGTGGGGAGGGGTCAGGTAACCTCCTGAAAGAGTTTGGAATTCTTCCTTAGGTAGTAGATAGCCACTGAAAGGCTTTAAGCAGGCTGACATGAGATCTTAACCTGGGGAAGATTCTTCTGGCAGCTAGCTAGCTGAATGAAAGATATCTTAGGGGTGACTAAGGGATCAATGTTGGGGAGGCCAGTTAGCAAGGTGTGGAAGTGGTTCAGTCTAGTGGTAAAGAGGACATGTACTAGGGTAGTAGTGGGACTAGAAAGAAGGGAAGGCTTTAAGAAATATTGAAGAGGAAAAATAAACAGGATCTGGTCATTGATTTCTTTTAAGAAGAGGGACAAAGCAAAGATAACATTGAGATTTCAGGCATAGGTGACAGAATGAATGGCAGTAAGTAGTGCTCTTGGCAAAAATAAGAAAATCTGAGGATCAGTTTTAGAGAGATAGTCATTAGAAGGAGGTTAGGTCATCAGGAATCAACCTTCTTTCCATATTTAAAAATATAAAGAAATGATAGTCATCTGCTTTTCCTCTGTATATAATATTCTCAGACATAATGGATAAAGAAGTACCATTTACTCATTGACTTGAAGTTATTCCATGAATTCCTTGGGATGTTGATGCACATACTTGTGGAAATCATGATTATCAAAGAAGTAGAGTAAACAGAACTTCTCTGGCAGAAGATTACAGTAACAAAAGGAAGAAAATTGTAACCAGTCACAGGGACAACACTGAACTAGTCAACATTATTGGAGGACTGATAGGCTTTGGCCTATTGCAGGGTAGAAAAAAGGTCTCAGCAATCCAAGAAGTTCTTTGGGTGGCTTGTGAAACACTATTCTCTTGGACCTTCTTTTTTTTTTTTTTGTGAAGCTGAAAGGATTGACTGAAGTTAGCTCTGTAATCATCTGCCTGTCATCATCTCTCACCCAAATGGGAACAGTGGTGCTGATAAGCAGAAATGTATATGCACCCACTGGCAGATGACCTGCATTGAAATCACATCTGTCCCTTGCTTTTTAATATTTTCTCAGATAAAAGCTGCCCCTGTACTGGGCAGATGGGGAAAGGTACTCTGGAGGCATCGTGCTGAGAGTACAGATATTTCATTGTCCTCCAACTGACATTGCTTCTCTTTAGTTATATGTTTACTTAGTTTGAGATGTTCTATGAATGAACTTAGGTGTATGTGTGTGTGTGTATATATACAGAAATTCTCCTGCCTTCCTTTCTTTTAGTCATCACATAACCTTCCCTATACAGTAACTGTTCATGAATCCTATTTCTTGTGTTATCATCTGTTCCCCACACGAGCCTTGTGCAGAGGAGCTGGGGTGTAATAAATGTTATTTTTGTGTTGGTGTTAGCCTGTGGTTGAGATCCTTTTTGAGGATCTTATCCTGCCAGCAGAGCTTGGAAGGGATACTGAAAATAATGCTCAAGGTCAGTGATGTTTATGATAGACCTCCTAATCATAAAAAAAGATAAATATGGCCCAAAATCTTGAGTTTGATATGAAATTTAATGTCATGTGGGTACTATAATCTGCTCGTTGGCCTCTCAAAAGATGTAGTAACCTTTTTTATTCTACCCTCTACTTTATCTCTTTTTAGCTAAATTATTTTTAAATTAATTTTTTTGTCAATCAGCAAAAATCTACCTTCACTCTCTCTTACCCCACCTTGCCACCATTGAGAAAGAAAGAAAAACAAAACCCCTGTTACAAACATGTAGAGTCAAGTAAAACAAATTTCCATATTGGCCATGTTCAAAAAAAATTTTGTGTCTCATTTGCAGTCTTAATCCTTCACCTCTCTATGAGGAGGCTGTTAGAAAATTTCATCCATGGTCTTCTGGAATCATGGAGTCAGATTCCAAAGGACAGTGGGATAGGTAGAATATGGTGAGATTTGAAGTCAAGAGAGACCTGTTGTTCTCCTGGTTCTGCTCACTCACTCTGGATCAATTCATACAAGCCTTCCAGATTTCTCTGAAACCATCCTCATCATTTCTTACAACACAATAGCATTCCATCACATTTATATACTATAACCTGTTCAATTATTCCCCAGTTGATGAGCACCCCCTCAGTTTCTAATCTTTGACACCTCAACAAGAGCTATAAATATTTTTGTACATTCTTTTTCAGAATTTGTTTTGATAGACAACCCTCTCTTACTCTCCGTCCCTCTAATTCCTCTTTTTCTCTTTTCCCCTTTCCCTCCTTTTTTCCCTGTTGAGTACAGAAATGTATTATTCCGTGTGTGCGCGCATGTGCAGATGAGAGTAAAATTCAAGTGTCAGCCACTCCTTCCTCCTTTTTTGAGTGTACTTCTTGAATATACCCTGATTCTGAGACAATTTTCCCTAACCTTCCTCTCCCTTTCCCCTCTAGTACAGTCCTCTTCCCTTTGTAGTTTTTTTTTTTAAGATCATTAAAATATAAGACAATCCATTCTTGGCCTTGTAATTAAATTCTTTCTATGATTTCTGATGATAATAGGATAGTACAGTGGATAAAACGGTCCAGATAAACTCTGGACTTTGAGTTAGGAAGACCTGAGTGCAAATCCACCCTTAAACATTTACTAGCTATGTGACCCTGGGTAAGTTACTTAATGTCTGTCTGCCTCAATTTTCTCAACTGTAAAATGGAGAAGATAATAGTGCCTACTTTGCAGGGTTGTAAAGATAAAATGTCATGATAAATTGTAAAAAGCATTTAGCACAGTGCCTGGCATACAGTAGGCACTTAACAAATGCTTATTCCCTTCTTTTCCACCTCTCTATATTAGAATGTAAGTAATTTATTTTTGTTCAGTCCTTATAGTTGTTCATTCATATTTACCTTTTCATGTTTCTCTTAATTCCTTTGTTTGAACTTCAAAGTTCCTATGTAGCTCTGATCTTTCTTTCATCAGGTCTGCTTATAAGTCCATTTTCTCTTCTTTGAGATTATACTGTTTTGCTGGGTAAGGTACTCTTGATTGTACGCCTATAGCAGGGGTGGGGAAACCTACCAGCCTCAAGGCCACATGTGGCCTTTTAGGTCCTCGGGTGAAGTCTTTTGACTAAATCCAAGTTTTACAGAACAAATCCTTTTATTAAGGGAATTTGTTCTGTGAAATTTGGATTCAGCCAAAGGGCTGCCTTTGAGGACCTGGAGGGCCACATGTGTCCTCAAGGCCACAGGCTCCCCACCCCTGCGTCCTATTCCAGGCTCTCTGCTCCTTTGCATTGATGGCTGCTAAGTTGTGTGTGATTTGTACTGTGGCCCCTGGGTACTTGATTTTTT
Source organism: Trichosurus vulpecula (assembly GCF_011100635.1). Taxonomy (NCBI): domain Eukaryota; kingdom Metazoa; phylum Chordata; class Mammalia; order Diprotodontia; family Phalangeridae; genus Trichosurus; species Trichosurus vulpecula. Next base: position 251,092,416 of record NC_050579.1, read on the forward strand.
TTTTCTGCTTATAGTATTTTTTCTTTGATTCGAAAGTTCTGGATTTTGTCTATGATGTTCCTGGGAGTTCACATTATGGTATGTCCGGCCTGGTCCTGGTGCTGCTTTCTTGGGGGTATTGAATCATTCCAAGATCTCAGGGACAGCTCAGGCAGGGACTTGCAGATTTTCAGTGCTCCTAGAGTTGTGCAGTCCAGGGCAAGTCTTACTGCTACCCTTCTGATCTGAGCTCTGCAAGTTCTTGACTTGGATGTAGATCTGGGCTTGTTTCCTTTGAGTTTCTATTATGCCCTCATCACCAGCTGGATAGCTCTTCTGGTTTAGAGTAATAGAACTATAAGCTTCCCTTTGGTCTAGGATTCCTGCCCTGATTATTGCTCTGCAGGGTACAGATTGGGCCAGAAGTTGAAAGTGAGGTCTCATTCTGCTTCTAAGTTCTGAGCTGTATAGCTGCTGTTTGCTTCTGAACTTAGTCCTCACTCAGTACGCAGCCTACAGCCTGTGGCCACTCCTTACCTTGGAATACCACCAGATGTACGTCCCCTCCTCAATCCACCCTGAATCTGACCAGAAACTATGTAGTGAGAGGCAAAGCTGACATTTGGCACCTATTCCTATCCCTGCACAAGATTGTGGTACCCTGGTATAGGCCTGGAAACTCTTCTTGGCACAGCCTCTGTACTCTTTAAGTGCTAGACTAGAATGCTTCTCCTCTGACCATCTTCCTGTCTTTGTCTGTAGACCCCCATCTGCCTCTCTCGGCTAGCCTTGGTTGGACAATGGTACTCTGTGACTTCTTGGATTTACTGATTAGGTTTTAGTCTGATGAATTTTCTAGATCTGTCTTGGAGGAGTTTCGTAGGAAGGAACTTACTGAACTTTTTCTTGCTGCTCTGCCATCTTGGCTCTACTTCCTCAGCAGCTTCTTTTTAGAAAGCTGGTTCCCCAACTCTTAGTACCATGCTCAGCACATAGTAAGCGCTTAATGATGCTTTTGTTTGACTGCCTTTATTTTATTGGTTGGTCTAAAAATACAAACTGATCATAACTCAGCAGTTGTTTCAGCCATGTAAGAATGCTGTTTTCTTCAGTTTTAGTTCTGGCAAGTTTTTAGAAATGTAGGTGAAAAGTCAGCATGTGCTTAATTCTGTCAGATTTTTCCTTACTAACACCTGAGTCTTCTGCCAGTGACTGGCTACATGACCTCAGGTGGGTCATTACACCTCTCTGCTTCAGTTTTCTCATCTGGGAAAGTAAGAGCGCTGGAAGGGAAGAGATACTATCCCTTTCAGCTCTAAAATTTGACTCTCCTCTGAGTCTTGCTTTATAAACTCACAACCAAGATGCAGTTTAGCAATCCTTTCTTCTGTTACTTCCATAAAGTCCTTCAGAATCTACCTTTAGGGAAGGAAATGTGAGCCAGTTGAGGCTTGTGTTTATTTAGAAAAACATTAAAGTACTTGCACAGACATTAAAACATCCCTATGGAGGCCTTACCTCATAGATAAAAAAGACCCCCTCTCTTCTTATCATCAGTTAGCAAACATTTATTAAGTGCCTTCTGTGTGCCAGGCATTACGCTAAACCCTGGGGATGAAAAGAAAGGCAAAAGACAGTCCCTGAACTGAAAGAAATCACAGTCTTAGGCAGGGAGACAACATACAAATAACTGTATGAAGACAAGCTACTTGTGAGACAAGTGGGAAATAGTGCACAGAGGGAAGGGATTAGAAGGAAAGTGTAAGCTATCTGAGGGGGAGGGGATGAGGCTGAGCACTTCATAGCTATTTCATTTGATCCCTCATATCATGCTGAAAGCACATTGTCCCTTCACCCCAGACCCACAACTAAATTCATTGTGTTAGCTTTAGAGACACTGAGCAAAGCCTGACTCTACTATACTCAAAGCTTAGTGTTCAGTTACTATCCCAGAAAATCAGAGAAGAATTCCATCATCGACTTTGGTCCTTTAAGATTATTATGCTAGCCACTTGTCCTTCCATAAGAACTCCATTGTGTTAATGGCATGTGTGTGTGGTGGGGGTGGGGGGGGAGGTGGTCTGGCTCTTTGCTAATCACTGGGCTGTGTCTACCAGAATAAGCAGGGTATTTAAGAACTGTCTCATTTATTGCGCACCTACCAGTTCAATGACATAGTACTGGGCTCTCAAATATTAGGAAGGTAGATAACACAAAACCTAAAAACATGGTCCTTGTCTTCAAGAAATCTAGTCATATTTTGAGGACACATAAGTACACAGTTAAAGCTCTGAAATGTATGCATGCAGATAATATGTACACGTATGTGGAATGATTCACCAGTTAAGTTTGGCATCTCTCGCCTCATCCAAAAAAAAAGTATTTTAATTGTACTTCGAAGGATTCAAATCCTATTAGGTAACAATGAGAAAGTATTTATTTTATATGGATATAATAAACTTGTGGAAATGGTAACTCTATAAGGTAAAAAAAAACTGAAACCATAAACAGATTCCAAAAAGTTTTAAATAAATTAGTAGAGAAAAGCCATAATGAATTAAGGGAAAATGGAATGACTTGAAGTATAACTAACCTTTGAGTTTGCTCTCCCTCAAAACCTTCCTTGATACCACAAATATTGGATTACATGAAGCATGGATTTGACCTAGGCTGAAAAATGTTATATCCTTATGAAAATCAGATGATGTTCTGGCAAGATCGTGTTGTACCAGATGCTGCTGAATTAGCTGAAGTGGAACCAAGCAGATAGCTATCCATTGGGTAAAATCTGAATTTATTGGCATGCCATTTGTTTCAAATCATGGTACCAGCAATTAGTAGTGCTGACTTATAGGGAGAAGCCACCTAGATAACGCTATCATTGATGTAATCATGGCATCTTGTCATATCTCTTTGCTTGTTCCCCAACATAGCTCATAGAGTAAAAGAGATGTTTGAGGAGGTATCCCCTCCCCCTGCCAACAAAATGTAGTCATTCTCTTGGTGACTACTGAATTATCCAGAATTTCTTGAGAAGTCATCTTAATATTGAAGATTCTTCAAAAGTTGATATTAGTAATGTAATAATATATGTTATCTGTTGATAACATGTTTCAAACCAGCTCTTTAGATATCACTGTTGTATTACTCAGTTATTCAGAGATTAATTTGGCTTTCCTCTGACCATGTATATTATTGTTTTCAGATAGTAGAGTATTAATTTCCAATTTATCCACTATAGCTTATTTATGCATAGTTATTTGCATGCTGTCTCCTCCATTCAATTATGAGCTTCTTGAGAGCAGGGACTCTTTTACTTTTCTTTTTACTCCCACAGTTTAGTACAGTGCCTAGAACATATTAGATACTTAATAAATGTTTATTGACTGACTAACTGTAACCTTTGGTTTTGAAGGCTTTGGGGACACATAATCCAAATGTGTCTTCTCCCAGCCCCATAGCCCAGTGTAATGGGATTTGGGTGTGTTACTTATTGATGTGAGTAAAATTTAGTGATCATATTTCAGCTTGTCCCTGACAAGTATATCAGTCTGGGAAGCAGTAGTCTTTTGAGGTTTACTGGCCTGTTAACATTGGAAAGACTTGTATGTTTCTTTTATAGCAGCATTAGATAGTTAAAAGCAGGAATAGGTGCAGTGCTTTCAGAAAGTATACTTGAAAATCACAACATTACCTGTGGTAAAATTATCATAAAAACTGCCTGGTGCTCTTACAGGGAATTACTAGAATGCTGCCTGCCTAATGACAGGAAATGGCAGTCTATGAGGTTGTTTTCCAGGAGGCCATGATGGAGCCAACTAAAATTTGTAATAAAGTGAAGTGTAAAATGTAAGTGACTCTAGCGAGATATAAAAGTGCAGAAGGTGGCAGAATGTTCAAAGCAGAGTCTTTTAGAAATGATTTGTGTGAAATACTAGAATGCCTAAGCTAGATGCTTCCAAAATATGAATTTACTGAGTTCTAAATACAGAGCAATCACCAATGCAGATAGGTCCTGTGACCTAGTGGGAGACAAAAAGAGGAGGAAGAGAACCTTCTCTACCAAGAGTAGGCCGTGAGGCAGTGGCTTACATTTTTGCCTGTGCAAGGAAAACTGAAAGGTGATGGCACCCACCCTGGGGGGCAGCAGCAGAGTAGTGAAGGGTCCTGACCTCTGCAGTTTCCCTTTTCTTACTCAGTCAACCCAGGAAGCCAAACTACCCATTGAGAGTAATCATTTTTTTTTCAAGTGGCCCTTTGGTGAATTAATGTACAGTTGATGTCTGTTATAAAAATTGCAAGCATGGTGCAATAAAACCTTCTCGGTGAGCTGTGGGAGCACACTAAAAGGTGTATGATTGGAGAGACTTTGATTTTATCAGAATGATTTTAATATTAATGATGTATTCGAAAGAATACCGCAGTGTTGCAGAAAAAACATAGGATGAGTAGTCAAAAAACCCTGGTTCTGCTATATACAGTAACAGCCAGTATTGTACGATGATCAGCAGTGAATAGCCTAGCTGTTCTCAGCGGTATAAAGATCCAAGACAATTCTGAAGGACCAATGATGAAAAGAGAAGAGCTGTTAGAATCCTAATGCAGATTGAAGCATACTTTTTTTTTAACTTCACTTTTTGGGGGACAGGGGGGGCGCGGTTCTTTCACAGCATGACTAGTATGGAAATATGTTTTGCATAACTGCACATGTATAAAACCTTTATCAAATTGCTTCCCTTCCCAAGGAGGGGAGAGATGAGGGAGGGTGGGAGAGAATTTGGAACTCAAAATTGTAAAAATAATAATAATAACAATAATAATAATAATAAAATAAAAAATGAAGGTTAAAAATTGTTTTTGCATGTAATTGGAAAAAATATTAAAAAAAAAACCCTGGTTCTATTTTGCTGTTTCTTTTGTGTAATATTGGGTGGGTGATTTACCTAACCTCCTAAAGCCTGCATTCCCTTCTCCATAAAGGTATTTTACTAGTCGAACTTGAAGTTTCTTTCCAACTCAAATTCTTTAATTCTATGACTTACCAAAGCTGTGAGTGAGTATAAACACCACATGGGTTGTATAGACTAACCAAGCAGAATTAGTGCATGTTAGAGCTTCAGAGGTCAGACAGATGCATAACTGCTTCAGGAGCAGAATGAGTCCCGAGGCCTTTCCTTCCTCTTCCTAATGATAGAATCATGACCTACTGTCAGACAATTGTCTTCAGGTGTGCTAGATAACAGTTTGCATCAGTCCAGTTGCCAGGCTGAAGTTTAGCACCATCGGCAATGACCCAGCAAGTGTGAATTTTAAGTCCTAAAGTGAAAAGTCTAAAATAATGTCAATAATTCCTTTCTATCCTTGACTTCCCTCTTCTACAGTGAAGTCCATTGTTATCCTTTATTTTATCTTTCTTTTCCTATTGCTTCTTTCTCTTTTCTCTGTGGTTTTTAACATAGTTCAGTTCAGCAAACATTTATTATGTGTGAAGCACTGTGTAAGGTGCTAGGAATGCTAAAGTGAAAAATTACAGAGGCCCTGCCCTCAAGGAGCTCACATTCTAGTGGGCTTTGTCCACACTGACAGGGAAGCGATTGGGGTACAACTCTTGATCTTGCTTACTCCTGATAGTTTTCTGAACCTGGTAATTAGAGTGAAGGCAGAAAATGTGAATGTAGCCAGGAGAGAGGAGGTAGAGGGAAGGAGAAGAGGAGGTGGCCTTGCCCCAGCAGTTGTTAAAAAAATAAAATAAACATTGATATGCTGTATCAACAATCCGGCTAGCAGCTGCTGTGAGGGTGTAAAGCCAACAACAACCTGCTCACAGAACACTGCAAGCCCAGGTCCTTTTCATCTGCTTTATTAAGGAAAGCAACGTTAAGGGGTTAACAGTCTTACTTTAATCCAGCATACAAATAAGTTCGGGGCCAAAAGCCAGCACCCTGAATTACAGACCAGATACATCTGGGTGTACAGCTGGGGAGCTCATTAGAACGGCTGGCCCAGAGTCACAAACTGCTGTGGTTCAGAGCTCTGAGAGACAGTGCTAACCTCTGTGCTTATATATCCCGTTCATGGCCCCCAGGGCCCAGACCTCACCCAGGCTGGGCGTGGAGAAGTTCCCCACCCCCAATATCACATCAGATACAAATCAATGGCTCCCAATTGTCTCAGTGCTGAGAAATACAAAAACATCCCACTTTATCTGCCCCATTCAAACAAAGGCCAGAATCATTAAAGGTCAACAGCAAAAAGTCCCACTTTAATTACTGTTACAGCTGGTGAGGAAAACCCTGGCATCTCAGACCCCTGACTCACCAGAATACCAAGGACAGAGCCTCAACTTCAAGAAGAGAAAAATCACATCCTTTGGCTCTGTCATTTAGATCTCTCTGATTCCATACTGTGTGTGGTTTTGTTTTGCTTTGTTTTGTTTTTAATTCTTCATCAGATCATTTTTCAGTTGTCTCATGAAGCAGTAGATGCAGGGCATATCATTTGTCAGACCCATAACTAGTATGCATAGTCTACATGTCAGTTAAGCTGAGATTAGGAGCCTGAAAAATAAGCAATAAAAGCTATACGGCATGATTTCTTGCTGTAGATTGATTATAACAATTTTATGTCACAGTGTTTTACATATTGATGTTTTGCATAATAAACAATTAACTGCCTGCTTTTGACATTTGAAAGTTAATGTGAAGAGAATTATAAAGCAGACACTGTAAACATCACTCAAAAAAAAGAGTGTTAAATGGCTATCGGTCTTTAGGAGGGTAAGACCTAATTATTCCTTATAGTGTACTCCTCGCCTTTTCACTACTACTTTATGATTCATTTTCTTGATAAACAAGATAATTGATATAAATGAAAGTGATTATGTAAAATTGTTCCCCAATTGCAGATTTTTGTGCTGAAGGTCTAATTTTCCTAATGGCACATTACGGTTAATCTCTAAATGGGCAGGTTTGATAATCTCTCCTCTACAAGAAAGATGGTAGGTAAGTTATCCCTTGTCAGAGCTGATACAAACAGTAGGACACAGAAGGAAATGACTAGTAACCATTTTAATGGACAACAGCATGTGAATTTTTTAGTACCTTTAAACACATTTATATTTTTAAATGCAAGAAAAATATCTTTGCAAATACAGACCTGGTCAGCAGGAAGGCTGTGTGTGTCCTGTGTTGCTGTAATTGGAAATTCTCCAACACCATTTCCCATCCCCTCAGCTCTCTGATAGCTACACATACAAAACCCAGTAAGCTAGCTCTACATCCCTAATAGACAAGTGAGATTAGAGGAATTAGAGATGGAAGGGACCTTTGAAATCATCTAGTATAGGCCCCTAATTTAAAAAATGAGGAGATTTGAAACCCTTAAAGGTTAAATGACTTTACCAGAATCATAATGGTTTGCAGATCTAAGCTTTAAAACTAGGTCCTTTGACTTCAAATCTGGGACCCTTTTCACTCTGCCTATCAGTCTTCTTTGCAAAAAGAGACTTTTTAGGTTCGGGAATCTGATGTGCTTCTTTTCTGTTGATGGGAGCCAGGAGTTTATTGAACTTACATTATGTTCCTGGAGCTGATAGTCAGTATTCTAAAATCCTCCATACAACCTGACACTATTGAAAGTCTCTCTTTAGAAAATGTCAAGGACTCTGCAAGCAAAGGGGGCTGAGTAAGTCTGTAGCCTGCTGGGAGGCCTAGGACGAAATCATGGCTATCTGATTTGAAGAACCTGTCTTCTATGATGTGTTTATCTCCATTGACACTACTCTGTGCTGTACTTTCTTTCCACTTCTACATAATATACCAAAGGAAAAAAAGACTAAAATGGATAAAGATTAGAAGAGGATATAAAAAATGGTGTGTCCATGATTCTGCTCAGGAAAGTATTGTGTACAATATATCACCCAGAACCTATGGGGAAATGTGTGTGTGTGTGTGTGTGTGTGTGTGTGTGTGTGTTTTAAAATATAATTAATAACCATTTACTTTTTCTGGTACTCTAGTACTTTTTTTTTTAAATTGCATAGTAAAAGAAAACTCAGTGAAATGAAGAATTTTCCCAGTGCTGCTATCTTTTGCCATTTTATTATACAGAGCTTTTTAAAAGTCCAGCACTACAAAGGTGGTATGCTGTCCAGTTTAATGTCATCCCTTCACTGAATGGATTGGTTGCCCCCCCCCTTTTCTCTTTTCCACCTTTTGAAAGGTTAGCCTTTCTTGAAAGCAGTACAGGTTTTCCCAGCAACATCTGTCAGCTTGGCGGTGAGTACACCCTAAGGAAATTATGAACATTTCAAGATCATCTAAATACTATTGGGATTTTCCTTTTCCCTCTTCTTCCCCTTCTCTCACACCCCTGTGAAGAATGGAACCACTACATGGTCAGTTCTCTTCACCCCTGACCATTTCACTTCAGAATTGAAGGCCTATTTGAAATTGTGATTTGGGGAAGAGGGAAATGGTGGAAAGGAAATAACTTGCTTACTCCAGTGCAGCAGCACAAGGTATCCTATTCCCAGAATAATGCAGCTATTGCAGAAGGCAAGCAGTGGGTGGACCTTTTTGTTCACCAAAGGAGCTCCATAACCATTGTGCTGTTAGCACAGAGGCTTCCTTAGCCTAATGACTCAAATGATCTTGATCTGATTCCATGGGTTAGAAATTGCTGTCCCCAGCAAATATCGACTAGAAGGAACTGCCTTCCTTTTTATTTTGAATTAGCCAGCTGCATGTGACAGTAGCAGGTGTTAATAGTTTTTGCAGGTCAGTTGAAATGTTGCTCTTTTTCCTTTACAATTATAAGTAGCTGTGTTGGGAGAAAAATCCCCTATCTCTGCATAGCACCCATATCTCTGAAATACTGATACCACCACATACTTTTCTGATGTGAGGGAAAAAAGCTGTCCTTTATGAAACACCTTTTCCCAGAAGATCTCCCAAGTGTTTTTAGAGACATCATCTCATTTATTTTCTCAAGATCTCTAGAAGGTAGGATTTTTCTCCTTGTTTTATAGATAAAGAGACTGAGGCACAATAAAGATAAATAGCATGCCTGAAATCCCCTACAAAGTAGACATTATAGTTAGCAGTATGCCAAAGATCACATACCAAATCCAGCTAAGACTGGAATCTAGATCGCCAAATTTCCAGTCCAGTGCCTTGCCAAGTGTTATTTACAGCCTGGAAAAAAGGAAGGAAAGGAAAATACATTGTAGGAATTCTTTTTATTCAGTGAAAAGGGAGCTAGAATTCAAGAATAATAGGCATTTCCTAAAGGGCAGATATTTATAGTAAAATGTCATGTAAGAAGTACTTACATCTATTTTTTCATAGTAGTAGGTATAAACTATTAAAAGAATGACTAGCTAATTTACATGTCAGAGGTGTTTTAACAAATTTATTATAAATTTGTTTTAAAAAATTGTATGTTTTTTGATATCCCAGCCTGGCAGATTAACATTGGCCTTCTGATTGGTGCATGAATAGTGTTTTACTGATTTTTTTATTCTTATAATGAAATTACCTATGAAATATGATTGCCATTTTTCCAGGTCATTCTAAAGAAACTTATGGCTATCTATCTTTGAAGCTTTGTGGCCTAGTTTCTCCAGATACTACTGAACCCTTCCCTAAGGAGCTCCCATCATAGAATAAGGTATTGCTCATCTTACATATAACTAGTGGTAAAATATAAGTTTGCAGAAGGAATCTTTCCTGTCAGGTAACTTATCGAGCACTCCCTCCATCAGAAGGCAAAACTGATCTCTTGTTTTATAGACACAACTTTCCCACAAACTTTAGACAGAATCTCCTGAAATTCAGTCTGTCACTTGTGCCAGACACTATGATAAGTAATGAGGATGCAAAAAAAAAAAGGCAAAGGACAGTAAAGACAAAAAGACATTGCAAATTAAGGAGCTTGCAATCTAACGGGAAAGACAAGGATTAAATGAATAAAGAGTACAGCTGATTAAAATAAGGATTCAAGTTCAGGGGCAGATAGTGGGCACATGCATTTGACATTTAAGGTAGTGAGACTAGGTAACCAGGATTGGAAAACCAGTATTATAAGGGGTACAAACAAACTATCCAATATTAGTAGGAAATAATTAACAGAAAGAAGGCACTAGAACTAAGAGGGATTATGTATGAAAGGCATCCTATAGGAGATAGGATTTTAGTTGGGCCATGGTGGAAGCCAGGAGACAGAAATGGAGAGGGAAAGCATTCCAGGCATGAGGGAGAATACCTGAAACGAAGAGATGGAGGGTCTTGTTTGTGGAATAGCCAGGAGGCCAGTGTCACTGGATCAAAGAGTATGTAGTGGGGAATAAGGTGTAAGAAAACTGAAAAGGTAAGGTGAGCTGGGTTATGAAGGCCTTGAGCATCAGATTCCCAAGTGTGATTCTTTCACTATATTTCCATTCAACCCAGTGAAACTTATATGGGACAAAACACAAGAAAATTTGGTCTTTAAGAATGTGTTAGGGGTACCTGAATGCTATGGTGCAAAGATAACTGAAGATATAATAAGAACAAAATTGTTCTCAGCATGATGGATCCCATTCTGTTGGCCACTAGTTGAAAAAGACCATGCCTTTGATCAATCAACAAGTATTTACTAATGTTTCCTGTGTGTTGGGCATTATTCTAGCAATACAAAGGCAAAAACACTAGTATGGAAATATTCTCAGCTCAGATCCAGTTCTGAGCAGAACATTTGCTGTTCCATGGACAAAAGTTATGTTGTACTTAAGCAGTTTGGCTACAATTAATGTTTTAAAGAGAAACTTAACTTTTTTCAGTTATTGATGCATTTTTAAAGGAATTGTTGTTCAAGGCCTTGAGATCAAAGAGTTACTGCTTATCATCCCAAAATCAGTCCACACTTAAAATTGTTAAAAGTTTGATAAGTATAGACTCTAAACTAAACTGGAATCAACTAAGTTTTTTTAAGTCCCCAACTTAAATACTAAAATATTAAGAAAAATACATATGAAACAAAAAGTAGGAGTAAGTAAAAGCTATACTTTTTAAATAATGCTTGTAATATCGTGGTCCTTTGTTCTTTATGTATTTCTAATTAAGAAACAATATTCCCAAGATGTATTGATGTCTTTGATACTAGGAATATAGAACTGTTTTAGCATAACAGGACCTATAACCTAACAGCATGGAGCATTTGTTCATTTCAGTGTTGTTCACAACACAATGAAAACAATTCCTGTGTAAATCCCATGCCAATAAAAAAAAAAGAATTCTAATTATGTTACCTACATTTAAATTATTTAAGACATATACCAAAGTTGGCAAAACCATGTCTCTTAATGACTGAATTTAGTCCTGAGTTCCATATGTAAGCTATATGATTCTTTTTGACAACTTGCTATGTCTTCATGGGGCAAATTTAGAATCTCATTTTTCTGGCAATGTATATTCAGAGATAAGGATATCAACCCAACCATAAGAGTTGGTAGGTTTTATTGTTTGTTTGTTAGGGGCAAGGGGAGGGAGTGAATATCTAGAATTTCTCTGTTGCGGCCTTCAAGGCGTGAATAGAAAAAAAGAATTCTGTTAAGCAACAGTAGAAAAGAAGTTTGTAAGGGATAGATATAGGAGGAAAGTTACGTTCTGTTTTTGATATGTTGCATTTGAGATAACATTGGGATACAGGTATCTAGTAGACATGGTCAATATAGGATTGAAACTTAGGAAAAACGTTAGTGTTGGACATACAGATTTGAAAGCCATCTTTAAAGATACTTATTGAACACATGGAATCTACTGATGTCACTGAGAGGATATTTGGCTAGAGATATATTGGTGTGATTGTTCTCCCTATTCAGAATGGCCTAAGAGTCGACAGAATATATCTATCCTTCCACATAGTCTTCTCTAGACCCAACAAAATGATTATCAATGGGAAATGTTAGGATTAAGAATGTCATCAAGCATTCTCTGTAGTCTTTTTCTGCCTTCACAATTACAGTTCAACAGAACTCTCAGCAGGGAAGAGACAATTTCCTTAAATTAAAAAATCCAGTTATACAGTATTTTAGAAAGAGGAATAGTACAGAAAAGGATGTTAACCCATCTCATTATCTAAATTTCAATCTTTGTAGTCACTCTAGTTGAAGAACCTTGCTTTTAAGAATCCTAATGTGCCATCAGTAAATATGGGGTAATAATATATGTCATAGGGGTGCGTGTGTGTGTATGTATAAAAACAAAACAGGTTAATAAATTTAAAAACAAAAAAAAATATCTAATGTCCCTATCCCAGGTAGGATGAGAGACAGTGTTCAAGATTTCCAGTATTCTCCACCCTCTTAGAATGCAAAGGCTTTGGTTTTTCACGTTTATAGATTTGAATCCTTGAGGGTTCTTCAGTTATAGTGACTCAGAAAGTAAGTCAGTCATCACAAGCAATAGAAACTTAAGGTTAAATGTCATTATCTAATCACCCTGTCCTCGGCCATAGATGAATTAGAGTGGAGAGAGACTTGAGACAAAGAGACCAAATCAGAAGACTATTGTAATAGTTGATGCAAGAAGTGATAAGGGTGATACCAGGGTAGTGGCTGTTTGAGTGGAGAGAAGGGGATGTGACCAATTTTGTGAAGGAAGAAATGATAAGATTTGACAACTTCAGATATGTGATGGAATGTGAGTGAGGAGTCAAGAATGACACTGAGAGGAGGAGCCTGGGGGCCTGGGAAGATTGTGGTCCTCTCAGTAGTTATTAAGCACCTGCTGTGTACCAGGTACTGTGATAAGCATAAGGGATACAAAAAGAAGCAAAAAGTAATTTCTTCCCATAGGTACTCACAATCTCATGAGAGGAGACAGTAGAGAACAAATATATACATGCAAGCAATATACAGGATAAAGAGGAAATAATTAAAAGAGAAAAGACCTCAGAATTAAGGGAGTGTGCTTGCTATAAAAGATGGTTTATTAGTTGGAACTTAATGGAAGCCAGGAAAGCCAGTAAGGGGAAATGAAAAGGGAGAGCTTCCCAGGCACAGGGGATAGCAGGAGAAAATACCCCGAGCCAAGATGGAATGTCTTGTTCATGTAACAGCCAAGAGGGCCAGCATTGCTAGATCGAAGAGTACATGGTGGGGAATGAGGCACGAGAAGACTGGGAAGGCAGAAGAGATCTAGTTTATGCAGGGTTTTTAATAAGAGGCTTCTTGATGGATTAGTTGATTTCATATTTGATTCTGATAGCACTAGGGAGACACTGGTGTCATAGCAGGTACTGGATATAGAGTGTGAGAGAAGGTGAGGAGTCTGGGAAGACTCCTAGGCTGTGAGCCTTTGGGACTGGGAGGGTGTTAGTGTACCTTGTGGTACTAGGGAAGTTAGAAGAGGGGAAGATTTAAGGAGAAAGATTATGAATTCTGTTTTGGATTTGCTGAGTTTAAGAATACCTATAGGACAGCCAATTAAAGATGTCTGAAAAGCAATTTGGAGATGTGAGACTGGAGGTCAGCAGAGAAGTTAAGTCAAGATAGTTACATTTGAGAATCATTAGCATAGAAATGGCAATTAAATCCATGGAAGTTGATGAGATCACCAAGGGAAGTAACATAGAGGGAGAAGATGGCCCAGAACGGGTCCCTCAAGACACCTACAGTTAGGAGGGCATGCCCTGGATGAAGGTCCAGCAAAGGAGACTAAAAAGGTCAGATAGATAGGAGAATGAGGAGAGCGGTATTCTGAAAACCTAGAGAGAAGAGAGCAGCAAGGAGAAAACAGGGTATTCGCTACTGTCACAGGCTTCAGAGAGGTCAAGGAGAATGAGCATTGAGAAAAGGCCATTGGATTTTTCAAGTAAGAGGTCATTGATAACTTTGGGGAGAGCAGTTTTGGTGGAATAATGAAATCAAGTCATTGTAAAGCAGGCCTGCACAACATACAGCCTGCCAAAGGATTTTGGATGGCCTGGGAAAAATGTAGGGTTGCCACTGTGCACTCTCCTGTTTGTCACATGACCCATGGCAACCAACCATCCTCAGTCTGTCTCTAGTCTAATCTGTCTGCTGCCCAAAGATGGACTAATCCTGAAATAATCTATTTTAATTTTGGCCCCTACCTACTGCCAAGTTGTGCAAATATGTTGTAAAGGGTTAAGCAAGTGAGAGGAAAGCACATTAGATTGTGAGGTCCCTGAGGGCAGAGACTGTCTTTTGCCACTTTTTGTATAACCAGTTTATATAACCATAAATGTTTATGATGACTGACCTATTGTAGATGGCCTTCTCAAAGAGTTTGGCCAGAAAGAGAATAGATAGAAGATGATAGCTGGAATGGGAGGATCAAGGGAGGGTTTTTTTTTTAGAAGTGGGGAGACATGGGTGTGTTTGTAGGCAGCAGTGGAGGAGCCAGTAGACAGGAAAAGATTGAAGATAAGTGAAAGAATTGCTATGAGAAAGGGGGCAGTCTGTTGGAGGAGACAGATGGAATGTGATCGGTTGCATATGTAGAGTGATTAGCCTTGGTGCAAGGAATAAGGCTACTTCCTTGTGTAAGACAGGGTTGAAGGAAGAGACTGTGGCAGAAGGCACCTGGGTGATAGATGAGAAAGAGGGGAGAAGAGAGAACTCACAGCAAATGGCCCCAATTTTTTAGGTAAAATATGAGGCAAGATTTGGAACTATGCCCAGTGGGCTATAAAGCTTTAAACCACTGTATCCCAAAGAGATCAAAGAAAAAGGTTAAGGACCTATATATACAAAAAATATTTATAGCAGCTCTTCTTGTGATGGCAAAGAATTGGAAATTCAGGGGATAACCATCAATTAGGGAATGGCTGAACAAGTTGTGGTATATGATTGTGATGGGGTAGTTTTGTGTTAAAAGAAATGACAAGGGGGATAGTTTCAGAGAAATATGGGAAGACCTATATGAACTGATGCAAAGTAAAATGACTAAAACTTGATCATTGTATACAGTAACAGCAATATTGTAATGGTGATCAACTGAAAGACAACTACTCTAATCAGTACAGTGAGCCAAGACAATTACAAAGGACTCATGATGAAAAATGCTAACCACTATCAGAGAGACAACTGATTAACTCTCAGTGCAAATTGAAATACAGTTTTCTCACTTTATTTTTTTTTTTGCTTTTTTACTGCATGACTAGTATGGAAATCTGTATTGCATGATTTCACATGTGTAATTGATTTCATATTGTTTGTCTTCTTAGTGGGTGGGGGAGGTTCTAAAAGGAGGTTGAGAAATTCTAAAAATGCTAAAAATAAATTATAAATTATATATTTTTTAATTTAAATGAGGAAAGGTTCTTAGCTGAGAAGGGAGGGGGTGCCACAAGAGGGTTGAGGAGGTATGAAAAGGTTTGAAAAAGCCTCCACAGAGAGTGGACTAATGAGTTGATAAGGGAAGTGTAGAAGGATTTCCTAGCAGCAGTGAGTGAAATAGGAATGAAGGTGGTGCATGGTAGAAATGATCCAAGGCTGAGACTTGGCAAGCCATTACTGATAATATAATAAGGGGACCAAACACTCAAGAAAAGAGGTAAACCAGTTCACGATGTGGGTGGGGGGGGATGTCAAGATGGGGGAAAAAGGAGAGTGTGTTAAGTACAAGGGTTATGGCCTGGGAGAGAACTGAGGGGTTGAGGAATTAGAGGTTTTGATGTGGGGGAAGAGTAGAGTTTTGTAAGGGAAGACATAGGGAAAGGTGAAAATCCATTAGGTTATGGTCAGATAAGAAGATTTTAAAATTCTTGGACATAGAGATGGTACATTTGTCGGTCATGGCAAGATCAAGAGTACGACCATTTTTGTGTGTGGCTGAGGTAGATTGAGGAAATGAGTGGTTAGGGTATGTAAGAAAGAATCAGTATGTTGAAGTCCCCTAGTATGAGAGAAAGAGAAAAAAATTTGAGCCAGGTATTAAACTCATTAAGGAAGAAAGAGCCTGTAGACAGCAGCCACCAGGGATTTTGATTGGATGGTGGATAAGAACAGCATGAACCTCAAAGGAGGAGAGGTTACTAAGTGATGAAAGTAGGAAGAAAAACTGGAAGTGGAACAGTAATAGGAAAATTGCAAGAGGAGAGAGTTTTGAGGAAGATTTCTGTTTTGGACATGTTGAACTAGAAATGCCTTCTATTAACATCAGCATGTCCTCTGAGGGAAGGCAGCAAGGATCCCAGCCAAGTGTACTCCATATATGCCAAAACAGTGATTTCTATCTGTACCAGCACAAGGCAACTTCCACTTCTTTCAGCCAGCCCAATCTTCCTACCAGGATGTGGAGAACCTCTAGTGCAAAGAACTACTTTCCCTTTGACCTCAAGCCTTCTATCTCTTGCTGTGCCTATCCTTTGAGGGAAGAGGAAGAGTATATTCAGTGGGGAACAGGACTTTTTTCTCCTGATGTGCAGGTTTGACTTTCATCTCCTGCTGCTCCCTTTCCTGCCTAACCTCCACGCTTGGGAGAAAAGAGGAGACCTTCCATCTGACTGTGTGCCTACCATCTCATACTGAGCTTGCCTCCAGCCCAGTCTCTAACTTTCTTTGAGAAGAGGACTGGTGCCCTCCATTCATTGATGAATATTCTCATACCTGGTCATACTCTTCATATCCCAGTGATTCTGAGTCCTGTTCCCCACCCCACTGCACCATCTGATTCCTGATTCCCATCCACTTAAACCTTCCCACCCTAAGATTTCAACCAGACACTACTCTACCCTTCTATTCTGCCCCAACTGAGGTCTTCATGATGCGAAATCCCACACTGTATCTACTACTACTCTGCCTTCTAGCAGCCAGACCAAGGAGGATTTAAAGGTTGGGCAGGGAGAAGGAGGTGGAGGATTTTTCTTTTTTCTTTTGGCAGGTAGTGGGGAATTACTGAACATTCGGGGATTTGGGAGGGCAGTCCTGACTTGATCAAACTTGTCCATTAGGAAAATTGCTTTAGCAACATTGTTAAGTGTGGCCAAGACAGTTCACTAGTAGTACAGGCAAGAGGTAATGAGGGTCTACAAGTGAGTGGTGGCCATAGAAAGGAAATGAGATAAATGAGTGTGAGGAAGATTACAGTCACTAAAACTTGATTGGGTACCATTTAAATAGGAGGGGCAGGTTTTTTTTGCGGATGAAGATCATGGGTTCAATTTTGAATATATTGAGTTAAAAACATTAGCAGGACATCCAGGTAGAGAGAAGCTCTCATTTTAGAGAAAATATTTTATATCAGTAGATATTTGGGCAACAAGAAAGGTCTGTTCTGAAAGTTTAGTGAAGCTTAGGAACTTTAAAGAAACCACTATACTATTTCAAAATAAATTCTAAATTACAGCAACCAAGAAGACATTATTTTAAAGTCCAACATGAGAGTTAATTTTGGTAATGTTTTAAAGATGACAGTCTTCTAAGTGTTGTTTCATTAAAATAAAATAAAATCCAGCTTCATCCAGGTTTTTTTTCCCATTCTTTTTCGGAGTTTATCTCTGAAGATAGTTAAATGACATGTCAGTCTTATCTTTAAAAATAGCTGGTACAGGTGGCCCCCAAGTCACGTCTTAATAAAGTAATATTGCCTTTTAAAAATTTATTGTACAGGAATTAAATTTACTGGCAAGCTATTGGCTACCTCCAGTGCTATGAAAGAATAGAAAACAGTAAAATTGTTTTCAGATCACTTTTTCCTACTGCCTATTTATCCTAGGATTCCTACACTTGCAGAATGTATACATTTTGTTAACCCACATGTTTTTTGCATTGAGAAACAGCAAATTAAATTTGTCTGAGCAAAATTACTCTGTGCATGGAATGGGAAGAAGTAATTTCTATCTAAAACAGTTCTCCTTTGCTTTTCACTTGCAACACAAGCTATTGCAATAGCTTATGTTGCTAAAGGATAGCAAAGGAAAATTATAAAGAGACAGAAACAAGACTGAGTTTTAGCAGTACATCTTTGTAAACAAAATGAAAAATTGAGGTTAAATTCAAATGGGAAAAGGAAGGAAAACTAGGATACTGAAAATATAGAACAGACCCAAGTCCCATCCAGATGGCATTTTTAATAAAATTTATCAGATGCATATGAAAGACAATAATGAACATTCAAAGTAGGGAGTGGCATCATCCCTAAGGAGGAAAAACAGCATGGCACCTTCTGTGTGTTGCAATTTAAAATCACTCTTTAATTTTCCCCTGTAAAGAAGGCCACAGAATTTCATTATTTACAATCAATAAGACTCTTGAGTAAGTATTAGATCATCCATCTCGACAGACTTCATGTTATTCAGGAGAAGGACAAGTATTGCATTAGTGCCATGATAGATTTTTCTCGTGAGAGGGAAGGAATGTGCTACAAACAACTAATAGTAGCATTTAGGTGATTTTTATCAGAATTCTGGAAAAGGGACAAAGACTATGGTATGATTTCCTTTTCTTTACATAGAAAGTGTCTTTTTAACTTCTATTTTTCAACCTGGCCAGCCCAGCCCCAAACATGATTACTAGTGAATCAAAAATATTTCTTAATAGTAATTCACTTTTATGTTGCAAAATTATAAAGAACAAGAATGGCCCAAAAGAAGAAATGTAAGAAGACACTTCTACCTTACCCTGTACCCCTAGACCAGAGGTAGAAGGTTCATAAATGTTGCAAATTGCACATCTTTTCAGACTTTTTGACATATTGACTAGAGATACTGATTTTTTTCCCCTCTTTTTATGTTTTTGTCTTTTAAGAATATTGTATGTTATGTGGAATGGCTTTAAAGGAGTAGGAGTAAGAGATACTGGAACTAATATAACTATGATGATGTAAAAAAAGCAAAAGACTAATAAAAACTTATGTTTTACAAAATAATTCATATCTATATTTCACTTTAAAGTTTACAAAATACTTGCCTTAAAACAATCTTGTGAGGTAGATAATCACATAACTAGGCAGTGTTAAAGACTAAAACCTGATTCCAAAAACAATGCCCTTTCTTTTTTTGTTATTGTTCAGTCATTTCAGCATGCCCAACCCCTCGTGACCCCATTTGGGGTTTTCTTGGCAAAGATACTGGTTTGTTATTTTCTTCTCCAGCTCATGTTACAGATGAGAAACTGACATAGTGGTAAGTGTCACACAGGGTCACACAACAAGTGTTTGAGGTTGGATTTGAACTTAGGTCCTCTTGACTCCAGGCCCCACACTCTATCCACTATGCCTCCTATCTGCCCTTCACTATACTTAACTGACTCTGAAGTATTCAGTAATTGCTTGATTATTTCAGAGTTTGGTTAACCATTATTATCCAGACCCATTTCAATTAAATACAACAAACATCTATTAAGCACCAGCCTGGTGATCCCAACAAGTCATCAAGCATTTATTCAGGATTTCTTGCGTTCCTAATACAGTCCTAAGTACTGAGAGTAGAAATACAAATAAAAGGAAAGATGAGAGAAGACAACCCATGAACAGAAGCTGAAATATGAGGGAAATTTGGGGGGCAGGTACCTTTGAGAGACCATGGTGGAGAAAGTCTGAAGAGTTGAGTCAGAAGCAAGGCTGTCAAGGAATGAAAGAATGAATTTGGCCTACCTGGGCATTTTCCTTAAAATGGAGGTTCTGCAAGGAACCTACCAATCAGTGGCAGGGGTGCAGGGATGGAGTGATCTTCCAGGCTGAGAAGGTTGCTATGGCATGGGGAAGTCCAGAGTGACTCTGGAATAGAGCTGGAGTTCTAACAGGAATAAGGGAATGGATAAGCAGCTATCAAGTAGGAGATCCTCTAACTCTGAGCAGTTGTTTTGGTTTGGTCTTTTTGCCTGATGTTTTTGGAACAGAAGCTGGGAGTGTTGGCATAGAAGGAGCTGTGGCAACACTCAGGAAGATGAATGGGTCTTTTTTGTAAAAGGGCTAATAGCCTAGAATGTCAGGTACAGGGGGGTCAATGTGGCCAGCCCAAAGAGTCTATTCCCATGTATCCAGATGATCCTCCATGCTGCTTTCCCCAGTGTCCCCTGGAATCTAACTCCATGAGGGGTAGCCAGTTTAGGGCCTGGTGACCAGCTAGAATGTGAAATAAGCAATAACCAGTGAGGACATGCAAAGCTACAGCAGTTAAGGTAGTATGTAGTTTGTGAGATCAACCTCTGTTGAATCCCTACCATCTACCACCTTCGTTCCTACTCTGTGTTTATTAATCCCACTGGAAAAAATTGCACAATGATGCATTTGTTTCCCTCATTTGTCATGTGACTTATATGTGGGTCTTCAAACGGGCAAAGTGTAGGTTAAATAGGTACAATGACAATAATAATCAGCACCTTAGCTTTTCCAAGGTAGCACCTCAGAACCAAGGGTCTAGATGAAGGGCTACCCTTATCAGCCTTGAATTTATATGTGTAGCACTTAGGCGGATGAAGAAAAATATACTCTGTTCTCAGAGACCATATGGCAAGACGAGTTTGTCCTGCAGGTGTTAGAATCAGGACATCCATTCATCTGACTTCAATTAGGATCTGTTCAATATTGGAATATCTGTTTTTTGTTCATGCGTGTACATAATACATAGAATTTTTAGAACTGTCTTGGTAGTCAATCCTATGAAGCAATCATTTCTCCCACGTTATTCTACAAGCTTATTCTCCAGATACCTGTTGCGTTCTCCTGAGCCCTGTCATGTCTAGTCTATAAAGAGAAGGAGCTGGTAAAGATCCCCATGATAAGGGCTTATGTAACGATGTGTCTCACTGTTTTGAATAAAATTATATTATTAAACCTCCTCTTAGCAAACCAGTAGCCCTTGTATCTTAGGTGAATTCCTTGACTTGCAAATTCTTATATATCTTGTTTCAGTTACAGAGTACAGAATACCACATATGCAATCAGACAGGATCCCTTTTACAGTACTTTTTGCTTAACTGTTTTTCTGTGATAAAAGGGAAGCTTCCATAGAGGAGGGTTATATAATAAAATGACTGATGTAAAAAGCAAAGTTTTCAATAAAATTTTAGAATTACACCTTAGAATTTTTTTAAAAAACCAAAAATTGGTTAATAGGTTTCCTGAGCATCTATGTTAGTCAATTAATGTAGTCTTTTAACATTTTCTAAAATATAACTCCTCTTCAGACTTGTCTCTCTGTCTTCAAAATCTTATCCTTGAGAGCTTCCCATACTTTCTGAACTGATTGTCCCTATAGTATTTTAGTTCTTGGAATCCTAGCTATCCCTCTTCAGAACCCTTTGAAAACCACTCTCCCAAAATCTAGGGTTCATATCCTTTATCACAAATTTTTCTCTCTCCAAAGTTTCTATAATTTCTATGTAAGCAACCAGTTCCTGCTTGTTGTTGAAAGGCGGCTCAAAATAGAATGTTCCTTCATTGATTCCTCCACCTTTTGAAGGAATAAATTATCATTAAAGCAATTCAAGAAATTATGAGTTGCTCAGCTTTGGGTAGAGATCTGTCTTGGTAATTGAAGTTCCTGTCACTGCAACATCATACCTTTGTGCCAGGCTTGTGTTCTGTGATATTTTTTGATGACAATATTGCTTCTATTTCTGCCTCCATTGATCATTATCCAAATGTATCCCATTATTCTTTTCCCTCTGGCTCCTCAGTTTCTTATGTATCTTAATAAGCTATGATGTTCAGTGTAAAAATGAACAATTTTGAAGGAATTGAGAATTCTGATCAGGGCAGTGATCAACCATAATAACAGAGGATAATAATGAAGGATCCAAGCCATTCTGGAGAGCAGTACCTCTTCTAGGATTGTATCCCAAAGAGATCACACAAATGGGAAAAGGACCCGTATGTACAAAAATATTTATAGTGGCTCTTTTTGTGGTAGCAAAGAATTGGAAATCAAGGGGGTTCCCATCAATTGGGGAATGGCTGAACAAGTTGTGGAATATGAAGGTAATGAAATACTATTGTGCTATAAGAAGTGGGGAAGATACGGACTTCATAATAACCTGTAAAAACCTACATGATATGATGCTGAGTGAGTGGAGCAGAACCAGGAGAACATTGTACCCAACCACAGGTACATGGATTCTGTGATGACTAACTTTGATAGACTCAGCTCTTCTGAGCAATACAAGGTTCAAAGACAACTCCAAAGGACTCATGAGGGAGAGAGCTATCCACATCCAGAGAAAGAACTATGGAAACTGAATGCAGAGTGAGGCAAACTGTTTGCTCTCCTTTTTTTTCTCTTTTGTTTTTGTTTTTGTTTTTTGTTTTGTTTCTTCTTTCTCATGATTCATTCCATTGGTAATAATTCTTCTTTACAACTTGACTATTGTGTAAATAAATTCAATGTGAAGTTATATGTAGAAGATATAGCAGATTCCATGCCATCTTGGGGAGGGGTGGGGGGAAGAAAATCTGGAACTCAGGATCATACGCAACTGAGTGTTGTAAACTAAAAATAAAAAAATCTTAATAAAAAAGAAAGAATGGTTTAGGGAAAAAAAATAATGAAGGATCCTACCTGAACTAATATACAAAACGAGACACATATTTTTGGACATGGCCAGTATAGGAAATTGTCTTGCTTGACACTCATGTATCTCTTTACCAAATATCAGTTGTCAAGCCTCATTGCATTAGCCTTATTATGCCTGTCACCTATATTTTGTTCATGTGTACATAGATGTCTGAATTTAAGGGTTTTATTGCTGATTGCTTTCTTGTATTTTATCTCCTGTGAATTTGGAGTTTTTCTACTACTATTCTGCCTACATAGTTTTGGTATCTAACTTAGTAGAAACATAGAGATAATTTTCTCCGTCTACCCTCATTCATTTTAAAACCCTTTTGATTGGATTGCAAGATGCCAGACTAATACTTTGTTACAGATTTTGTTAGAAGTGTGATTTATCCCTGGCTAAAAGGAAGTAATTCTTAATATTTTAAGCTGTGGTCCAGCTATTTCCTATCCTCAAGAAATTTCTTTCTTAATTTTTTAAAATTATAAACAAATTTGTATTAATATCTTTTGGTATATCACCTACACTTCACAATGGAATCCTGCTTTTATGACTCTCCCAAAGTTATATCTTGTAACAAAGGATATCCCCCAACACCAAAAAAGAAAAATTCAGCAGAGCTAATCAACAAATTAAAATAATCCGACATATGTAATATCCACCCCCATACTCTCCCCACTTCTGTGAAAAACTGGGAGAAATGCTTTGAGAACCCCCATCTTCCTTCTGGTTTTTCTTTGGAGCCAAGCTTGGTCATTATTATTTAATAAGATTCTATTTTAACTGTTATGTTGTTATTTCTGTTTCATTTGTAATTGTATACATTGTCTTTCTGTTTATGCTACAAACTAAGTCTCCAAGCTAGTCATTCAAAATATTTTTTAATTTTTTTCTTTTTCAATTCAATTTTTATTTTCATTTCTGAATTTTCTCCTTTCCACTTTCCAACTCCTCATCCATTGAGAAGATTGGAAAAACAAAACACTTTATAAATTTGTGTAGTCAAGCAAAACAAATTCCTCGATTAGTCATGTCCAAAAAAAGAAAAGAAAAGAAAATATGCTTCAGTCTGCACTCTGAGTTCATCAGGTCTCTATCTCATGTCCTTTGGAATTGTGGTTGGTCATTGTGTTGATCAGAATTCCTAAATCTTTCAAAAATCCTATAAGATATTGTTGTTATTGTATAAATTGGTTCTCCTGGTTCTGCACACTTTACTTTGCATCAGTCCAATCATCCCAGGCTTTTCTGAAGCCATCCTCCTCATCATTTCTTACAGCACAGCTATGTACCATTACATTGACATAATAGAACTTATTTAGCAATGTGCCATTCAGTGGGCTTCCACTTTTTCCCCCAGTTCAAATCTCTTTTTTACCTAGCTGTTCACTCCCCAGATTGTCTTGCGATGAAAACACCACCTGTGTCACTAAGCTCTCTAGTTTCTTACCCAAAATTCACTCTTTCTCTGTGTATATGTGTGAATATATGCACACATGCACACATATCATTACAACTTAATATATGCCTCCCAATAAACCACCACTTACCCCTTACGAAATACATTTCTCAAAAAATGAGGTTATTCACTGTCAGCTGATGAAAATCAATTTGACTGACATGACCTAGGCCCCCAGAATGTTACTTGTACAACAGCTTTTTAATTTTATAGTCAAGATTATATGTTTCGTCTTTTTAAAGCACTCCTAGAATTTTCCCCTGTCCATGATTATATAAAATAGAATCTTCCATCCTCCCAAAATTTCTTTTTATGGTATCAGTTTTATTATTATAGACACCAGGAGTTCTAGAACTTTGATAGTCTGATGAAGCTTATGGAAACCCTTCTCAGACTAATGTTTCTAAATGTGTGAAATTAAATGCAGAGAGGATTACAAAGAAATGCAATATTATTGAAATACTGTTGTCAAAATATTTAAAGAACAAATTTAATGACCACAGATTTATAACCTTCTGATTTAGACTCCTGGTGCATTTGGAATTTATGATGATATAAAGTATAAGATATGCATCTGGACCTGTTGTTCACCAGAGTTCTTAGGTTTTCCCAGAACTTCTTATTGAGTAAAGAATCTCTTCCTCAGCAATTTCTGCTCTTGGTTTTTTTCAAACATTGGACTGCTATGCACATTTCTTTCTAAGTCAAAAACCAAGCTCTTCCCTCTACTTGTAAATATCCATTTCCCCTTCCCTTCATGTTTCCTTCTTTGTTATGAGGTTTTTTGTCTTTTTTTTTTAACTTTAGCAAAGTTGCCTTCTGCTGTGCCTCTTTCCTTTTCCTTATTTTTTAGCCTTCCTCCCCTGTAAAAACCAGTGGTTCCCTATTACCTTCAAATTTTATTATGTTAAATTGAAAAGTTTTTGTAAAAACAAAGCCAATGAAACCAAGATTAGGAAGGAAGCAGAAAACTGGGGAAAAAAAATTTTACAACCATTATCTCTGATAAAGACCTCATCTCTAAAATATACAGGAAACTGAGCCAAATTTATAAGAATACAAGTCATTCCCCAATTGAGAAATGGTGAAAGGATATGAACAGGCAGTTTTCAGAGGAAGAAATTAAAGATATCTATAGTAATATGAAAAAATGCTCTCAATTACTATTGATTAGAGAAATGCAAATCAAAACAACTCTTAGGTACCACATCTCTCCTGTCAGATTGGCAACCATAACAAAGCAGGAAAATGATAAATGCTGGAGAAGATAATGGCAAAATTGGAACACTTTTGTATTGTTGGTAGAATTGTGAACTGATCCAGCCATTCTGGAGAGCAATTTGGAACCATGCCCAAAGGGCTATAAAAACGTGCATACCCTCTGACCCAGCAATATCACTTCTAGGGCTGTATCCCAAAGAGATCACACAAGTGGGAAATGGACCAGTATATACAAAAATATTTATAGCAGCTCTTTTTGTGGTTGCAAAGAACTGGAAGTCAGGAGGATGCCCATCAATTGGGAAATTGGTAAACAGGTTGTGGTATATGAATGTAATGGAGTACTATTGTGTTATAAGAAATGAGGAGCAGATGAACTTCATAATAACCTAGAGAGACTTATATGAGCTGATGCTGAGTGAGGGGAGCAGAACCTTGAGAACATTGTACATGATTACAGACACGCAGTATCTGTGATGACTGACTTCGATAGACTTGATTCTTTTCAGCAATGCAAGGTTCTAAGACAACTCCAAAAGACTCATTATGGAAAAAGCTATCCATATCCAGAGAAAGAATTACAGAATCTGAATACAGATTGAAGCAAACTATTTGCTCGCTCTCTCACTCTCTCTCTCTCTCACCTTTTTTGGGGGGAGTTGTTTCTTCTTTCTCATAGTTCATTCCATTGGTTATAATTCTTCTTTACAACTTGACAAATATGAAAATAAGTTTAATGTGAAGCTATATGTAGAATTTGTATTGAATTACATGCCATCTTGGGAGGTAGGGGAGAGGAGAGGAAAGGGGAGAAAATTTGGAACTCAAAAACTGGTGAAACTGAGTGTTGTAAACTAAAAATAAAAAATAAATTTTAAAAAAAGAATCCAATAAAAATCTTTTGTTTGGCATATAAAGTCCTTCACAGGCTGATTGCTTTTTACCTTTCCCATCTTACATTTTACACCCCTCCACTTACAGTACAATTCACCTACATTAACATCCTTATTGTGCATCTATGAGCACTCTCTTGACTCTGGGCTTTTCACTGGCTATCCCCCTGCCTCTTCCTTTTCATCTTTACCCCTGAACACTCATATTTCCTTTAGAACTCAGCTTAAAACCTACAGGTGGTTTTTCCTGGTCCTCCTCTTCCCTCTCCATCCTCACTCCCAGGGCCTTGTATATATCTTCTATATGCAGTTATCTGCAATTAGAAGGTAAGTTTTTTTTGAGATTACATACTATATTTTTGCCCTTTTTTTCTTGTATCTCTAGTGAATAGCACAGGACCTGGCACATACTAAAGTGCCCTACAAATATTTGTTGACTGTCCTTTATCTGTTCTCACCTGAACACGTAGTACTTCTTAAGAAAAATGATATTACTAGTATCAAAAATGAAAAGGGTGAATGCAGCACCAATGAAGATTAAATTAAAGCAATTATTAGCAGTTGTTTTGCCCACTATATGCCATAAAAACTAACCGAAAAGGATGAATATTCACAAAAATATAAATTGCCAAGATTAACAGAAAAGGAAATAAAATACTTAAATAAGCCTATCTTAGAAACAGAAATTGAATAAGCCATAAATGAGCTCCCAAAGAAATAATCGCCAGGACTAGGTGGATTTGCAGGTGAATTCTACCAAATATTTAAGAAACAACTAATCCCAGTACTATATAAGCTATTTGAAAAAATAGTTTAAGAAGGAGTCCCACCAAACTCTTTTTA
This sequence comes from Trichosurus vulpecula, assembly GCF_011100635.1. Lineage (NCBI taxonomy): Eukaryota > Metazoa > Chordata > Mammalia > Diprotodontia > Phalangeridae > Trichosurus > Trichosurus vulpecula. Next base: position 251,119,315 of record NC_050579.1, read on the forward strand.
TGACAAAAATATGGTTTTGATACCTAAACCAAGAAGAGCAAAAACAGAGAAAGAAAACCTCAGGCCATTTCCCCTAATGAATGTTGATGCAAATATTTAAAATAAAATACTAGCAAGAAGATTACAGCAATATATTACAAAGATTATGATCGGGTGGGATTTCTACCAGGAATATAGGGCTGGTTCAATTTAAGCAAAAGTATAAGCATAATTGACCATGTCAATAACAAAAACAACAAAAATCATATGATTATATCAATAGATGCAGAAAAAAACTTTTGACAAAATGTAGCACCCATTCTTATTAAAAAAACACTGGAAAGCACAGGAATCAATGGAACCTTTCTTGAAGTAAGTGGTATCTAAACCCAAGAGTAAGCATTATCTGTAATGGGGATGAGCTAGAAGCTTTCCCAATAATATCAGAGGTAAAGAAGGGTGTCCATTATCACTACTATTATTCAATATTGTACTAGAAATGCTAACTCTAGCAATAAGACAAGAAAAAAGAAATTGAAGGAACAAAAATAGGCAATAAGGAAATAAAACTGTCACTCTTTGCAGATGATATGTTATATTTAAAGATCCCTTGAGATTTAACTAAAAAAATTAGTTGAAATAATTAACAACTTTGTCAGATTTGCAGCATATAAAATGAACCCCCACTAGTCATCAGCATTTCTATTTATTACCAACAAAACCCAGAAGGAAGAGATAGAGAAAATCCATGTAAAGTAACTGCAGACATTATAAAATACTTGAGAGTCTCCATGCCAAGACAAACCCAGGACTTACATGAACACAGTTATAGAACACTTTCACACAAAGACATATCTCAATAAACAATTGAAAAAATTGATTGCTTATGGGTAGGCCAAGACAATATAATAAAAATAACAGTTTTACCTAAATTAATTTACTTATTCATTGCCATACCAGTCAAATTATCAAAGAATTATTTTATAATGCTAGAAAAAATAATAACAGAATTCGTCTGGAAGAACCAAACGTCAAGAATATCAAGTGAATCAGTTTAACAAATATGAAAGAAGGTAGCCTAGCAGTGCCAGATTTCAAACTATACTACAAAGTGATAATCATCCAAACAGTCTGATACTAGCTAAGAAATAGAGCTATCGATCAGTGGAATAGATTAGCTACACAATATACAGCGTTGTTGTTTTTCCTTAGTTTTTGTAGAGGATCGCTGACATCATGACTTTGGGATGAGGGTCGAGTGCGTTCAACCGTGGCTGACCAGTCCAAACAAATTGAGAAGGCTCTACTACAGGTCAAACACATATAGTCTGTTAGAATATTTGGGAAGGTGATGTCTCTGAATTTGCGTGTCTTGTGTTTCCTTTGTGATACTGTGATTCTGCTTTGCTCGTGAGTACTGTGCCTTCTTTATGCAAACATACCTGTGCTAGCCTCTCCTGAGACCTTGAGAATGTCCTTGTACTGCTTCTTCTGACCACTTTGTGAATTTTTGCCTTGTGCAGCTTCTCTGTAAAATAGTCTTTTGCTTCTTGAAACCTAGCAAGGTATCTTGGGGTTTATGGGCTAGATTTCCTTTTTAAGGACCATGCCTTAAACCTGAATCACTCTGACTCTTACCAATTGGCCAACAATAGGTTCCAGCCCAAGCGTACCTTGGTTATTGTTTGGGTTCCAGTGGCTCAGAATGAATATAAACAGTAGTTGTCTGTTTTGGCCAGAAACCTTGAGGGGCTTCCCCTCAGAGATGGATTTTTTTTTCTGACTAGGTAAAAGAAGCCATTCTTTGCCTCATTTTTCACCTAGCTTTAATCATTGGATGAGCGTTGCCTCAGACAAATTGAGACCTGGAAGAGACCTTAGCTTAAAAAGGCCAAGGTCTCCCACTGCATTCTGGGCCATCTCTAGTCATCCTGATCTATATGTTGCCACCAGAACCAGATGGCTCAGGAGGAGAGAATGAGGCTGGTGACTTTGCACAACCCTCCCTCACTTAAATCCAATTCACTTGCAAGTCATGCATTCCCTTCCTGATGTCATGGTCCTCTTTGAGAAAGAAGAACAAACAGCAAGCACTTTGCACTTGGGCTACTTGGCCAACCCACTGGAGTTGTAGTACTCTGAAGTAAAGTTTGAATGCTTGGAAGTTCAACTTGAAACAAGACATCAGCATTTGCTACCCTATCTCAAGAAGTAATCTTCGGAATCTTCCTAGGATAATTCAAGTGGAAGGGGTTCGGTTTTCTGGCATGGAGCTAATAGACTCTCCAGGTTTCACATGTATACAACAGTGAATTCAGTATGACAGCTCTGTAAAGCTTCAGTTTGGTATACATAACTTGATATACATTTTTCTGGAGAGGCTACTGTAATGAAGAGTACCGTGAAGCTGGAATAGGTTTCATAATCAGATCTAATCTAGTCAGCATGCTTATATGTCTCCCAAAAGGAGAATGACAGGCACAGGCACATGACAATGCAACTGCCACTTACAGAAAAGTGCCATGCCACCATCATCAGTGGGTATGCTCCCACCTGACTAATCCTAATGAGGTGTGTTGGTAAGCAAAACGGGCTCTTAGCACTCAGTTCAACCAAGTGCCCTTGAAGAGTTTGGCTTTTGTTTCCTTTGATTAATTCAGTGTATTTCATTGAGTCTTACTAGGTGCTAAGCCCCAGGCCCAAACCCTTATTAGGTGCTAAGCCTATGTAGGTGTGTAGCTCCCAGGGTACTAAGGGGAGGTACTAACTCAAGAGCCAATCATAGGAGCCTAACTTCTGGTCATTCAGATGATGTTGATGACGTCCGAAACGTATAAGAAGAGAAGACAGAGCTATTTGCGCAGGGCTGTCACTCTTGGTGGCTGGAGACTCTGGGCAGCTGTAGCTAAGAGCCCTCCAGCTTGTAAACCCGAATGCTGGGACCTTGTTAAACTCTGGTAACTATGTATTGGGATTTGAATCAGACAAGGTCTGTCTGTCGATGTTTGTAATTTGTTTGTATTTGCCCCAAAGTTCAGGGTGCTGGTTTTTTCCCCTGAACTAAGTGAATGGTATTTGTATGCTGAATTAAAGTAAGCTTGTCAACTCCTTAACGTTGCTTTCCTTAGTAAAGCAGATCAAAAGAACCTGAGCTTTGGCAGCATGCTTGTTGTTGGGCTTGTGTTGATCTTTCACTCCCACAACAGCTCCTAGACGGATTGTTGAAACATGAGGTCAAAGAAAATAAGACCAGGAGACTCTCATTAGTATACTGAAAAAGGACAAACTTGTAATTCTGTATGACTTAAATGCCAGAGTAGGCATAGACTATCAGACATGGCAGGGAGTCCTTGAGAGGAATGGAATCAGAAACAGCAGCAGTCACTGTAATATTAATTAAGGTGGGATTTTTTTTTACTGTTTTCTCTTTTAGAATGCTAAAGTAATCAAGTGGCTTTAGTTAAGTCTTACTAGGTACAAAGCCCCAGGCCCACACCCTTTTGCTGATTAGGTGTGGAGCTTTGGGGCCCTAAGAAGGGTATATAAACTCAGAGGTTAGCATTTTGTTTGGGGTTCTCACTCCCTGGAAGAGTGTTGTGAGATTTGACCAGATGAGCCTCTGGGTAGCCGTTGTTAAGGAGCCCCCTGGCTTTGAAAAAACCCAGATGTTGGTGCTTCTCTGGTAATTCTCTGGTATTGCTATGGATAGACTGGTTTGTGTTATTTGCTCTGTTTATATAATGTGTGTTTGTAATTTCTGTTTGTATTCTCTCTGAAGTTCAGGGTGCTGGCTTTTTCCCGTAAACTAAGTGAATGATATATGTATGTTTGATTAGTGAGATTGTTGACCCCTTAAAGTTGCTTGCCTTAGAAAATCAGATCAAAGATCTTGTGCTAGCAGCAATTCTGTGTGCTGGTGTTGTTGGTCTTACACAGCCACCGTAGTAGCAAGGCACATTGTGATGTTTTGTTGTGTTGAAATAAGTGGAAGACAGTGTTAGTGAAACACAAAAGTCTGCAGTACTAAATGACTGTTAACAACAATGTGATGAAGGCAGTGTGTGGCACAGAGAACTGGACCAATCATAGACTCATCCTCTCCAGGCTAAACATTCGTATTCAGAAAAAGCAGTAGCCCCAAGACTTTAAATGTGGCCTTAGGCACTGAGTAGCTGTGTGACCTTGGGCATCTCATTTAACCCAATTTGCCACAGTTTCCTCATCTGTAAAGTGAACTGGAGAAAGAAATGGTAAATCACTCCAGTATGTTTGCTGAGAAAACCCCAAATGGGGCCATGAAGAGTTGGACACACCTGAAATAATTGAACAACAACATTATCTGATATGTTTGGTTTTTTAAATCCTTTACAACTTGATTCCGATGTAGCTTTCAAATTTTATTGTATAGTACTCCTTTTCCCATATTCAGATGGACCCAATTGGCCTTTTTGCTGTTTCTCACATACATTACTCCATCTCCCTACCTTTATAGTAACAGTCCTCCCATCCTAGAATATATGCCCACCTCTTATAAATTGTTGAATTATTGTTTTATTCAAAACTCTCTGATGCCTACATGAAAGCTTTCTTAATTCTCCAGATGTTAGTTTCCATCCCAGTAAAAAATTTAGTTTATATTTATTTTGTATATTGTTTGTATTTATTTATGTACTTATTGTCTCCTCCAATAAAATGGGAGACTTTCATTTTTGTCCTTGCGTCCCTAGCACCTAGTTGGCTCTCAGTAAATACTTGCCAGTTGATTGATAGATTGAAGGACATTGATGAGCTAGAAGAGAACTAGGATGCTAAAGGGAATGAACTAGGCGTGTTTAGCTTGAAGGAAAGAAGACTTAGCCAAGACATGTGGGCTGTGGTCAAGTATCTAAAGGTCTATGAAGCGGAAGAGAAAGTAGACTTTTTCTATTTGGCCCCAGAAAGAAGAACCATGAGCTGTGGGTGGAAGTTGCAGAAGCAAATGTAAGTTTAGTGTCATAAAAAAATGTCTAAATAATTTGAGCTAATAGCGAAATGTTTTCCTGGATGGATTATAGTGTGGCAACACAGGAAGTGCTTAATTAATTCTTTAATTTTTCTATTGAGAGGTAGTGGTTTCCACCCTCGGAGATCTTCTAATAGTATGTTATAATGAAGATTTCTCTATTATATAGGTTGGACTAAATGGTTGCTGAAATTCCTTCTAACTCTGTATTTCTGTGATTAGTTGTCTTTTGAGTGTTGGAGGTCTAACTCCAAAGTATGAAGATCTAGCCTTTAATCTGGCCTTATCTTCTTACTAATTAGCTTGAGAAAAATCACTTTAATTCTGTAGGCCTCAGTTTCCTCATCTGTAAGAAACAGAAATAGCAACTCTTGTTCTATCTCATTCACCAGGTAGTTGTTTGGAAAGTATTGCCTCCACTGTTTAGTTTCATGTTTACTTTTCACTGGGGAAAATTAGAAGATGTTCTCTCCCCCACAAAAATTACTTATATTTATATTGTTTATGTTTTCTATTTACTCATCTGAATAAGTATTCATTGTCTTCAACTCCCACCTTCATTTTAGATGTAAGTGCCTTGGGGTCAGGAACTCCTTTGTTTTTGCCTCTTTATTCTTGTCCCCTTTCCCTGTGCCTGATAGTACTAGGAATTTAATTAAAGCTTCTTGAGTTGAAGAAGTATGATATGGTTGATTTAATTTTATATTCAGTACTGGTATAGACAACTTCCAGATCTATGCCCTTCTTATCACCCTGGATGCTTAGGAGTTGGGGGGTGGGATACCCACTCCCTCTCCTAAGGCAGAATTCAGTTCTGAAAAGAACAACTATTCCCAGAAAAGATGGTACCTTGAGTTGAATATACCCCCAATCAGACACCTCATAAGGCCCTTTTTTTCCTTCCTCTACCATGCTTCAGTGGTATGGCTTTGTTTCCCCCTTTTAGAATGTAACCTCCTTTCCATTCCCTCACCTACTCCAGTTCCTCCTTTCCTCTGCTCTTACCCTTTTTTTCTATTACCCTTTATGCTTCTTAAAAGATTAAAGAAACTACTTTTTTTTTTCTCTGCTTACGTCATAGCCAGGTGAGAGAGCATTTCTAACTCCTTTCTGTTTCTTGCCTCCCATTTCCTCACTTAGGGAACGTCTCACTGTTTTCTTCCCCCCTGTGTCTCCCTCTCCTCCTCTTTCCCTTATTCACACAACATATTGATTCATCTCTAGAGGGATATACATTTTTAATTTATAAAATACTAATTTCATTCTTCCTTCCATTCTGTTGACTCTTTAAGTTCCCCATTAATCTTTTACTCCTTAGATCCTTTTATCTTTTAATTCCTTTTAGTTTTTTCCTTAGCCTTAATTTGAAAAAAAAATTACTTTAGAAAATAACTCCATTAAAAATAACTCCAAAAGCATGACATGTCTGGAAGTCAGTTCTAAGATACACTTAAAACTTTTATAAATACAATTTAAAATATCCTTTAATGAAATAAAAATTATTTAAGTGGAGAGATATTCAGTGCTCATGGTGGTTGACTTGAATCAATGGAATACACGCGATCTTATCTAAAGTAATTTATAGATTTAGTGATATAGCAATCAGAGTACTAAGAGGTAGAATTTCAAAATAAGTAGTAGCACTTCCAGATCACAGCTTATACTATAAAGCTGTAATCAGAAAAGCTATTTATTCTCATCAAAAAATTTTAAAGTAGATCATCAGAACGGACTAGATAAGCAAGAGTCAGAAACAATAACACTCAATAAAAATGTCTGATAAATCTAAGAATATCCACTATTTGTGTGGATATTCCCTCTTGAACAAAAAAAGGGCTGGGAAAACTGGAAACTAGTTTGGCAGAACCCATACCTTATACTTTATACTATAGTTAGTCAGAATGGATATGCAGCCTGAAAATGAAAGGTCTCACCATTTTTTAAAAAATCAAAAGAAAATGAGATGAGCTACCTCCTGTAACTATGTTTAGGGAAAGAACTTTAAATAAGGGATAGAGGTTGTCACAAAAGGTAAAAGAGATCATTTCAGTTATGTGAAACTGAAAACTTGGAAAAGAACAATCTCTGCAACTAAGATGAGAGAAGTTGTGAATTGGAAAGTAAAATCTTTCCATCAAGTATTTCTGGTGTGGTTTTCTTATCTAATATGCTAATTAAAATAAATGTATGAAACCAAGAACCATTTTTCTATGGATAATCAGGGGTGGGGAATATGTAGCCTCAAGGCCACATGTTGCCCTCTAGGTCCTCAAGTGCTACCCTTCGACTGAATCCAAATTCAGGCTGCAGGTTCCCCAACCCTGTATAAGTACATAGATGAGTTCTAGAGACAGCTCAAATAGACTCATGAGAGCTTATTGTTAAATTTTCAGTATGAACATGAACCTTAGAAACTGCAAACACCACAAATCCAGGCTTGTTTTGTTGATTGTCTAGGCTTAAAGTGATACAAAAATTTTAATATTGCAGATTAAACATAAAAATGTATCCTGAAATGTAGAGATGGTTGTTAAACATTTGCCAGCATATATCCAAATATGTGATCAAAGAATTGTAAATTATTCACAAACATGTAATAGATTGTTCCAAATCACTAATAATAAGAGAATTTGCAAGCCAAAACATGTCAGGTTTCCCCAGATACCCAGAAATTTCACAAGTATGACAAGAGATGGTAATAGTCGTTGTACAGGCTCCAGAAAGATGGGTACGCTCATCTACTATTGAACAAACTATGAATTGATTTAGCCATTTTAGGAAAGCAGTTTGTAATTATGCAGAAGAAGTGACTAAAATGTTTATATCTTTTGATCCAGAGATTCCCCTTCTAGGCATATTCCCCAAGAAGGCCCAAGACAGGTCTCATGTATACCCAGAATATTCATAGCACCAGTTTTTGTGGTTACAAAGAACTGGAAACAAAGTGAATGCCATCAATTGGGGAATGGATAAACAAATTGTGTAACATGAATATAATGGGATATTATTGCACTATAAGAAATTATTAAGATGAAGATTTCAGAGAAGCATGGGAAGACTTATTTGAATGGATGAAAATGAAATAAACAGATAAAGGAAAACAATATATCCAGTGACCAACACAAATGTAATTAAACATTATTTAATTACAATTTCCAAGTTTAGGTCCAAGAAAATAAGAAAGTGAACCTCTGTTCTTTTTTTTTTTCAACCAGAAGTACAGAACTACAGGTGTGGAATGTTGTTCCTACAGTCAAACTCAGTTGAATTGTTGTTTAGCTTTGCTGCGCTACTTATTTTTCTCTTTTTTATTGTGTTTCAGGAGATGGCATGTTGGGTAGAAGAAAGTAGAGTGATATATGTGGAACAAAGATTATATTAAAATTAAAATGATCAATTTTTTAAAATTATTCAAATGAAGTCTTAATTTATACAGTATAATAATAGTAATATGATATCTTCTAATCTGCTTTTTTGTCCTTAGTCTAAAATAGACTGTAACTTAGTACAGAGGTCATTGTTGGAATCTCTTTTGCCACTTTTATTCTGATATCAAATTTTGTGTTTCATTTCACAGTTCCAATGGAGAATGTTGCAACAATTGCCGATTGTGCTAGTGTGATTGAGGGTGTGAGTCGTAGTCGCAATGCCTTGTTGAATGGTGACACCAAGAATTACGATTGGGATTCCGGATACACCTGTCACCAGCTAGGAAGTGGTGCCATTGTGGTTCAGCTGGCACAACCTTACATGATTGGGTCAATACGGTAAGATGATTACTTTTCCTTATGAAATGTCAAGATATGGCTTTTGTTGTCTTAACAAGCTCTGCAGACTAGAAGTATAGTGATTGTTTATTCACTTAAGTAAGTTAGGAACTTCTTTTTCAGAACTTGCTTTGTCTGATTTAGAAAAAATTTTATTTCACATTTTTAAACTCTTTATGGAGTGAGGGGATAGATATAACATAGTACAGTTCCAAGTAGTTACGTTAACTTACCTATGTGCATTCTCGAACATATATCTCATATTTGTAGTTAAAATGGCTGCTTCCGCAGATCACCTTAGTGACCCCAATTGGCTGCTGAACTTGAAGGGTAGGTAACAAGCCTTCAAAAGTGGTCCAGAGCAGTTATTCCACTAGTTTATATGGACTCACAGAATATGACTCTAGAATAAAACAAATTGTGAACAAAATAGAATTTGAATAAAAATGAAAAACAGCCCTATGCAATGTTACTTTTTGACTTGATGATTTTATAAGAATCTCAGTTTGTAGAGAAAATATGAGCTTGCTTCACAGACACAATGAATTTCAGAATCTCAGAGCTGGAAGAGACTTCTTTGGCCATTTAGTCTAACTCATACCTAAAAAAGACTCCCTTCTCCAGAATACTTGACAAGTGTTTAAGCAAATTTTGCTTAAAGACCTCCACTAGTGAGTATGAAGGAGAGAAATCCACTGCCTACTTTCTGCTTATGGATTGCTCTAATTATTGGACGTTTTTTCTGACACTAAGCCTTAATTTGCCTATTGTATAACTTTTACCTGTTGCTTTTAGTTCTTAATGAAAGCATGATTGTTCTTTGTGATCACCTCTTCCTTTTCTAGATATTTACTAACCACTCCTTTAATAATATATCCTAGTGTTTTTTTCAAGATTTGAATTAACTCCCACTATTCTGTAGTTTGAAGATTTTGTTGGTGTCATTGAAGATTACCAACTGCTATAACTTCAGTGGCTACTCTATATTTAGAGAGAAGAATGCTGACTCTAGCATATGTTTTTCACAGTAATTAGTAGAAGTTTATGTACTGCTCATATTTATGATTTCATCCTAATAGGTAAGAAGCCAGGTACTGTAGTTCCATTTTAACCAGAGCAGGACATGTTCTCCACATGTGTCTTCTCCATTGCAGAAAGCATGAGACATGATCAGTAATTAGAAACAGCCATGGCAGTTGCGAATTCCATAAGATACAATCGACAATTCATAGGAGAAGTTGAATTCAGAAGAATCTACCCAAGTGATCTGAACTGCTACTGTAGGGAGGAGAATTCCAACTATTGGGGAGATTTAAAAATAGTTTAGTGAATTAAGAAATAAATATACTATCTTAAAGGTACCAATAAAAAGAAGGTATACTTTTTTTGCAAATAAGTTGAAGTGGGATAATAAGGATTAACGACATTTTATATATGTGTGAGTCTAGAGACATCTTAGAGGGAAATTAGTCTTAACTCAAGTAATCATATACTTGTATAGTTTGGGGAAAAAATTAGAAGTTATTTAATATACTCTTCCCTTCCCATACATGAATGCCCTTTCTAGCATTCATCCCCCCATTTACCACAGCTCCAGTGATAATGAACTCATCTGGATTCCACAAGATCATCTGTCTGATTTTTGGATAATTCCAATAATCAGAAATTCTTAGTTTGTTTGGTTTTGTTTTTAAAAGTATATTGAACCTTCCCAAAGTAAGCTTCTGCCTATTTTCTGAGAACTAAACAGAAGAACTCGAGAGCTTTCTCAATTGGTTTCCCTTCTAAAAATGAGATTCTAATGAGCAAAGTGTTCGAAAGAGTTTCTTCAAGTAGCACAAAGAAATTAAAACCTACTTTTTTTTGTACTAAAATCATAATTTTTTTTTAACTAGAAGGGCAGAATTTACCCTGGCCAGAATGTGTTGCAAGTTTCCTATTCATGTGAGACTCATAAAGGGACTCTGACAATCATTCAGCATTCCTCACATCATGTTTGTTAATAACACTTTGCAATATGGCAAGTAGGAACATCCAAAAAAGGTATAACATCCTCCAGTCTAATGACTGTTAGGAACAATCCCAACACTAGCCATCTTTGTTTTTATTGTAAGAAAAATTAATCGAGGACTCCTATATAGTAAGTAAATCCTTTTAAAATCCAGCCGTCATGAGAGATATTTTTTCATATATTGTCTAGAACAAATTTGATATAAAAGGTATTCTGGTGATTTAAGTCAATCACTTATATTGTGTCTTACCCCCAACAGGCAGTTAGCGACATAATAAGTAGAGTGCTGGTCTCTTAAGACCAGGAAAGTTAGGAAAGCCTGAATTCAAATGTGGCCTTGGACACTTACTAGCCATGTGATTCTGGTCAAGTCACTTAACTTTTTCTCCAACTATGAAATGAGAATAGTAATAGCCCCTACCTCCCAGGGTTATTGTGAGGCCTAGATAAGGTAATATATGTGTAGTGTTTTAAAATCCTCAAGGCACTATATCAATACTAGCTATTTATAGCGATTTAGGTCATCCCCCCCCCAAAAAATGAAGACTGTGGATGGATTACAATGTGAGACCCTTCCTGGATATGGCGTTCTAGTTATTTTCTTCTCAAACTTAAGGAGTTTTTTTTTTTGAAGGCTGTCAAAAGATTAAATAAATTAAACATCATTGTTTTCAGTTATATAGTTTATTGTATAAGCATTGAATCATTCTAAATATTGAGAAAGAACAGTATCATAGTAGCTCCCCTGATTTATCGTTGGAACTGGCTTTTTTACTCTCTTAAAAGGAAATTTTATGCAGACACTACTGGATTTCCAAGAACTACATTTTTTGGTGTGGGACTGTACCCAAAGGACAGCCCATTAAGTCAAGAAAGCTGACAGGTTCTAGAGCAAGAGATCTCTTTATAGCTGCTAATAGGGCCTGTGAGGAGTGAGTTGAGGAAAGAGACATCCAGCCTTCTTCATTTCAAATTGGCATTTCTTCTTCCCATAAAAAGTAAAGTAAAAAGATAAAATAATGTCATTTTAATACAATAAAAGGTTCTTTTCACATCAAGGTTTAAACGTATAAAGCTTAGTACAACTTACAGGTATCCTGGACTAACTTGGGGATTAGATGATAGACCTCTTCATAAAATGAAACTATGTAATGGGCTAAGTTACCAGTTGAGAACAACAGATAGATCTGAAGCTTGAATCTCAAATTAGAAGGCTTTATGTTTTATAAATGTGGAAGGTGGTAGCGCGCTAGGAAATAGAGGAGCCCAGATCCTCCTAAAACACCCTTGTGAGGTTTAGAAGCACATGTATTTAGAAAGAAATAAGAAGGATCACCTTTACATTCCTCTACCAAGCTCTGGAATCCGTACAGCAAATTCCAGACTCCAGAGACTGTAAAAACAAGCTGGGGTAGAGCACAGAGAATCCCTAGGAAATTCAAGACAGGTCCAGTGTAGTTAATCCTGGAAATAGGAGAAAGGTCCCAAAGACTGACTGGTATCCCTGAAATCCTTAGCAACAGGAACCCTGTGTGCAAGGCTGCTAAGGGAGCTATGGAAAGGGTTTGGCCCCAGCACAGAGCTCCAGGTCAGCAGGATCCGAATGATAGGTCCATGAACCTAGAATCAGGAGAAAGACCCTGGACAAAGCCCAGCTGAAGGTGTCTCCTAATCCCTTTGCAGAAGCTTACAGGAGTAGGCCCTGAACCTAGAAGCAGGAGGGAAGAACCCCAATGAGCCAAATGCAGGAGGAAGACCTGCAGCCCTCTGACGAGAGAGCCTCCCTACCAGAGCCTAACACTAGACTAGTCTGAGAGTCCCTTGAAGAAGGGTCTTAGTCTTGGCCACTATAATCAAGACCAGATAGTCTCTGCCCATGCCATTCAGTCATAGAGTCTAGCCCAAGCATTGGCCTTCCCTCTACCCCATCCCCCAGGTTAGATGCTGAGGCTACAGAAATAAGGAAACCAAGGAAAACTCTCCATTTCATGAGGAAATGCCAAGAGAACCCCTGGAAGTAAACCCAAAGGAAGATAGCAGTCCTATGACCAGTCCAGGTAAAACCTCAGAGGGGGAAATTAATCATCCTGGCCACACAGACTACAGGAATACCTAGAAGAAACGAAACAGAGATACAAAATGGAATAGCCAGGGAGGAAAGAGTGTTAAGAATTGATACCTTAGATATCTTAGAATGGAAAACCTCATCCAAAAACTAAATGCTATTAAAATTAAAATGAGCTAGACAGAAACAATGATCCTAAGACAAGAAATATTGTTTAAAATCAAAGAACTGAAAAAAAATTAATCTGAAAAACATTTTATCAGCAGCAACTGACCTTGAAAACAGGTCAAGGGGAGATAATCTAAATTTTCAAACTGTCTGCAAATCATGGCTAAAAAAAGTCCAAATACCATAGTTCAAGAAATTGTAAATGAAAACTGCCCTGAACTCTTAGAATCAGAGAGCAAAATGCAAAGAAGCTGCCAGTAACCTCCTGAAAGAAACAAACAAAAAAAGAGAGCCAGGAATATCATAGCAAAAATCCAGAGCTTCTAGTTCAAAGAGAAAAGAGTTCAAAAAGAGCCAAAAAGTTCAAGTGCCAAGGAGCCACAGCAAGGATCATACAACACAGCAGTTGCTTTTTCAGGAGAGTAAAATTTGGAATACTACATTCCAATAGGCAAAAGATATAAAAATATAATCCTTTAAGTTGGGGTGGGGGATGGACCTTTCACCCAAGAGAAGATTTTCAAGCATTCCAGATGAAAAGACAAGAACTGAATATAGATATTTTGAAATGGAAATGCAGGAAAAAAAATGCAGAGAAATATGGTAAGGGACGCATTTTGTTTTTAATTGAAAGGGAACATATAGAGATAAATTATTTTAAATGTTTATGGGGGACTAGAGGAAGGAGAAACCAATGTCTTCCCAAGCCCCTAATATCTTTCTAGGGTCGTGGAGAAAGGTAAAAATTACAGAGGGCCTGTAAATGGTTTTGAACTGTTTTGATGGTCCTCACAGAAGACAAAATATGGGAGGGAAGGATAAAATGTAGGAGGAGGAAGGAAAGAGAAATCAGTATCACATAATACAACTGCATAAGATGAAGAGTACATAGTCGTAGAGGAAGGAAGAGGGGGAAATGAGCATCTCACGAACCTCACTTTCATCTGACTAGATAAAGATAGAACACAATTATACACATGCACACATGCGCGCACACACACACACACACACTTTTCTGTGTATTAAATTCAAAAGGGAAATAGGAAGGAACAGGGGCAAGATAGGAGAAAATGAATGCTTAACAGGGACAACAAGATAGGTAAAGGAACAGCCATAAACAAAACAAAATCAAATGTCTGGAGAGAGGAACATGAAGGGGAGAGTAAAAGGAAAGGAAGAAAGGGATCAGGGGTGGAAAAAAGGGAAGAAAAGAACTGTAGGAGTGAGGAAACAAGCTGTTTTATTTATAGGCAAACTCCCCCTATTTTACTGCCTTCTTATTTGTAAAGAGAAGAGGGTGGGAGGAAAGAGATTTGGAAAAAGTACAAGAGGATGGCATGAAGAGAGTTATACATTTAACCATCCTAGCCCTTGGAAAAACTCACCCATAAAACAGAAGAGCATAGCAGAATAGATTAGAAAACAGAATCTGATATGTTCTTTACAAGAAATATGCTTCAGCTGAGCTCTAAAAAGCAGGAGCAGCAGTAATGACTTCAGACCAGGCTACAGTAAATATGGACATGATAAAAAGATAAGCAGAGGAATTGCATTATTCTTAAGCTCAACCCAGATAACAAATCAATGTCAATACTCTGTGTGTGTGTGTGTGTGTGTACAGACAGATACACACTCTTTAACAGCACAGCATCTAAATACTTAAAGAAAAAGTTAATTGAATTAGAGGAAGAAATAATAAAGCTATAATAGGAGCTTTAACGTAACTCTTTCATCCCAAACAAATCTAACCAAAAGATAAACTAGAAAGAAGTTAAGGACCTCAAGTAGAATTTTAGAAAATTAGACATGATCAATATCTGGTGATTATTAAATGAGAATAGAAAGAAATTTATGTAAATCTCAATTGCTCATGGTGCCTTCACAAAAATTAAACATATATAAAGACTGCTTCAAAAATGTAGAAAAGCAAAAATACTAAATACATCATTTACTGATCAATGTAACAAAAATTATATTCAGTAAAGGTCCATTAAAGAAAGAATTTAAAAATAATTTGGGACTAAGTAACATAATTCTAAAGAAGTGGTGAGTCAAAGAATAAATAAATAAGTTATAGAAACAATGGAATATTTCATCAAAAATCCTCATCACAGTGAGGAGACATACCAAAATTTATGGGATGCAATTAAAATAGTTCTTAGAGGAAAATTTATGACTCTGGATGTTTTCATTAACAAAAGAGAGAAAGAATAATGAATTAGATGTATAACTAAAAAATACTTGAACCACAGCAACTCGAAAATCCCAAACAAACCTACAAAGTAAAAATTCTGAAAATTAAATGATCAATAAAATCACAAGCAAAAAAAGATTATTAAATTGATAAGTAAAACAAGGAACTTAAAAAAAACTAACAAAAGAAATAGCTAATCCAAATCTTAAAAAGAAAACAGGAAAACAAATTGTATCAATAATGAAAAACAACTCACAATGATTTAAGAGGAAGGTAATAAAGGAAATTATTAAATTATTTTGCCCAACTGTGTGCTAACAAAGCAATAAATTAAAGGAAATGGACTAGTGTTTTCAAAAACATAAAATGCCCACTTTAACAATGGAAGAAATAGGCTGTTTAAATAGCCCATTATCAGGAAAAGACATTTTAACAAGTCATAAATGTCTAAAGAAGAAAACTCTAGAACCAGTTGGATTTCCAAGTGAATTCTATCAAACTTTCAAAGAACAATTAATGCTTTATTTCATAAATCATTTAGAGTAATAAAAAATTAAAGTAGAATTCTGATCTCTAAATTGAGAAAAGACAAAGTAGAGAAAGAAAGAGCGATATTCTTAATGAACATTGATGCAAAAAAATGTAAATAAAATTTTAGCAAGTAGGCTACAATGTATATTAGATTATTCACTTTGACTAGATTTCATGCCAGAAATTCAGGGTTGGTTCAATATTAGGAAGGTTATAAGAATAATAAATCATGCTAATAACATAAATAATAAAAACCACTTAAAGAGCCTTTGACAAATCCAGCATCTATTTCTATTTAAAAAAAAAAACAACTAGAATGTGTAGTAATAAATGAACCTTTTCTTAATATAGTAAATAATATTTCTCTCAATCCAAGAGGAAAATCAGGGGTGAAGCAAGGATGCCTATTATTGCTACTGTTATTTAACATGGTTCTAGAAATTATATCTGTAGCAATAAGACAAAAAAGAGAAATTAAGAGAACAAGCATAGGTCCAAAGGAAACCAAATTATCACTTTCTTGCAGATGACTTGATGATTTATTCAGAAAATTCTAAAGAGTTGTCCAAAAATTAATTGAAAACAAAATTCAACAAAGTTCCAAGATATAAAATAAATCTACATTAATCATTAGCATTACTGTTACCAATAAGACCCAGCAAGAGAAATTCCATTCAAAATAACTAGAGAACTTGTAAAGTATTTGGGAGTGTATATACCAAAATGCACCCAGGAACTATGTTAATCCAAGTGTAAAGCAATCTTCATAAAAGTATAGACCTAAATAATTGAAGAAACATTAATTGCTCATAGGTAGGTCAAGCCAATGCAATAAAAATGACAGTGCTGCTTAAACTAGTCTACTTATTCCTTGCTGTACCATACTACTAAAATGATATTTTATAGTGTTAGAAAAATAGTAATGAAATTCATTTGCAGGACCAAAAGCTAATAAAGGTAATTAATGAAAAAAAGTGTGAAGGGAAATGATTTATCGTTACCAGATACTAAACTGCTCTACAAAGGCAGGAATCATTATGGTAACTTGGTACTAGTTAAGAAGCAGAGAGTTCACTCAGTAGAATAGATTAGGTACACAGCATATCAAAGCAGACAGAACAGCATAGTTCCATAAACATAAAGAACCCAATTACTAGGATAAGGGCTTAGTATTTAACAAAAACTGCTAGGAAAATGAAATTGACTTAGACTCAGCACATCATACCATACAAGATAATAATAATGGGGACAGCTAGGTGGCGCAGTGAGTAGAGCACCGGCCCTGGAGTCAGGAGGACCTGAGTTCAAATCCAGCCTCAGACACTTGACACACTTACTAGCTGTGTGACCTTGGGCAAGTCACTTAGCCCCAACTTCCCTGCCTTCCCCCTCCAAAAAAAATAATAATGATAGTAATAATAATAATAGCTAGTGTTTGTGTAGTGATTTGTGGTTTATACAGTGCTTTACCTGTATTATCTCATTGATCTAACCAGAAGCCCTGTGTGGTGTGTGCTATTATTATTATTCCCATTTTACAGATAAGGAAACTGAGAATAGTCAAGGGACTTACCCAGGGTCACAAGGGTAATTATTTGAGTCAGGATTCAAACTCAGGGCCTCCTCCCCAGCTCCAGCATTCTATTCATTGTACCACCTAGATGCCTCATGAATATATGGCCTAGATATAAAAGGTCACATCATGAAAAGATCACAATAGTGAGGAAGAAATTGCCATCAGATCTGTGGATAGTAGAAGAGTTTTGATTATGTAAAATTTAAATATTTTTGCACAGTCAGATCTAATCCAGTTAAAATTAGAATGGAAATGGGGGGAAATGATCTTTGCAGCAAGTTTCTCTGATAAAGGTGTTATTTATTTTATATAGGGAACTTTTTCAAATTTACCAGACTAAGAATCATTACCCAAAAGATAAGTGGCCAAAGCACATGAACAGGTAGTTTTCAGAAAAGGAAACTCAAGTTATTAACAGCCATATTAAAAACATGCCCTAAATCACAAATAATTGGAGAAGTATAAATTAAAGCAAATTTTAGGTTCTACCTCTTATCAGACTGGCAAAGATGGCAAAAGATGAAAATCTTTGGAGGGTTGAGGGAAAACAAGTCCATCTAATGCATTATTGGTGAAACTGGGAATTGGTCTAACCCTTCATTTGGAACTATACCCCTAAAGTTATTCAGTTGTACATACCTTTGACCTAGCTGTACCACTGTTAGACTTATACTCCAAAGGGATCAAAGGAGGAGAAAAAAGAGTTTAATACTTAATGCTAGTGACTTACCTCTGTTGATTTTCCCCAGTTTATCCTGTACACATCTTCTTTGTACATGGTTGTTTGCATGTTGTCTTCCCCATTAGAATATGAAGTCTTTCAAATCAGGGTGAATTGAGCTTGGCACAAAACTAAGGGCTTAATAAATGTTTGTTGACTGCCAGAGAAGATGAAGAAAAACTGCAATCAATCAAGACAGTCTTAGAGGAAAAACTAGAAAACAGAGGAAATAAACCTTAATTAGTGAAGACAAAGAGAGGCTGGTTTAGCCCAGCCTTTTACAAACTTTCACAAACTGAATATAAATAAACTCCCTGTTTCACCTAGTGTATCCATGTTGATTCCTAATGATCAGCACTTTCTTTTCTAAATGTTCACAAATCATGTCGTTAACATGTAGCATTTTGCCAAGGATCAATATCAGACTTTCGTCTTAACCTTCACTATTTTCTAGGTTGTTGGCATGGTGTATGCAAGCCAATGAGAGAAATGATTGTTTCTTTTTCATATTAATAGCCAATTATTAAAATTGGAGAGACCCCAGCCTTTTTTCCCCTGCCCTATTTCCTTGTCCAATCTCTCAAGGCCCGGGCTAATGGTTCTAGATCAACATTCTCCTCATTCTGGGTATTGCTACTCCACCCAGCTAGACCAGACTTCTAATCTAAGGTGAAACTGCCTTTTGCTCTGGCTTGGGTGAGGAATAAATTCTTTGTTTGGATTGCCCAAAGCTGGGGTTAACTTAGAAGTAAATGATGTAATCAGAGTTCATTTGAATAGGTTCAGTCCCTCATTGTAATACTCATTCTTTCATTAATTGTTAACCAATCATAGTTGATTGACACCCTCAGGAAACCCCAATCTTCCAATATACCCCAATAGGATATATAAGAATGAGCTCATTGCCATGACTGTCTTTGGTCTAAATAATCATAATGCTGGCATTATTAATAAAATCATTAAATTACCCAAAAATTATGTCCCTCAGAATTTTTAAACATCACAGTAGAAGTCAGGAGGATCTGGATTTAAATCAGATCTCTTATACTTACTAGCTTTGGCACACAAGGCTAGCCTTAGTTTCTTCTCCTGTAAAGTGAGAATAATATCATCCATCTCACTCATTTGATCATGGTGATAATCAAATAAGATAATGTATGTAAAGCACTTTACCTGCCTTGAAGTGTTATCTAAATATGAGCTGCTATTATTCTCTGCCATTTCTTTAAAATTTTCAGTAGTGGCATGGATATCATATTCAAAAGTTCCTTCATCATCATAGAATATGATTTATTTCAACCTCATTTGAAATAACTAAATAAAGTCTCATGTTCTTCTTGGGTCTCACTTTCCCCTTTCCAATGTTTTGTTCATTTATTCCTTGAACAAATATTTTTAAATGTTTTCCACATGCAGAGAATTATACTGAATGGTTGGGGAAATTATTTTTTAGATAAAATATGAGGGACAACCATTCTGACTGGGTCCGCTACAAATGTGTTATACAACTTCAACTAGGTTCTCACTGCCATTGGGCAGTCTTTCTACACTTTACTTATCAAGTCTATCCCACACTGCACAGCAGCTCTAACAAACCATTTCATGGCTCCCTTTCCCCCTATCCCCTCTTTTATGAACCTCATCTTTTACAGAAAAAAATCAAGACCATTCAATCCCTCTTCTTCCCCCTTCCTCACCTTATGTCACTCATATGCTTTCTGCCACTATCTCTTCCTTCAACCCTGTTTGGCACCAAAAGGTGGCCTTCCTCCTTACCAAGGCTAATGGGAAATAGAATGAGTTCCATTTTGTACATGTTGAGTTTAAGATGTCTACAGATGTCAAAGGCTGCAGAGAAATCAAGAAGAGTGGCTGTTAAGGAAAGGTCATTTTATTTGGCAACTATGAGAACACTAAGAACTTTGGAAAGAGCAGTTTTGGTGGAACGATGAGTATTTTTAAGGGCTTAAGAAGAGAGTGAGAGGAGAGAAAAGGGAGGCATCTATTGTAGATGGTGTTTTCAAGTAATTTAGCTTTAAAGGGCAAAAGCAATAGTACAACAGTCAGCAGGATGGAAGGATCAAGGAAGGGTTTTTTAAGGATGAGGGAGACATGGCATGTTTGTAGGCCATAGGAAAGGGGCCAGTAGACAGGGAGAGACTGATAATAAGAGAGAGAGAGAGAGAGAGAGAGAGAGAGAGAGAGAGAGAGAGAGAGAGAGAGAGGATGACAGAAGGGCAATCTATTAGAGGAAACAGGATGGTGATGATTCTAAAATCTCACATCTCTAACTGCCTTTCAGACATCTCAAACTGGATGTCTAGTAGACATCTTGAATTCAACATGTTCAAAATGGAACTCATTGTATTTCCCATTATGCATATCTCTTCCTCTCTGCCCCCTCCACGCCTCATTACTTCTCTATTACTATAAAGAACCTCTTTTTAGACTATTGCAATAGCCTGCTGATGGGTTTGCCTGACTCAAGTCTCTCCCCACTCCAGTGCATCCTCAGCCACCAAATCGATGTTTCCAAACTCCAGTCCAACCATGTCATCCACCCACCTCACTCAGTAAACTCCAGTGGCTTCCTATCCCCTGCAGGATCTAACGTAAAATTTAGTTCAAAGACCCTCATAACTTAGTCTTGTTCGCTACTCTCACTCACCACCCCCCCCCCCGGCCCCACCTTTCTTCTTCTTATTCCTTAACTCACTGCCACATCCTCTTCTGTCCAATGATGTTGGCTTCCTTGCTGTTCCACAAAAAAGATTCTCCATCTCTAGGCTCTGGGCATTTTATCTGCTCTCCCTCCTCATCACCTCCTGGCTTTCCTGGCTTTCCTTAGGACCCAGCGAAAATCCCAATTTTTACAGGAAGCGTATTTCAAACCCTTTAATTTTAGTGCCTTCCGTCTTTTAATTATTTTGTATTTTTCCAGTATGTAGTTTGTACATATTTATTCCCTTGTCTCTTCCATTCAATTCTAAGCTTCTTGAGGGTAGGGATTATCTTTTCTCTTTCTGTTCTTAGTGCTTAACTCAGTGCCTGGCACATAGTAAGCATTTAATAAATGTTTATGAACAGGTAAGGTTATTGTTGGCAGAGGATCAAGAAAGGCCTTTTTGAACAGATGGAATGTGAATTCAGCTTCAAGGAATGTTTACTAATCCAAGAGGTTTAGCTATAGAATCAGGTGATTATTCTAGCGGCAATGTGAAGGATAGATTGAAGGTGTTTCTTCTACCCATTTCCATTTGAAGACCATTTTTCTTAATGGAAAAGAAGCTAGAAGCAAGAGGATTTGACTAGTTCTGCCTTCTCTACTTCATTTCACATTTTCATCAGCCAAGGGGAGAATTCTTTCTTTATTTTTCCTGCACTAAACATAACATGTCAGAAACTCCTTCTGAGTTTCAGCTTCTCTGACTGAGAGCTTTGTGCCATTCTTAGGTATTTGCCCTTGACTGAATGCAGTGCCTCTCCTTGCATCCTTTGCGTGTGTTTATGTGTATATGTATATGTGTGTGTCTGTGTGTATGAATTTGTGTTCTTCAGAAAGCTCCATCTCCAAAGACAGTATGTTGGCATCTTTAAATATTTCCTCCTCTTTCTCTTTGAAATTGTTTACAATGGTATACTAAGATTTTTCGGTTTTTAGATTCTTCTTTTACTCATTTACTCATATATTTTAGAGTCTATAGGTATAGGGCCATCACTTTTTTCTCTGAACTTTTTATATTCTGCTTTCCTAAGATCTGGGATGCATGTCCAACTATGAAGAATCCATCTTTATGTAGTTCTAGTAAGCACTGATACAATAATCTTATTGGAGCCAGTATGTCTAATTTGTTGAATTGACTCCTGGGCTAGAATTCACACATTAGACTCACGTTATTAATGTCACGCGTTAGGACTCAGGCTGCTCTACAGAATTCTCTATTGAGCAGCCTCTTATGAAGCTCATCCTGTTACCCCAACACTCAGTTATGAGAGTAGCCAGAGTGCTAGAAATAAGTGGAACCCCTGGGATTGCTGCTGTGCCTTTAGCATCCTCATTCTTCCTCAACTTCTCCTCAGCTAATACTCTAAAAGATAATAGAGTTATCCTGGAGGGCGCTACAGAATAGGATTCTTTCCATCTCAGCCTTCCATGTTATTTCTCTCGGGATTTAAGGCTTCAGAGCAAGCAGAAAGAATCAACCAAGTGGTCCACTAGCTCCTACTTATCTGCTTCCCACCATCTTTATTCCATAGACTCTTGACTCTATTTCCCTCGAATATAAAACACAAAACCTCCTGTGGCCCCAAGAGACCTTCCAGTCGACTGGTTTTCCATTCTTTATTTGCTTCTAAGCAGAAAAGCATTTTACCCTTCCTTCATTAACCCTGTCAGACTTCAGGGGGACCTTTCAGTGAAGGTCAAGAGGGTCTGAAATGTGGAGTGAGTGTTCCTGGGTAGTCAGAAATTCTAGATCTAGGAAGGACTTCCAAAGTGAACAGATGAACAAAGTGATCCTTTTACACAGATAAATACAGCCTTTTTAACTAAATAAGTAGACTGAAACCCTCCTAGATTTCGTGCTATAAAATAGTATTTACATTGATAGATGATACCCCTTTGAAACCACTACTAGCAAAGGTACTATGGTGATTTGAGGAAGGTAGTATATACCCTTTAGATTCCTTCTTAAATTTGGAATGGGAATGCTTACCCCAAATTCCCTCCATTTCTGCTCCAGATGTGAAATGCGGGCTAGGGGGGACATGAAAATAACTACAGGCTTCAGAAATGTGTATCTTTGCACAGTTTGAAACCTCCAGCTTCCAACTTAAGCCCGCTATTGTTTTTGCAGTAAGAAAATCCATGCGATTGAAGCCCTGTGTAAGTGGCTGAGCATTCAAAGAGGCACGTCTCTGTGAAACTAACATTATGTTGTCAGGAACTGCATTTGCCTCTTCTGTGACATGATTAAGAGGAAGTAGGAACGATTTCTCAACCACCAATGACTGTGGACAGTGTGGAAATCTTGGCAGGTTTCAGTGAGAAGAGCTGATGTGCCCGGATAGACATTTATTGATAGGAAACTAGATCAGTGGCACTTCTTCATGGGGATAGGTAATTGCCCAATGACAGGTTGATTAGTCAGTGACATTTGACCTGCAGCTTCTATTGCCTGTGATGACTGACTTGCTTTCCTCGTCACTATAGCTGAAGAGGCCCCAAGAATTTTAATCAGCACCTAGAGAGAGCACTATGGGGGTGAAAAACCAAGGCTTTAGCATTCTGGAAATCCTGAACATTTTCTGTCTGGGATTAGAACATTAGATTTTCTTTTTGAAAAAATTTATTGACCCATTTCGTTTTAACATATAGACAGTTCTTAAACAAACTCCCATATATCCCAAGGGTCAGTTTATTGGTGGACATTAAGAGCTTTAAGCTTAAGGTTCTTTGTGGTTGGTGACCATAAGGGCTGAAATTTAAATAATGTGAGGTAACAACATGTTTCTCTGCACCTCTTCTTTTCCTGAAAATACAGGGCATCTCAAAAGTCTTAGGGCAGTTTTAAGGTTTTTTTTTTAAGCTGTTGAAGCCTAAAGATTTTGGGGATACCCTATGGTACCTAATTGGATTTTTTTTAATTTAGAAAAATTAGCTCATTTCTTGTTTATAACTCTGTATGCTTGCAGCTAGGTAGAGGGACAAAGACTGCAGAGTATGTCAATGACACTCAATTCTAACAATAAATGTGACTTGAAGCCCCTGTTGATAACAATTCTCTTGTGTCCTGGAAAAAGAACTACAGTGAAGAGTATGGCCTTTCAATCACAAAAATGAATGTTCCGTTAGCAAGCACAGCTCAATGAGCTTTCTTTTTCCGGGGGACTAACTTTTTTTGTGAAACAAGTAGCCAATTTAGCTGTATTTGCTGCATTGTACAGAAAACACTCTGCTTTGGGGCAAGTAGACCATTCTGTTTTTCCATCATTCAATGTATATCTCTGGCTATCTTTGACGGTTAAAGGTTTTACACTTAGTTGCTGGGTTTACAGGTTCAGCTGAATATCGTATGTTTTATTTAAGAATAAAAGAGACGTTACCTGCATTGTGTCTTGAAAGTGGTTAGTTGAGGAGTAATTACATGATTTTCATGTCATTTTTCAAAACATTAAAATTTAAATAACAAATCTGTAGAAGCCTGGTCACATAAAAGGACCAGGGAAGAGATGTAATAACTAATTATATCTATTTAATTTTGTAGTTTGTAGTACCTTTGTCATCCTAGTTTAAGACTTATTATCTTTCAACTAGCTAAGTATGATATCCTTTTAAGTGTTTTCAGGTTAGTTCAAGAAATTGAATATGTTATATATTAAGTGGTGTAATCATCCAGTCTTTTCCAGCTCATATATGACAGTACTTTACTGAAACCCTAATTATAAAATAGTCAATTAAATTAACTGTTTTTACATTAGCTTGGAAGTGATGGTTCTGTAATTGATATGTGCAGTACTGTAACATCACCATAATGCTGCCCATAATAAACCTAATTGTAAGTAAGTAGGCTGTTCAAAAATGCAATACTGCAGATAAGAATTGGCAAAACAAACTGCATTATCTTACTGGGTATTATGAGGATTAAAGAGTTAATGTCAGCAAAACGTTTTTAATTTCTCAGTTGGAAAATACTATATGGATACATTAGGGCGAAATGAGCTTACCCTAAAGTATGTTCTTGATACATATTCATAATCTTGTTGTTCTATAGGAAGAGTTTTTTTTTATTTTGCAATAGGAAAAGAAAACCAAAAACAATCTTTATCACTTATAGAAGTTAATATGGCACAGAATCGCTGAACCAAAAATGAGGTTTTGTTTCATGGTTATTATAGATAGCTAAAAGCAAGCAGTAGCTATTCTTGTGTCTGGGGTTGGGGGTTAGGAAAGGTATGTTCTTAAGCCTTTATTTATTTGTTTGTTTGTTTGTTTTTATGCCTTTATTTAGCCCTTAGTCACTATGATGCATTTTTCCTTCTTTTCTGAATTCCTGGTCCAAATTCAAAAATTTAGCGGACCTCTCATCATTATGTCACTGTTACTTGTGCTAGGTTCTCTTAGGGGCAGACAAGGGGAAGGGGGGGATGCTAAAGGCTGATTATTCAGTTTGACTCTTCATGCTACTGCTCCTTTCTTACATCTTACTATTCTGACTTCCTGTATTTCTCCTAAAGACACGTGAATAAAGAACAGTCTCAAATCAGTCAATGTTACCCAGTCTTTAACAAATCTAAAGAAGGACTTCATTGATAGAGATGGAAGATGGTCTGGAGAGGATGGCAGATTGAAGTATGTGTACTTCTGAGAGTGCCTTAATTTTTTTTGAAGAAATCTTAGAAGCCATCTTGTCTAACCTGTGTGTGACCAAGCGTCTCCTAGAACATAGTTGGGAAATACTCATCTAGCCTTCAGTGAGGAGAAAGCCACTGCCTCCTGAGATCCTTCGTAAGAAGTTATTATTGCATAGGTATTGTTATTTTTCCGGGGAGCAGACAGGCTCAGGAATGTTGCGTGACTTGCCCCATGGTCTCCCATTTAGTACCCAAATCAGGATTCTCATCCACTCCTCTCTTAACTCCAGTCCACTGCATTTTCCCAGTGAACTATTGTGCTGTAACTATATTTGAGTG
This sequence comes from Trichosurus vulpecula, assembly GCF_011100635.1. Lineage (NCBI taxonomy): Eukaryota > Metazoa > Chordata > Mammalia > Diprotodontia > Phalangeridae > Trichosurus > Trichosurus vulpecula. Next base: position 251,145,021 of record NC_050579.1, read on the forward strand.
TAATACTATACTATTGGAAGAGTCATAGATCTTTGCAATTATCTAATACAAAACTCCTCTTTTACAAAGGAGGAAAATATGCTGCATGTCCATAGAGCAATACATCCTCAGTCACAAACTGGAAACAAAGGCACATTCCATTATTTCACTGATCCAGGATTAATTTACTAGCCTCAGACACAATGAGTAAACAGTAGAGTTTCAAGTATAACATGGGTTTTCAGACTTCTGGTCTAGTGTTCTTTCCAATATACCATGCCATGCTGAGAATAGTACTGTAGGCCCTGTGGTTGTCCAGTAAATACTCATTGACCATCTGACTGGTATGGTCATATAATTTAATGGAATACAGTGTATCCTGCTTAGTTGCTCAGGCTGACCTGAGTGTGTAAGGGAGCTATTAATGAGTTGGGCATTGACAGCAAATGCCTGAGATTAAGCTCTCTAAAGTTAGGCATTGATGTTGGCACAGGCAGGAAATGTCCATACTTCCTATGATACTTCCATCTCCATCTGTCTGAATGCTCTAGAGTAAAAACAGTACATCCATTTATATTAGAAAAGCATCCTTTATAGCCAGCAGAGTCAGAAATTTCCTTTTTGTTTGTTTTCTGAAGAATACCACAAACATCTGAATATATTATTTCTATGACCTAGACTAAGAGTACCTATAATTTTGGTCAAAATTTTAAGACATTTTATGAAACATGCTTCATGTTAATAATGTATTGCATCCTCATTCACAGCCTAAAGCCAAGGCACACGCTTTATCATTTCACTGATTCATGATTTATTTAGTAAGTATAGTTTCTTCCTGGGACTGTCAACATCACCACTTCTCTCATCCTCATAGCTTGGAGCTTTGGTTTCTAACAAACATGAATTGAAAAATCTTTTCCATATCTCCCAGTGGATTCTAGGGGCTGACTCGTACAAGCACTTTAAGGACCACAAATCCTGAGGCTTGGAAATTAGGCAGTATTGTTTAGGTTGTAGCATAAAGGTATAATAGCCATTTCTGCTGTACAGGTTTTTCAAGGTTAAAAAAAAAGAAAGATTGCTATAGCAACCAAATTGAGTGTTTAAAAATATAGAAGGGCTTGTGGAAATTTGATATGCCTTGAAAAGCAGAAAAGGTTAAATATCCCCCAAAAATGTATTTGTGAGTTTATGTGTGTGATTTACTGCAGATTTCATCCATTTATCACTCTGAAGTGATTGGGAAACTTGACGTCTAGTCATCATAAAATATAGCTTGAGAATCTGAAAGAAAAAAATCCTTGTTTAGAAAAATTAACTCATAAAGAAGACAATGGAAACTTCCAGCTTTATTTGGCTTGGTATTTTATGCACAACAGTATCCTCTATGCACACTTTAGTAATTTTCCAAAGTTGTCATCTGAGACCTTTCTCAAAATAAATACCTTCTAGTACACTGATAGTTATCAGAATTATACAAGAAAGTTCCCCTCAGAGCACCAAGTGAATGACATGTCAGGCTCTTTCTTAATAATTTTTTCCTTATGGTTTTTCCCATGGGTACAACGCCTGGGATGAGCCATAGGAAGAAGAGAAAGATGCACCTGTCATCTATTTTTTCTCTTGGGGGCAAGGGAGCCAACAGAAGCATCTCTTAACATATTGTTTAAAATTTCCTCCTTTAGCATGATAAATTACCCTAATAAGTTCTTTAATTATTAAATGAATAAAGTTATTCAGAAGAATGAAAGGAAAGGGTTAATGTGTCTCTGTCACCTATGAAGGTAGAATTCCCTTTTAGAGATAACCCTTGAATGAATTTCATAGCAATATCCTACTATTATTTGAAAATCCTCTAGAGATTCCCTAGGCAATGTACCTTACCTAAAAGAAAGGAAAAAATTCTTTTTGAGAGGCAGACATTTATTTTATTGTAAAAATGCTTTCGGTGCATCTTAGTGGCATTTCAAGTGTGTTTCTCAAATTTGAAGAGGGGAGTGGAGTGTACAATGCACATTGGTAGCTACAAAGGCCCTTGTTCAAATCATTTCAACACTTCATGATTTCGACTTTTTTCAGTGTATCTGAGGCTTAAGTAGAAGCCCTAAATTCAAGCTGATTGTTGCCTACTATACACACTTTACACCTTCCCCTTCCATATGGAGATTTGTTCTAACCCTTGTCCCTCAAAGCCCTGCTTTCAGAGACATTCCTGGGTAGACACTCAAGTGCTTAGCTCTTGCAAGTGAACATTTTTCCCCTAGTGTTCCCTCCCTAGGAAAGGTACCAAGTTCATTAGTTCGTCATCAGAAGTACTGATTTAGATGTGAAGAAACTGGACTTCAGCTTCCATACTCTAAAATGAAAATGGAAGGCTTCAGGTTTTGCAAACTATATTGACTCTTATTATAGATACTGATGAGTATGTGGAAAAGTCAGTGTTTAGAGCCAATCTGAATCGGCTGATACTTCTCCAAAATCCAGACTGTTGGCCCCGTTGACTTTTCTACTTAGTTTACTTTCTCTTTATTCCGGAATTGACAGTCAGAGTTGACCCTCCTAGTCCCAAAAGGCCTGAGATGTTGCCTGGGCACAAAAAGTCTACCTCCATCTTTTAACAGCTTGAGATAAGGCGTTTAATGCATGACACTTTTCCAGGGCCTCCCAGACACAGAGACCTTTATAAAGAATCCATCCTCAATATCATAATACAGATATTTGTTTTTGAACCAGAAAAGAACCATCTTGTTGGTTTGGTTTCTTTTATTTACCCCATTATGCCCTGGAGAGTCTCACTCACATAGGAGATAATTTACTGTTCATGTTTAAATGCTCATGGTCTTTGAGGTCCCTTCCAGCTCCTGTGATCTTTTGTGCCCTTTTGTCCTGGGGCTTCTTGAGTATATGAAGCATACAGTAATTAAATCATATCCAGTTTCTAAAATGACCTATTCTAACAAAAAGCATGTGATCACTTACTGAGCAGTTTAGAACCAAAATGAGAAGCATTTTTGATTACATGTGTTTTACTTGTCTCTATATGGTTTATTCTGAAGGAAATTTTGGGGGGTTTTGCTTTGGTGGTATATTTCTTTGCTATATATAGTAAACTGTTATCCACCAAAATAGTGACAGGAGTCAGTACAAGATCCTGAAATGCCTTTGAATTATCAGAGAAAGATTAAATTATTTTGAACATGGTTTTATTGTTAGATGTATTTTATAGTATCCTAAAATTCTTGGGAAATCTATGTTCCATGTATATAGCTGTGTTAACTAGAATAACTAATTTAATGAAGTTTCTTTTTTTCCAATTATGTGAACACATCCTACATTTTGTTAGTTGATTCTGCAAAAATGGTATGGGGGGTAAAGACCAGCTGGTTTTCTAGGAATAGAATTATAAATTGTTGATCAACAAAATGACATTACAGCAAGGTTTTATGACTCTGGTGGGTTTTGATTATAATGTATTTAAAATGTTATTGCAAAACACTATTGACAAATGATAACTGAAAAATGATAATTATGTGAGCTGTGCTTGTACTTCTCTAGTTTAAGTTTTTTTGGTTTTTTATATGCATTGAGTTCATCATGTAGGGCAGAGGTTCCCAAACTTTTTTTGCCTACCACCCCCTTTTCCAAAAAAAAAATTACTCAGTGCCCCTACCCAGAAATCTACTTTCTTTAACCCTTTAATTTTTTTATTTGCGTCATTTCAAAAGAATACAATTTTTTAAATGATGCATCTTAAATTTAACAATTTATTATAAATTTGTGGGTTTTTTCCTGCATTGTAATTTTGATGATGCAGTATTGCATCGTGTAGTCATAGTATCATATTATAAACAAGTCATTACATGCACGTGTTCCTGTTGATTCATTCTGGATTTCCCAACAATGCACCACACACTCACCTACCAACACTTGTTTGTTAAGACCTGTCTGCAGACTTGACCACTGATTGGTTATAACTTGCATTTTGCGTGTTTATTTGGAAAATAATGTAATCACTATGACTTTAACTCTGTTACTCAGCAGATGAAACATGTACAAATGGTTTTTCAAAATTTTCTTATCTTCTTTCCTTATGCTTCCACTGCCCCCTTATTTTTATTCAACTCCCCCCTCAATTGCACCCAGGGCTACTACCACCACCCCTCTTGATTGTTCCAGTGCCCCCCCAGGGGGCGGTATCACCCACTTTGGGAACCTATGAATCAATTGTAGGGAATTCCAAGTATGGAAATTCTATCCACAAATGCAGCTCAGCAGCTCTTCTATACCTTTATAGTCTTAGAGAGTTTTCTGGAGTACTTTAGAGGTTAAATGACTTGCCATGAGGCAGAACTTGAATCCAAATCTGTCTCTAAGGCTGGCCTTCAAACCTATGTCATTCTGCTTCTCTGTTTAAGAATATTGTCTCCCTGTGAATTGGCACAACCATTCTGTAAAACAATTTACAGAATATCACTTCCTGGCCATCTCCAAGCCATGCTGCCTGCACTTCGGTCTCTTCCTCCTCCCACCAGAATTTGGACTCCTACCCCTGGGACATTGGGCTCTGATTGGTGAGCTTTTACCTTACCTTGCCTGGTCCCAAGCCCACCATTTCACTTCCCAGCCATCTCTAAATCATGCTGCTTGTATTCTGGAACCATGCTGCTGTACACATAATCTCCTTTTCCAACTCCAACTCCCCATTTATGTTGTCTTCACCTATTAGAATGTAAGCTCCTTGGGGGCAAGCCCTGTCTTGCTTGCTAGTTTTTGTATCCTTAGTATTAGCACAGTGCCTTGCACTATTTTTTTAACTAATTCATTCATTCAGTTTGAAAGTATACTTAAGAGAGTGATTGAATTGTCCAGAGATTCCACTGCTGGACATACACCCCAAGGAAGTCAGTGACACCAAAATATTTAGAGCAGTCCTTTTTGTGGTAAAGAGCTGGAAATAAAACAGTATGGCTTCATCTGGGGAATGGCTAAACCACGCGTTTACATGAATGTCATAGAATGTTAGTGTGCTACAAGAAACAACCATGATGAATATAGGGAAGCATGGAAGGACTTGTATGAACTGATGCAGAGTGAAATGAGCAGAGCCAAGAGAACAGGATACACAATGAGGACAACAACGGAAATGTAAAGAACAGCTACAACAAAACGACCCATCTGAAAGTCACAAAATTATAATAGTCAAGTATAGCCTCCAAGAAGAGGTGTGGGAAGGCTCCTCTGCTTCTTTGCAGAGGGTGGGCACCATAGGTGTGCAACACTACATTTTATGTATTGGCTGGTTTTACACAGTGTATTTTTTCTTCCTCTCTTTTTCATTCTCTTTGATAAGGGAGGGCTCTCTAGGAGGAGATTGGGAAGGGATGCACTGGTAAATGTAAATAGCAATGAAAATATCTGCATGTCAGTAGATCACATTCCCTATCTCTAAGACCAGTAGATGAAATATGCCTCCCTTACTGTGCAATAGCAAGCAAGGAGATGAGATCTGGGCCGCATGAGAGAAAATAGCAGTTGGTGTGTTCATGTCATGTCTGCCCCTGGCTCGCTCCTACCCTGACACTGGGTGTGTTTGGTATGGAATCACTTAAGAGGAGGAAAAGGAAGATATGAGTAATTTTGGCAAAATCTTAGGGCTGTCAAGAGTTCAACTTGCCTCTTCCTTTCCCTAGTTGCAGAAAAATCAGGTAATTTCTTTTAGACAGTTAACAATTACATGGACAGAGGAGAAAAACTATTCATTGTTCAAGATCCCCAGATTAACACAGTCCAGTTGTTATGGTCCTTCTGTCGAGATATGAAAGATAGCTTTGTGGTGATGGCATTCACCATGGAGGGGTTTTACTGATAAGGCAGGATTTGCCACTGTGGTGGAGGAGTTTTCAGCACAGAGGTCATGTCAAAGAGGACTTCCCTATAGACAGTGAGGTCTTCCAGGTGTTCCTGTTTGTGGACAACATTGTGCTGATTGCATCGAGGGCTGGAGCGCTGCAGAGACTCCTGCAAGAGATTTCTAACCACACAAAGGAACTCAGTCTTTCCATCCACATAGGAAAGACCAAGCCAGTGAAAAATGTCTGTCACCCAGATTTCAATGTGTATTTGGTACAAGTAGGAATGAGCCAGGGCCAGGGTGTATTTGGACAAGATGAGTTGAAGAAGAGAATGTAAATTGGATTGCTTTCAAGAAATAACAAAACTTCTTTACTGACCATAAACTTCCTGTGAAAGCAGAGACTCTTCTTTTTAGTACTGACATTCTGCTGATGGTGGTATATCATTCAGTCAGCAAGCATTTATTAAGCTCTTTGTGCCATTTACTATGGTAAACTCTAGGCATACTAAGACAGGCAAAAACACCTAACTTCTCATATCTCCCATTTCTAATTGGGAGACAACACACAAGTAACTAGGTAGGTATAAGTTCTGTCCAGTGTGAATGGAAGGTAATCTCAGAGGAACAGCATTAGAATTAAGGAATGACCAGGAAAGGTCTCCTGCAGAAGGTAGACTTTGAGCTTAGTCTTAAAGGAAGCCAGGAGGTGGAGGTGAGGAGGAAGAGCATTGTAGTCATGGGGAACAGCCAATGAAAAGGCAGAGTTTAGAGATAGATTGTTGTGTGTGAGGCAGCAGCAAGTGGGCCCGTGTAAGCTGGATTGGGAGTGGTGTAGAAAGGCCAGAAAAGTAGGAAGGGGCTAGGTTGTGAAAGGATGAAATGCCAGAGGTTTTTGTAGTGGATCCTGGAGGTAATAGGTAGCCAGTGGTGTTCATTAGAGGGAGTGTTGGGAAGTAATGTGATCAGACCTGTGCTTTAGGAAAACTGCTGTATGGCAATGAAATGTGAAATACAACAACTGCCTTTGGAAAACTAAAAGATAAGCATTACAGAGAGGGCAATGGAAAGGTACATGATAGCTATAAACAGGCTGCCATATATAATCAATGGGGAATTCCAAAGAAGAACGGGAGTAAAAGACATCAAGGAATTACATGATAGGAAGAGAAGCCAGCATGGCAAGAACAGGGGATGCTAGGTAGACAACCAGGGTGTTCCACTGGTGCCCTTGAAACATCAGGAGAAAGTCAGTAATGGCTCCAGGTTTGATGCCTAGGGGTAGATATGTGGGAGAAGATTGATACAAGTTATAGAAGAAAGGTAACTATGGAAGGGTTATGATTTTGAATTATTGGAGGGAACTTATAACAAGATCACAGATCTTTTTTTAGTATTTGAAAGCTGTACCTGCAATTGGAGGGAAAAGGTTATCTATTAAAAATCTTTTCCATTTGGAAAAACGTTACTGCATTGAAGACCAAGTACTCCTTATACAGTATTTCATGTTTTGTTCTATGGCTGTGGTCTGCAGTCCTGGCTATTGGCCTGGCAAAATCCTTACCTGTGGTCACAGCAGAATGAGACCTGATATGAAAGTCTACGTGGAGCATCTACACCGGTAGAGAAAAACTCAGAAATTCCTACCCTAGTCAAATGAGGAATTAGTAGTGTTAACAACCTGTTCAAAGGTTGTCCTAATGTTATACTGTTACCATCGCACTGGCTTCATGTTTCCCCTGTGTTTTATTTTGATATATTTCAGTAGACATCATTGTACCTTTTCTATTTCATTATAATAGTAATATTTCTAGAACAAAATTAGATTACATAATCATAGCATTGATTCCCTGACCTATACTTGTCTTTTTACTTATTTAATAAGGAAGAAACAAAGCAATAAAGTAGGCCCATCACCATTTCTGAAAACTAGGAGTTTGTATTTGGCTTTGATTTTTTAAGTGGAATGTTTTACTTTCTATTTCATCTCTCAGCCTCAACCTTTTGCTCTTAAATTAAATGTTAGGGATGTGAGGTGAAAGACTGGTCTAGAACTGTCTGTATGGTTGTCACAGTAAGAGAGATAGGATTATATATATCTTCAGCCCAGCCAAAGATTTCTTTTGGGACTATTCCCTGGAAATCTCTTAAAACATGAACACATTCAACAGAAAAAAGAAGTTTTAGGCATTTCTAGGCTGTATTGAGTCTTGGTTTAAACCATATGTGTTATTTATTACCTCCATGCCCTAGTTCTCTCTGTATGGTGATGTCATCATTATTTTTCTATCTAAAATCCAGTTCCTAAACACACCGCCTGTCTAAGCAGGTGAAATTAAAAGATCAGCCTTTCAGGAAACAGATTTTTTAAATTGAAGCTTCTACTCTGAAACAGTATTGAAAATGAAAATCCAAGGAGTTGGGAGCAAGATAGATGCAGCAGCTGTATTTTCATAATTTATGCTCTTGTAAGAAGTGCTCTATAAAAATGGTGGCAGAAAACAGAATGGTAGCATTGAGGGTTGTGGTTGTTCAGTAGAGCTATACCCAGAGAGGATGCCAGGAGATTTGTTGCAGGGTACCCCAACAGAGGAGATAGTACTAAAGGCTCTCCTTTTTCTCCTCAGCTTCCCATTTCCCTTGATTCCTGAGGCCTGCTAGTAGCTCCGAAGCTCCTGTGGCTGTTCAGGAATCTCATAGCTTGGTCCCTTGTATCCTGAGGATCAACATAGTCTTTATTTGAAGCGAATACCAGTTTTTGGCATTGTCTTCTGTGACTTAAGCCAGCTTTTCCTGGCTCGCTGACAGCCTTCATTGCATTACCTACCTTTTCTTTGCTCCTTGGCATGAGTCTCAATGGTCACTATTAGGGAATCAGCGCAATAGTGGGATGATTCAGAGAAACTGGAACGATTAGTGGCCAATGAACTTACCTTCTCTCCCTTTACTTCTCTGTCAACAGGGACCGTAATACAGTATTGAGTATGTTTGCAGGTGTACGTTGCCAGGGCAGTGTTGGAAGTTTTTTATTGATGGATAGCCATCAGGCTTCTGTGTAGGCTTTGCTTACCTAAGTGACGGTGAGATAAAGTTGGAGCTTCCAGCAGATTGGGTAATGGAGCTTATTGGAAATAAATATTTATTGTTCTGATATAGGAGGGATGAGCCAGCTGAAGAAAAGCTATGTGGTGAAATCCACAGGGCGAGATTTGCTAATGAAGCCTAATTTTATATTTGAGTCTAATTTGGAAAGTCCTAGCAGCAGCAATGCCTTAGATATGCACTCTGGTGATTTATTCATCTCTGCCTCCTCCACTCAGATATTCTCCTTCCAGCTATCCAATATCCATCACAGGAAAACACAGTTTCTATATAGGAGTTTACCCTGGTAGCTTGCCTAGAATACATTTTGAAGCATTAGTGTACATGGCAGGGAGACTGGCCCCTGTGCTCTGAGTGCTCTGGTGAATATTCATATCAGCACCTGGGAGGGTTATTTCTAAAAAAGCAACTTGTACAGAATAAATTTTAAAGAGGGAGTGTTTTTCTCTTTGACAATCCTTCAGCCAAACAAATAAGGGAAAGAGGAGCCACTCTGCCACTCTGGAGAGTAGAGATGAGACTGAACATAGCAATCATCCGTATCATAGAAATACTTTTCTCCCAGTGGAGCCTTTTCTGGGACTCCAGGCCTAATGAGACAGTACCAGGCAATTCCTGAGAAAAACAACAACTGCCTTTGGCCCTGAAACCCACACCGGTTTGGTTTAATTACTTCTGTTAGCAGTTTAAAAAGTGGTAGTTATTAATGTTGGTTGGAAACATTTGAATTAAAACTACTGATCTCAGCTTTGAAAACCTGGATCAAGGAAACTGTACTGAGCCCCCAGTGATCAAAAGAATCCCACTGAAAACATAATTAACTACTTTTTCCCCTCAGCCTTTTAAAAAATTTGCATAAGATTTTCCTTTTTTTCCCCCTCCTTTCAGTCCTTCAAAAGATTTATCTTACAATTACATGTTAAATTGATTCATTATCTTTTGTTTATAAGAATTCATCACAGCAGGGACCCTCACCTTAAAATGTTGGTGAGTAAGGTGTTACTCTTGTTGGTGCAACAAGTACACACCACATAGAGAGAGGACTATAATTTATTGGACAAATAAGTCAGATTTCAGATATAGTGTATTGTTGTAATTATCTGGGCAGTTAAATTTTATAGCACTTGAAATTTAATATGTTTTTATTTTTCTACTTTGGAGTAAAGGTGTTGTAATATAGAAACTTTCCCAGAAAAACTTCATGTAGGAAATTAATTCTGAGAAGGCATTTAAAAGGAGAGGAATTAAGGAGCCAGTAAATGTTAAGAAGATTTTCACATTACAAAGAATAACAGAATAAATTCCAGAGCCAGGAATTTAAGAAGAAAAAAGAAGTAACTCAAAGTAGACCAAAACTAAAAGAGAGGAGGAGTAAGTGAACATCAGAGCTGAATGGCATAAATGACTAGATCCTTTTAATTGGATGAGGAATTATAATGTTTACACTGGACTAGAGGTCAATTCTATTCTCTTTGCTACCACTGACTAGTCATGTGGCCTTTCTGAACCCCCATTTTCTCAAGAAGGTTTGACCGAATGACCTATAAGGTCACTTTGAGCTCTAATATTTTATGTTCTGTTAAACCTCCTTCTGTTTCTGCAGTGATTGTGACCGGATGCTAAAGAAGTAGGCAGAGAGTATTAATGAATTAATGGGATGAATGAAGAAATACTTATTAAACGCTTACTGTGGGCCAAGCATTGTGTTGTATGTCTTGGGAGATACACAGAGAAAAAGAAGAGAGTCTTTACCCTCAAGAAACTCACTCTCTAACTGGGGGAGCAACACATTTAGGAGAGTTTAGCTGTAAGCCAAACATTAAGGCCCAGAAACTGTGAGGGTATATATACATAGCTACAGATGGCAAGGCCTAGGATTCCTTAAGCTGCTTCTCCTTAGAGTATCTGCCCCATATGAGAGGCCTGCTGCCACTGGGAAGGGGTGGGGGGAGTCCATATTAGGGTCAGAATGGAGGGGGAATTCTGGATTCACTATGGTTTGAATGGGGGTGGGATTTCAGTGACCAGCCAAGAAGGGAAAATGGTAAGGAGGCATTGTCAGAAATGTTGAGTGTAGGATACCTGGGGGAGGAAAATGTAGGGTTGCCCTCAGCACCAGTTTTGGCTGGGTCCCTGTAAGCACTCCCAGATGGGATCTGCCATCAGAGGGAAGGGAAAGCAAGACTAAGGATCACATAGTTTTTAGACAATCTATAAACTTTAGTGTAGCTGTTGATACTCTAGGTATGTAAGATTTTTTGTGTATGTGTCTATAATGACAAGTGGTTGGAGATGCTACAGGAGGAACTGAATCTTAACAACTTTACATTTTTTCTGTAAGTGAGACCAAAAAAAAAGAAGTTGCAACTAAATGGATGGATGGTTTATAAGTTTTCCCTAGGAAGGTTAAAAAAAATGAGTTGAGAGAGTTAGTTTTCTCATGTACCCAAAGGCAACGAGAAATATAATTTCATGGAATATTTGCTTATTTAATATTTCCCTTGACAAGTATTAGCAGAAAGACCACCATGAAAATAATTATAGCTTATGTACCAACACCTGTTGTGGAAAGTGAAATAGAAAAATTCTCAAAATTAAGTCAGGATATACTTTGATATTCAGTGCTTTCTTCACAAAGGTGGGAGTAGGTAAGGATAGCAAAAAATATATTGGAAAACTTGGATCAGGAATAAAGAATGAGAGAAGCTAAAGATTTGTAGACAAATCTTGTATCATACAAAACCTCACATCTATATATGAATACCTTTTTTTGTGATAGAAATTGAAAGGCACTGGATATGATGAGTACCATAATATCACAAAAAATGAAACTGATTACATTTTAAAAGGGAATACTTATCAACATGGTGATCATTCCTGAATCAACTGTTTTTATACAGTCAGACCACCAACTTTTTTGAACAAAGATAAAAAGAAGTACAAAGCTGAAAAATTAAAATTAAAACTGTGGCATGCATTTAAAATTAACCTAATTTACTTAAATTATTAATGATGAAAATTGTGATAATTGACGGAAGGAAAGTTGTAAACACTATGATAATTTCATGTAAAAGTTTAAACAATATAAATCAATTCCTATAACATGGAGACCAAAGAAGTATTTCTCAAATATACTGTCAAAATCACAAAATATTCCTTGAAAATGTAACAGTGCAGTTAAAACTTTGACTTTCTGATTATTAATCTCAAGTGAGACATAGAGATGTTGACCACTGTCCTGGAGGATGTCTTGCATAAAGTCAAATCAAAAGATATTCCTTAATATGATAAGCTCCTTCAGATGCTCCTCTTTGTAAATGACATTGGACTGATTGCATCAAGCCTCAAAACATTATAAAACCTCCTAATTATAGAACCGTAATAACTCATCCAAAGAGTTCAGTCTATGCTGTCTGGAAGGACTAAGTGAATGAAGGATGCCTTTTGTCTAATGGCATAGAGTTTGATGGATAGCTTGTAGAACTGGCCTATCTATGCATATATCTTTAACAGACACTGAATAGACAATCCGCTGAGCCCAGAATTAAATTAGGTGAAAAGTGAGTTGACTTGTGTTTGAGAAATTGTACAGAGTTTTAAATGACCCCAAGCTTCTCTCTGAAACATAGGCTCGTTTAAAAAAAATCACTGTTTCCAGTGATGCTATTTAGATATAGATCATGGAATATCAGAGTTTGGGAAGGATTGAAGTTTCAAGCCACTGGAGAAGCATGTGGTTAATGTGAGTATCCTACAGTATATTACCAATGAAGAATTATGTAGGAGAAACTACATTAAGGATATCATAAAGAGAGATATATGACCAGAAATGGGTATTGGCTGGTCATGTATCAAGAGCAAAGGTCAGTCAGTGAATTGTATGCTTCTTTTTGTTTTTCTATGAAATGTCAAGAGCTTTAAAGAATGGCCTCAAACACACTGGGTGGATATTCTATGGAGTAATCATAGGAAGACATTTTCACTGGCTAATCTTCATGTCTAAAATGCTATCCTTCCTCAGTTCTACTAGTTTTCTTCAAATCCCAAGAAGTCTCTCTTGATCCCTCTTAATTCTAGTACTTTCCTTAACTTGTTCATACATAGTTGTTTGCATGTTGTCTCCCCCATTAGACTGTGAGCTCCTTGAGGACAGGGACTGTCTTTTTCCTTTCTTTGTATCTCCAGCACTTAGCTCAGTCCCTGACACACAATAGGTACATGGTAAATGTTTTTGACTGACTAACTGACAAGGACAAGAGTCACACAATATTAGAATCATGGCTGGATTGTAATCTGCACTGTTAGAAGGGATACTCATCTTGATGAAATCATCTCAAAGGACAACAGGAATCATTGAGAGACTGAGCAGATAGAAGGATACTGTTTGCCAGCTCATTCTTACTTAAATGTTTTTTTGCCTGTAACATTACAAATGAGACCTCCCCACCCTCTTCTACTCCTTCTGTTTCTCCCTTTATCACCAGGTTGAGAGAATGCGAAAGTCTGCCTGTAGCCAAATTCTGCATCTCCCATAGACAGATTCCTTTGAAAATGCTACCCAGTGGAATAGAAAGGAACAGTGGAGCTTATTAAATTTCTTTAGCCCCTGCTACTTAAAGCTTTTCTAAGTTCTGTGCATCTACTCACATACTAATGGGTGGTCAGGGAATTGGTGGGGAAAAGTGAAGGACTTGCAGTGGTCATCAGAAATGAGACCTTGAGAAAATGACGGTATCAGAGCTAGGATATTTCCTTTCAATTGTGGGACTCCTCCACTGTTCAGAAGGTTAGGATCCTGAGAAATTGCAAGGGAGTTGATAGATAATTCCAAACACTGGCCAATCATGACATCATATAACTGAGCTATGTGAAACATGGGACCTGGTCTCTTTTTGCTCTCTCAGTCTCTTTTCATCTCCCTTTCAATTTCTCATTATTTTCTTTTGCCCCCTTCATGTCCTTTTCCTCTCCCCTCCCCCTTTTAATCTGACTCTCCCTCACTTCTTCCTTTACCTTCTTCTCCTGAACTCTACCTTCTCTTCTTTTAAGATGGGTAATAAAGAAGGGGAGACTACTGAAGTACGTACTAAGTGCTGTGGTAATAGTGACTATAAAACAAACAAATTTTTCTGGCAAAGGTTAATATAACTTGGTGAAAGAGACTTTGTTGGTTGCACAACGGAGTTTTATGAATGATTGCAATGAAGTAGTAATGAACACTGGGTCAAGGGAATATCTGAAAAGAAGTAGTAAATACACAGATTTAGAAATGGAACATGGAAACCGTGAAAGGAATAGATAGAAGTTGACTGGGAAGGAAAAATCATTGCTAAAGTCTATTAGTATATAATTTATGATATTGGGAAAAGAAAAAACCTATAATGAGTTATTGGAATGGCGGGCGGGGGAGGACACTGGTGAAGAGAAGGTTAACTTCAGAAAGACCCTTTGTGATAAAAGCAGAGGAGTTCTTTACAGAGGGGAGCAAGGCTACTAATAATAAAATGAAATGAAAGAATCAAATCTGTCCTGTGAGCCGTGCCTTCTTATCATGGACAATGATTTAGAGAGAGAAGGAAGCCGGGAAAATTTGTTCCCCCTGACTGTTGTGATGATGATGATGATGATGATGATGAAGATGATGATGAAGAATATGAGATGATGATGATATTGACAACCTTTATTTTGCTATATTCCAAAAACTAAAAATTGGACATATTGAGCAAAAATCCACGAAGTATAATTCCTAGGACTAAACTTGGAGATTAGAAAGCTCTTGAAAATATATTTTCTTCTATACATTAAACTTTCTTCTATCCCCATTTTTAATTTCACAAAATTTGGAACAAGAAACAAAAAGCTCACAAGTATTTGTTGCATTCCCTCATTAAAGAGAAACGTGGTCTGTTTGCTCTTTTAACAAGATCAGCCTGTTGAGGGTCTTCCCAGGAATTGGACCCTAGAGAAACTGGATTTAGAGTCTGTAGGTGGGAAGGGACAGGAGAAGAAATGTGTGTGTGTGTGTGTGTGTGTGTGTGTGTCTGTGTCTGTGTCTGTGTCTGTCTGTCTCTCTGTCTGTGTCTGTGTGTGTGTGGCACATGCAGGGAGTAGATGATGCATCATCTGCCTAGAGTCAGGTTGCTTTGTCCTCACCCAACAACTTGGATAACACTTCAGAGCTGAAGCAGGCCAGCATCAGCTTAGATATCATTGCAGAGGTATTGCTGAAAGCAAGAAAGATGGCCTTGCTGTAGAGAAGGGAATTGATGATACCAAATTTAAACACTCAGATCTGTAAAGGTAAGCACAGCTTAGTGTGTCATTGCTCAAAAGGTCTGTAGCATAATGAGGTTTTTTTTGGTTATCTTTTAAGACCTGGATCATTTAAATGGATCCTGATATTTTTAATACCTTCATCTTGCCTAAGAAAGATTGTTTTGGAAAGTCACCTTGAGAAATAGAGAAAATGGCCTTTCAGGGAAAAGGTATTTGTCCTGTGCCCTCTTCTCTTGTGTCATTTGATTTGGAAAAAAACTTAAAATTCTATTAAGGTAGACCCAACTGATTTGGAATTCATGATAATCCAGTAACAGACTGGGCTAAAGTTTATTTTTGTACTATATGAAAAAATGGTTTCCTAAATGAGTTAATAAGGCATAACAGATTGCTGGGTAGATGTTTGTTCCCTTAATTAAGGGAACAAACTGTATATGCACTTGAAAGTCACAAAACTGAATTTTTTAAAAGATGCAACAGATCACCACTGTTGGCTGTTATATTAGGCAGACTGCTTTATTTTCTCTGTGGGTCGTAGGATTTTGTCTCACCGGAGTATTCATAGTCATGTGACCTTCCAGAGGATGACATTTATTCCATTTCTTGGGGATGGTGTTATCTCTGGGAAGGACCACTTTGGAAAGGCCTTAGCCTAAAAGGGCCAGGGTCTCCCACTGCATCCTGGGCCATCTCTGGTCATCCTGATGAATATCTAGCCACTGGATCCAGATGGCTCTGGAGGAGAAAGTGAGGCTGGTGACCTTGCACAGCCCTCCGTCACTCACATCAAAGTCAACTGCAAGTCATGTCATCGTTTCCCTGATGCCATGGTCCTCTTCGAAAACGAAGGACAAATACAATCTTTTCTGAGTATCTAGCCTGAAATTTAGGTAAGAGTAGAGTCAGAAGATAGGAAATGCCTTCTTTTCTTCCCATTTTCTATTAGTCAGCCAAGATATATTTTCTGTAGGGTGTTTTTCAGAAACTTCCTTTTTACATTTAGTCTGAGGGATTTAGGCACCCACTAAGCATAGAAGCTGATTGTACCCTGGACCTTTGAGCAGGGACTTATCGTTCCCCCATTCTGCTGGGAAGAAATATTTCTGGCTGCTGGTTTGGTTATTTTTCTCCCAATCCTGGCAAAACATTTGTATCCTAGATATCTTTGTTTCTGCTTAAAAGAGAGACCAGAAGACAACATGTCCGATTGCTCTTTGTGTCCTTTGGCATAAATTGGGGGATCTATGTCGGCCAACCTACTTCTAAAAGCACCCTTTTCTATCTGCTGACAGTTTCCTTCTTTTATTTGGAGTCTGACATCTTGCTGTCCCCTAAATACAATCTAGTTGGTAGAATATAAGCTCTTTGAGGGTAAAGTTTGATTTTCATTTTTTTTATCTCCACACCTATCACAGCGCCTATCATCTGGCATCTTCAGAAAAAAAATAATGATAATGACTAATATTTATATAGTGCTACCTCTGAGCCAGGCACTATGTGAAGCGCTTTACCCTCATTTTTCTCTCATTTGGTCTTCACAACAACCTTGGGAGGTAGGCGCTATTATTAGTAACTAGAGTATCTTGCAGAGCATTCTGTAATTCAGAATGGCCTCCCCACTTTGTCCAAACAAATGAGATTTGAGGTCTCATGTCCTTTTTCATTGAGACAGGTTTTTAAGGAAGAAAGTGTCAGCTTGTGTAGTTGAATTTCATATTATTCCCCCTGTGAGCAGACTTTTGAAAAAGGGAGTGTTCAACTTTGTGAAAGCTCTGACCTATTCCTAAGAAAAGATGAAGGACCAACCATCCATTCACTCAGATAATTTCTTCAGCAGTCTAGGATGCAGACTTTAGATCTCAGTGCTGACACTCCTACTCATGATGCCATAGCTACCACCCTAATTCAGGAGCTCATCATTTTCCATCCATCTCCAGGCCTCTTTCTCCTCCCACAGAAATGGACTTGGACCTTCTGGCACCACCTCTCCCCCTTGCTTTCCAACTCTAAACCCTGGATATGCGTTATCTTTCTCTTTAAGAACATAGGCTCCTGGAAGGCAGAGACAATCTTACTTATATTTGTATCTGCATCACCTAGCACTATGCCTGGAACACAGTGAGCATTTTTAAAAAATTATCTTTATCATTTCCCATCAACTAGACTATTGCACAAAACCTCACAGAGGATCTCAGTGACCATCTAACCAACCCATCCATACCCCACTTTACCTGCCTGATAAGTGATCGTTTCCTTGAAAGTTTCTGAGGAGGGGAAACTCCTGAGGCGACTCATCTTACCTTTAGACAGCTCAGATTATTACCAAGTTTTTTTCTGACATCATGTCTCCTAAATGGTTTCCCTTTATCAAATCTGCCCTCTCCAATCCATCCTCCATACTACTAGCTGCCATGGTGATAAACGTAAAAGAGGTCCGGCCATGCTTCTCATCTATTCAGTAGAGACTTTAAATAGGTTCACAGTATTTATGAAGCATTTACTATGCTCTTCACAAACTGGCTCCACTCTACTTTTCTGGCGTTAGTCTGTGTTACTCCCCTTCACATACTCTGGTCCAGACAAACTGGCCTGGCCTGGTTGCTTTTCAAGGTCTACCTCCTTTACGAGCTTAAGAATCCCTAGCTTTCTTCAAAGCTCAAGTCAAATGAAACCTCTCTCGGGGCATTTCCTGATTCTTCTCCCCCAGCTGCCAAAGGTTGATGCCTTCCTCCAAAAAAAGTTACCATGTGTTCATTTAATATATATGCACATATTTGGTCTTTACCCTATCCCGAAGGAATGTCAGCTCCTTGGAGCAGTGGTTTCATTTTTCTAGCACAGTGCCCAGCACACAAGAGGTATTTACTAAATGCTGTTACTTATGGACTTCCCGGCTTTGAGCCAAATATTTACATCTTTCCACTCCAACTAAATAGTTTTTCAGCATCTAATACTAAGACCGCAGGTACCTCTCTAGGCACTGTAGTAGCCAAAAAGATGAATAAGCTATGGACCCTTCCCTGAAGGAATCTTCTGCCTTGTAAAGGAGACAAAACACGTGCACAAGGAACCATATTCCAAAGCAAGACATTGTAAGTGTAATAAGAGAGGTACAAAGAAATATTGTGGAGCTTTGGAGAAAGAAGGGGTGATGTGTGTATGAATCCCACACTACCAACTGCCTGCTGGATATGTGCACCTAGATGTACACACCTGAAACTCAGCATCTCCAAAGCAGAGGTCATTATATTTTCCCCAAACCAATCCCACTTACAAATTTCCCTATTTCTATTGGATGTGCCAATCAATCAAACATTTATTAATCACCTGTTATGTGCCAGGCACTGTGCTAGGTATTGGGGAAAGACAAAAGCAAAACAATCCATGTCTTCAAGGACCTTAGATTCTTAGTAAGGGAGACAACGTGTATATAAATAGCTAAGTTTATACAAAACATAGAAAGCAGATATAAAGTAACCTTGGAAAGAAAGAGATTAGCATCTGGGAGTGGAGGGTGGGAAAGAGAGGGTCAGGAAAGGCCTCTTGCCTTACATGGTACTTCAGTCGTAAAGAAAACTAGAAAACCAGGCATTTGAAGAGGAAGGGAAAGCATCCCAGGCGTGGAGGACAGCCTGTGCAAAGATAAAAGGCAAGAACTGGAAGGTTATATATGAAGGAGGAATAACAAGTATATAAGAAGGCTAGAAAAGGTAGGATAGGGCCAAGTTTTTAATTATTTAAATGCCAAATGGAAGAGGTTATATGTGGTCCTAGAAGTATTTATTGAGTAGGGGAGTGGCATGGTCAATCAGGTTCACAACCTCAGAATCATCTTGATTCTTCCATATGCCACACCTCCATATACAATCTTATTGATTCTCCCTCCACAACATCTCTTGAATCCATCAATTTCCAATTCCACAGCCTCTCCCCTGGTTCAGGCCTTCATTACTGCTTACCTGGATATTGCGGTAACCTCCTCAATGATCTTCCTGCTTCCACTCTCTCCCCTCTCCGACACATCCTCCAGACAGCTACCAAATTGGTGTTCCTATGTCACTCCTGTGTTTATGTATTAGGAGGGCAGAGTTTATAATCTCAAAGAGGATCATAAACATGTCTGAAAGGTTCGGAACCACCGGATATAAGAAACTCTCAAAGTAGAAGGCAGAAGAATCAAAACATATATTTAGGCTCCACAGTAACCAACCCATGAACCAGCAACCCCATTTTGATATGTTGATCAAAAGCTTCCAGGCCCAATAAGTACGCCTTGAAAGAGTAACCAGGAGGCTACAGAGAAGCATGATTGCATAAAGCAAAATCATGCTTCCCCCTCTATGGTAAAAAGATTACCCACTGGCCTGAAGTCTTTGTTCAGCTTCCTCCCGTAGGTCAGCTCTGCTACTGGCAGCTCCTGCTTCAGCTGTGGCTGTGGCTGTAGCTGTAGCTGTAGCAGCCTCTGGCTCCAACGGGAGCTGCTTTTAACCATCCAGCTTCTGCGGGGGTGTAAGGTACGCCGGGGAAAGCACAGGTTCTTTCAATCTGCTTAAGCAAGGTGAAGGGGTTGACCGGGAAAGCACAGGTTCTTTCCATCAGCTTAAGCAAGGGAAGCAAGGTGAAGGGGCCAACAAGCTTACTCCAGTCCAACATACAAACAGCATTCAGTTCAGGGGAAAAAGCCAAACTAGTCAAGGGCACTTGTTGACTAAGTGCTAAGGAGCCCATTTTTGGTTGCCAATACACTCCACCCCTTGTTATAGGATACATAATCTAATCAGCCATGTATCCTAGAACATACATTGTGATCCAATTACAAAGGAAACTAAAACATATCATTCATTATAAAGCAGAAACATCATTTGGTGACATTCCTAAATATTGGTTTACGATTCAAATGTGATCCACCCCTAGGTCCCAGCAAGATAATCTCTTCAATCAATCATCCCCAAAATAATTATTAATAATTCAAATGTCCACCCCTAAATCCTTGTATCCATTACATAGGATCAATAATATCATAATAATAAAACAACATAGCAAAGATAACACAAAATAAGTAAACATAGAACACTATCATCATTCCCACCCCCCTTGAATGATTGGGGCTCAAAATCTTGGGGTAAGGGGTGAAGGTCTCATTTTCCATAGCTTCTTCATGCTGAAATTGGATGTAGAGATGGCCCTGCCCCAAAAAGTCCCATTCCAGAGGTCAGTTCTTTAACGAGCTGGCAGGAATTCCAAGAATGCTATGTGCTTAGGCAGTCACCAGAAAGTGCAGGGTGCTTAAGCCTAAAGGAATCAAAACTAGCAACAACGTTAGCCAAAACAAAGGACAAAAAGAGTAGACAAGTATGGACTATTATTCTTCAAATAAAATCATCTCAAGTTTGGTTGAGATTTCAGTTATGCAAAGATCCAACATCAGAGCCAAACTCAGGTGGGAAATGTTTCTTTTCAAAAGGAACATAATGAGGAAGCCAAGAGGATCCCACCCTAGATAGAGACTAAGATTGTCCTCTCAGCCTTTCCCCAGATGTACAAGGAAACACAATGGGAAAATTAAACTAAGAGGATCCCATCCTAGATAGAGACTAGGATTGTCCTCCCAGCCTTTCCCCAGATGTACAAGTTTTCATCCGTTAATCACACAAGGTCACCTTCCCTCTGAGAGGCTTGTGGGCTTGCAGGAGCAGTTCTTATTTCCCTATTTCTCCTGTTATCAAGTCCTTTATCTCTATACATTCTGTATAATTCATTGGTTGGAATGCCATCTATCATTTCAAAACCTACCCCTGCTCTCAATAGAGCAGTAAACATTTCTTTCCTTGTTACTCTCCTTTGGCGCCAAGTTTGCTGGTTATTCACCCTTCTCTCTCGAGGAGATCTATCCCTTCCCCAGTCTCCTAAGTCATGTAACTGTAAAATCTTATTTATCACTGTTGTAAGACGGCTCCCTACTTCTCCAAGTAATAAATTCAAAATTAGTTGTTTATAAGCAGGGGGAACTGTCCTAATTATTAAATTCCTATGAGGCAGTCCCATTGGATCATTGTAATATTTGTCTGCGGTTCCTATCATAATAGCAGTCTTCATCACCTCCTCCTTTAGTCTCATGATACAATCTTTAAGTGAATACCAGGGTCTGTGCTCAGTGGGCCACATAGAATCAGTAGCATATCTCTTATTGCATCCCACAGCGGCTAACGCCAACAGAGTAGTCCTGCTATCACCATCTCCTTGCTGATGATGTTCCCTAAAAGCTTGTTGAACTAGAGGATCATGTCTGATACCTATGAATCTCATACAGTCTGTCCTATCTACTGATATTCCACTGGCCCCTTGATCACTGAGTCTTACCATCCAAGATATTAATGGTTCTCCTATTCTTTGGCTGAATCTACTCAAAATATCTGTGACCTCTTGCGGTGAGAAATCTTCCTGAATTTCCCTTGTAACTGAATCTTCACCTCGGGTTTCTGTCTTCCTCCTTTGTATGGGTCGAGCCCTTGTCTGATCATTTAACCATCTCCTATTTTCTGTGTGAGGGACATCCTGAACCCCAGTAGTGTTTTGTGCCTCAGCCCCTAACATTGTCTCATTTTCCCCCCACTCACTTCCTCTGCCACCATGGCTAGGACGAAGCAGGCAGTCAGGCTCTTTCTGGGCTGGGTTGGAATGCACTCTTGGCTTATTTGGTCTCCTGTTGCTCCTAGCCACATTAATAGAAAAGTTCTCATTTGAGTCAGTTTGGTCTCCTGCTATGTGAGATTCCCCTTCTTGCTGTGGGGTAGGAGTGCCCCCATGTCTTTCACTTAATCTCAATCTTTCGTATACTAGCCTGTAGGCTGATAACACTATCCAGCTTTGCCTAGATAGTGATGCCCCTGACTGAATCCCAACTTCTTGTAAACACTTTTCCAAATCCCTAGGATCTCCTCTCCGTAGCCTTGGTTCCCAGTTTTCACAGGGTCCAGCTTTTTTAGCCAATTCTTTTGCTAGGGAGGAATAAAATGGATCCTCCCATCCTGGGATATTCATCTCTTCCTCTGAAATTGTTCTGCTTCTAAATAGAGATCTTATACCTAGCGATCCCATCCTCGTCGCCAAATGTATTAGGAGGGCAGAGTTTATAATCTCAAAGAGGATCATAAACATGTCTGAAAGGTTCGGAACCTAAGAAACTCTCAAAGTAGAAGGCAGAAGAATCAAAACATATATTTAGGCTCCACAGTAACCAACCCATGAACCAGCAACCCCATTTTGATATATTGATCAAAAGCTTCCAGGCCCAATAAGTACACCTTGAAAGAGTAACCAGGAGGCTACAGAGAAGCATGATTGCGTAAAGCAAAATCATGCTTCCCCCTCTATGGTAATAAGATTACCCACTGGCCTGAAGTCTTTGTTCAGCTTCCTCCCGTAGGTCAGCTCTGCTACTGGCAGCTCCTGCTTCAGCTGTGGCTGTGGCTGTAGCTGCGGCTGCGGCTGTGGCTGTGGCTGTGGCTGTAGCAGCCTCTGGCTCCAACGGGAGCTGCTTTTAACCATCCAGCTTCTGCGGGGGTGTAAGGTACGCTGGGGAAAGCACAGGTTCTTTCAATCTGCTTAAGCAAGGTGAAGGGGTTGACCGGGAAAGCACAGGTTCTTTCCATCAGCTTAAGCAAGGGAAGCAAGGTGAAGGGGCCGACAAGCTTACTCCAGTCCAACATACAAACAGCATTCAGTTCAGGGGAAAAAGCCAAACTAGTCAAGGGCACTTGTTGACTAAGTGCTAAGGAGCCCATTTTTGGTTGCCAATACAGTTTAGAAATCTAAGTGGCTCCTCTTACCTCTAGGATCGAATTCAAAATCCTCAGCCTAGAAATTAAGGCCTTCCACAGCATGATTCCTACCTCCCTACCATTTAAGTGTTATTACACATTAAGTGTTATTCTGTTACTCCTCTTTCACATGGCCATCATTCCAGTCAAACTGACCTGGCTATACTTGACTTTTGCATCTCCCACCTCCATAGCTTTTTATAGGTCATCTTGTGTGTTCCTCACCTCTGCCTTTATAGTACAACTCAGAGTCCCCTCCTAAAAGAGGCCTTACCTGATCCTAGTCGGTAGTGTTGTTTTCTCTTTAAATTACTTTGTATTAGTCCATTTTAATTTACTTATCTTTGTCCATATTGAATCAGACAAACACATAGACTGTAAGCTCCTTAAGGGTACAGATTGTTTCATTTTTGTTTTTGTATTTCTGATAACACAATGTCCTGTAGTGAGCGTTTAATTATTTGTTGAATTTAACTGAATAAATTCAGAAGAGATCAAGAAATCTTGATGGATAAGGTGAAACTTGACATAGATTTTGAAATATGTCTAGAATTTCAATAGAGCTATAGGGGAGGAATTTAAAGTGGAGGGAACAATGTCTAAAAAGCTATAAAACTCTGCATACCCTTTGACCCAGCAGTACTACTTCTAGTTCTGTATCCCAAAAAGATCATAAAAACGGAAAAAGGACCCATATGTACAAAAATATTTATAGCAGCTCTTTTTGGAGTGGCCCAAAATTGGAAATTGAGGGGGTACCCCTCAATTGGGGAATGGCTGAAGTGGTGGTATATGAATGTAATGGAATACTGTTGTTCCATAAGAAATGATAAGCAGGCAGACTTCAGAAAAACCTGGAAAGTAATTACATGAACTGATGCTGATGCTGAGTAAAATGAGCAGAACCAGGAGAATATTGTACACAGTAACAGCAACATTCATTGTGCGATGACTGACTTAGCAATTCAAGGATCTAAGACAACTCCAAAAGACTCATGATAAAAAATGCTGTCCACATCCAGAATAAGAACTATGGAGTCTGAATACAGGTCAAAGCATACTATTTGCTCTTGTTTTTTTGTTTCTTTTTTCTTGTGGTTCCTTCCGTTGGAACCATTTCACATGACTAATGTGAAAATATGTTTAATATGAATGTCTATGTAGAGCGTCTTGGGGTGAGGGGAGGGGAGGGAGGAAGGTGGAGAAAATTTGGAACTCAAAATCTTACGGAAGTTAATGTTGATAACTAAAAATAAATAAATTAATATTTCAGTTAAATAAAATTGAGACAACAGCACGCAGAAATAAGACTCTGCTTGCCACTTGGTCAGCATTTGGTGATATTAGTCAGTCCTCAAGTATATGTCAATCACTATGCCTAGGTGCTGGGAATCCAAATATAATGAGTAAAACAAATCCTAATTTGCAAGGATCTTACATTCTAATGAACAAAATAAAACAGAAAATGAAATTTACAACTTGAAGGGCTTCATCAGTAAATGTTTTATAGAAGCTTGGAGTCAAAGGTTTATAATGATTTTAACTGAAGCTAAAAATGGCTCCACTGAATTTGATAGAAGATTGGTGTAGGTCAGAAGCATAAACCCAACATTCTTGTAGTTGTTAGTCAGTCAGTTAATTTCACCTATATGTAGAGACCATTACCAGCAAAGTCAGTTGTGCCTTCAGCTCACCCACGGAGGTTCCGACAAACTAACAAGTCCAGAGACTTAGTGGAATGCGTTTTCTTGTATTCTTTAAAAAAAAAAATGCCAATTCAGTGGTGAAGCAGTCACTGTTCAAAATCTGGCACAGAGTTAATCCCTTAAGAAAAGGATAAAAAATCCCATTCAGCACAACATAGTTTGTCATCGCATGCATAATGCAGACTTTCCAATTAGAATGCCACAATTTGGAAACTTTCTTCACAGACTGATGAGAGCGCAATTATTTTAAAGGAGGGAAAATTCAGTCCGCTGGGCTTGCCTCCAGTCACTTCTGACTCAAGCAACGAAGACAAGAGTTTTGAAAACATATTTTCTATTGAATTTTATATCAAAACAACAGCAAGGAGAGCAATTAGTTGCTTTAAACCGAGCCCCTGGTAATCAATGGTACGCAGCCGGCCAGAGCATTTATGTGAGATGTGAGCAAAATCGCATCTGCTAATCAATTCAAAAACCTAACACTTCACTGCTTCTAAAGGAAGCTCTACAATGAGAGCAAAGTAAGATAGAAAAGACATTTCATATCACTGGTCACTTCATATAATGCCCATTAGATAAGGGTGGGTTGTGGCAATATGGACCAGATCTTAGTCTCTTAGCCAGCCTGCTCCCTTTGTTCAGCACCATTAGAAGGGCAGTTCGTGCTCCCTTTGTTCAGCACCATTAGAAGGGCAGTTCGAATTTGTGTTTGCATGGGCATGATACATGGGTTAAAGGATTCTTGCATTATCATTTATAGCACAGAACACATCATACTCAGAGGAGGCCAGGAGAGAAGGGCTTGTTAGCTTTTAGTTGTTTCAGGTTTGGGGTTTTTTGTTTTTGTGTTTGTTTTTGCAGGTAAGCTCTCTGGGTAAGCAGTCCCAGCCGTATCAGAAGACACAACTGCCTCAGCATCATTGCAGGCGGGAGAGATGTAGGAATAGATTTTCCTGGCAGGGAGAGAAGTGAAGGGAGTTGTGTGTTTTTTTCAGTTATCTCTTAATAGAACAAAATCCCCACAGTGGAGGAAGAAAGAGTAGGGTGCATTATTTTTCTTTTAGTGTTCTTAAGTTGCACTTTCTGTTAAGTTGCATCAATCTAAAGTGTAGTCAACACCATTCTTTTTCTTCATTTCAGGCAGTATGTGACTCCTGTAGTATGTATGCAGATCTAAATTTTAAAATTCAAAGAGGAAAGAGCCCCTTTTATCCTCAATTTTAATCTCACAAGTTTGGCTAATAGAGTTAGGGAGGAAGGGAACAATGGAAAAAAAGTGCTGCACGTTGATTCAAATCACTTCCAATTTTGTGACCTTGTGCAAGTCACTTAAGCTTTCTGGGCCTTACTTTCCTCATCTGTAACATGACATTGTTGAACTAAATGGCTTCAAAGGTTACTTCCAGCTCTAAATCTATTGATCCTAATACTCTTTGGAAAGGTTAAGGCTCACAGACATGGTTACCTAGAGTCCCTACAATATTCAAGACCTGATGAGATCACAATAGTGATGCATTTTATGTGTTACAATATAGACAAGCCCCAGCTGGCATGCTAGAAGACTTCATGACTTGCTGAAAACTCCACCGTAGTGTCCTCGACTTCTCACTCCTCCTCCTTGCTCGTTCCAATCAGTTGCCAGACCTTGCATCTTTCACCTCCATTCCTTTTTTCATAATTCACACAGCCACCACCTTCCTTTAGGTTCTCATCACCTCTCTTCTGGTCTATTCTAATGACCTCTTAGGCCATTTCCCTGCTTCAGGTCTCTCTCCATAACTCCCTATAACCTCTAGGATATAATACAAGTTTCTTTTAACTCTTAAAGCCTTCACAACCTAGTTTCCATGCCTGGAATGTATTCTCTCCTCACTTCTATTACTTCTTCAAGATTCAGCTTATGAATCTATAAGCCTTTCCTGATCCTCAACTGCTAGTACCCTCCCTCTCAGAACTTCTATTTGTGTGTGTGTGTGTGTGTGTGTGTGTGTGTGTGTGTATGTATACATATTGCTTTCCCTTAAAAAGAGTTTAAACTCCTTGATAGCAGAGGATGTTTTGTCTTTCTGTCCTTGGTGCCTAGCAGATAATTGATCGATTGGAGACTTTTAAACTTTTAAAAAAAATGAATAAAATAATAATAATACTTTTGGAATATGCAAGTATCCTCAGGTTATGATAGACACATTTAAAATGTTTATTCTTAAAATATATTCATTATTGAGAGACCTCTAATGGAAGATTTTTTTTTTTTATTTTTTTAAATTTATTTATTTTTAGTTTACCACACACGGTTCTACATAGTTTTGAGTTCCAGTTTTTCTCCCCTCCCTCCCCCCTCCCTCCCCAAGACGGCATGAAGTCCCATATAACTGTCATGTATAACTTCGCATTGAATTAATTTATGCTCTAGTCAGGTCGTGGAGAAGAATTTTGACCAATGGAATGAATCATGAGAAAGAAGAAACAGAAACCAAAAAAAAAAAAAAACCCAAAAACAAAAACAAAAGAGAAGCAGAAAAGGCGAGCATGTAGTGTGCCTCAGTCTGTATTCAAACTTCGCAGTTCTTTCTCTGAATGAAGATAGCATTCTCCATCGTGAGTCCCCTGGAGTTGTCCTTGCCCTTTAGGTTGCTGAGAAAAGCGCAGTATGTCAGGGTTGGTCCTCACGGAATCCCATATCTGTGGCTGTGCACAACGTTCTCCTGGCTCTGCTTCGCTCACTCAGCATTATGTCGTGTAGGTTTTTCCAGGTTGTTATGTAGTCTGCATCATCCCCATTTCTTATGGCACAATAGTATTCCATCACCTTCATATACCACAGCTTGTTCAGCCATTCCCCAATTGATGGGCATCCCTTTGCTTTCCAATTCTTGGCTACCACAAAGAGAGCTGCTATAAATATTCTTGTACATATGGGTCCTTTTCCCGCTTGCGTGATTTCTTTGGGATACAACCCTAGAAGTGGTATTACTGGGTCAAAGGGTATGAACATTTCTATAGCCCTTTGGGCATAGTTCCACACCGCCCTCCAAAATGGCTGGATCAGCTCACAACTCCACCAGCAATGCAACAATGTTCCAATTTTCCCCACATCCTTTCCAGCATTATCATTCTCCTGATTTGTTATTTTAGCCAATCTGACAGGAGAGATGTGGTATCTAAGAGTTGTTTTGATTTGCATTTCTCTAATCAGCAGCGATCCAGAGCATTTTTCCATATGCCTGTAGATAGCTTTAATTTCTTCCTCTGAAACTGCCTGTTCATATCCTTTGACCATTTCTCAATTGGGGAATGGCTTGTATTCCTATATATTTGGCTTAGCTCCCTGTATATTTTAGAGATGAGTCCTTTATCAGAGATACTAGTTGCAAAGATTTTCTCCCAATTTTCTGCTTCCCTCCTAATTCTTGTTGCATTGGCTTTTTTTGTACAAAAACATTTCAATTTGACATAATCAAAATTATCCATTTTGCATTTTGTAATGCTCTCTATCTCTTGTTGGGTCATGAATTCTTTACTTTTCCACAAATCTGATAAGTAAACTATTCCTTGCTTTCCCAAATTACTTAGAGTATCAACTTTTACTCCTAAATCATGAACCCATTTTGACTTTATTTTGGTATATGGTGTAAGATATTGGTCTATGCCCAGTTTTTGCCCTACCATTTTCCAATTTTCCCAACAGTTTTTGTGAAATAGTGAATTATTAGCCCAGAAACTGGCTTCTTTGGGTTTATCAAAGAGTAGATTGCTAAACTAGTACCCTCCCTCTCAGAACTTCTATTTGTGTGTGTGTGTGTGTGTGTGTGTATGTATACATATTGCTTTCCCTTAAAAAGAGTTTAAACTCCTTGATAGCAGAGGATGTTTTGTCTTTCTGTCCTTGGTGCCTAGCAGATAATTGATCGATTGGAGACTTTTAAACTTTTAAAAAAAATGAATAAAATAATAATAATACTTTTGGAATATGCAAGTATCCTCAGGTTATGATAGACACATTTAAAATGTTTATTCTTAAAATATATTCATTATTGAGAGACCTCTAATGGAAGATTTAAATTACTGACATCAAGATTTAAAATCATGTGGTTTTTTTTTAAAAAGCCTTCATTCTCCAAAATCTTCAAACCAGTCCTTAGAGCATTTCTGAATTTGAGTAAGTTCTACCATTTGGATGATGGAGAAGAAACCTCTATAGCCAATTCATAATTATCCATTGTGACAGGAGTGTGAAAGACCCTGGATAATTAAAACCCATAAATAATTGAAAATACCATTTTTACAAATAGCTTCAACCTGACTTCAGTAATGCTAATAAGAAGCCAAACTGGCTCTTATCTTTTCCTATTTTTTTATTCCCTCTAGTAAAAGTGCTCATTTTAGTCAGTCAGTAGCATTTATTCAATGCCTTGTATATACAGTACAATTCAGCAGTCCTTTGTTTAGGGTCTGATCTGTTAGACACTTTGGAAAGCTAATATAAATGAGAACTGATTTCTAACTTACAGGAGCTTACTGGGATTAGAGGAGAAATATCTTTTTTAATCAGACCTTTCATCTTATCTAGATAGTGAGTTCTCTGAGTAAGATCTGTGCTTTCTCTACAACTTAGAGTCTCAGAGAGTTGCCTGGGGCTCTAAGTGACCATTGTACCATTTTAAACAGATGAGTGATATGATGATTTATGTGCATAAGGAACCTTGTTCAGATTCTTGCGGCTACTGTGTGTCAAAAAATGGGCCTCGAACCCAGGTCTTCGTGACTCCAAGGCCAGTTCTCTGTGCACCCTACCACATCATCTTTGCTGGGAGAAATAATACAGCTACACAAACAACTCTTTTGCAATGTAAGAGAGTCACAATCAAAGTGTTGTGAGAGTTGAGGATCAGAAGAGAATCCAATGATGATCAGAAAAGAGAATTTAGCATTGGAAATTAAAGTATGAATAGAATTCCAACAAACGGAGAGTTCTAAGCATAGAGAACAGCAAGAATAAAGGTACAGAGAGAGGAAAGTGTAGTACTTTTTTAGCAGGTGATGAACAGTTCATTTTGGCTGGAACATAAAGCCGATCAGGTAGGTTGAAGGCAAATTATGTAGGACTTGCAGTACCTGGCTAAGTTCTTTCAACTTAATTCAGGAGGCTGTAACCTTTGAATGAATTTAAGCAGATGAAGGACATGATCAGACCTGCACATAAGGAAGATTAATCCAGCAGGTATGTGAAAGATGGATTAGTCAGAGGTGACAGTGGGGAGGGAGGTGATGAGGAGGCTATTGCAAAGTCTGGGTGACTATTAATAGAACTGTTTTACTAAGGTAGTGAGGGCCTGTATCAGTAAGGCAATAATAACAACGTAGATGATAATTGTCAAAATGCCCATGTAGTTCTGTATCGAAAGGAAATAAGACTCTCCACATAGAAAGTAGAAGAAGTAAACCACTTATTCAGACACCAGAGAACCATATCCCATAAGCCATTTATCCAGTCAGTCCACTTCATCATACCAGCAAGGAACCCAAAACGTTCCACATACAACATCACAACCTGGAGCCTCGCCATCCCAAAACCTCTCCGACCCCCTGCTGAGGTCTTCCCCAAAACAAACTCACAGTACAGCAAAGTCAGTCTGTTCAGTTCTAACGATCACAAGGGTGGCCATCAGCAGCCATTAGTAGCCATAACATTTCTCTCTTTCTCAGCATCTTCTGTGACATAACTTCCTAGATGTCTTGTGATATAAGCAGGTTACATGGCCTACTAATGGGTGGGAAAGATCTTCAAATCTAAATTGCTACTACAGGGCATGAGCTATAATTGTGGCAGTAGAAATAAAAAGGAGGGGATAGATGAGAAAGAGATTGCCAAATAGGACTCACTAAAAGCCCACATCAGCCTAGTTGATATGAATGACAAATATATAATCAATCTATAATAAAGAGTAAGATCACTGATCAGTTAAGAGATACAACCTACTTAATGAAAGACAATATGGTTTCCAAATGGCAAAAGCATATTTTCTTAATTTATTAGAGTTCTTTCAGGGGAAAGTATTCATGTGGATAAAGGAGAAACAGTGAGTGTAACTTATTGAAATTTACCAAAATATTTTTGCCCTGGTTCTACCCCAGCTTTAAAAAATTGAATTACCTTGGGTTTGGGAAGAGTGTTGTATACTGAAGAGAGAACTGACTTAAAGACAAGGAATGAAATATTCTTTTTATACATAGTGAGATTCCTAGGAATCAGTATGAGAATAGAACTTATCTAACAGATAAACTGTGCACAGTAAACTGTGCACAGTAAAGTCTCAAAATTTATAGTTGGCATATACTCCTAAAAGCTGGCAAAGGAAATGGGGAGTAGAGTGGGGTAGAAGAGTGGAAAAGCATTTTCATTGTGGGCTAAAATTCCATTAAAATAATTAGTGGAAAATAATCCAAATCATTATATTTCTAGATTAATCTGTTCCAAAAAGTAAGTTATGACCCAAGAAAGGGGCCTAAGAGTCATTGCAGACTTTTCCCTGAAGGCAGTCTAACACATTGATGTGACCAACAAAGGTCAACATGGTGTAGACTTTAGTCACATCAACACTTAGCTACTTAGCTACTTTCCTCACATCTTGCTCATGTTCTTGCTCAGTGTCTGTGTGTGTGTGTGTGTGTGTGTGTGTGTGTGTGTGTGTGTGTGTGTGAAAGATTGAGCTTGAACCCAGGTCTTTCTTACTCCAAGGCCAGCTCTCTATGAACTACACTATAACACCTCTTCTGGGAGGAATAATACACATATACACAAATAACTATTATGCTGAGTGGAGCCCAAGTTTATAAGAGAGGTACAAGCAAAGTGTCATGAGAATTGAGCATTAGCGAAGTCCTGAGGCTCTTCTGTCCATCCCTCTGATTAGAGAGGGTAGGTGGTGAGAATCTGGGAGCTCCTCCCTGACCCTTCTCCATTTGAGGATGGCACCAGGGAATCCTTGTCATTTCTTACCCACCTACCTTCCCAGACTCCATCATCTCCAGAAACTTATCATTCTGCAAAATGAAATCCCAATCTTATACCTTTCTTTGTATCCTCAGCGCTTAACACAAAGCCTGATGCATAGTAGGTGCTTTCTAGATGTTCGTTGACTCTGACTCTAGTGTGCAGCATATTATATTCAGTAACAAATTCAGTAAGCACCTACTATGTACCAGGCACCGTGCTAAGCACTGGGGATTCAAATGAGAAAAAGAAAGACAGTCCCTGTCCCTTAGGAACTTACAGTCTAATGGGGGAAGCAACACACAAAAGGAAACTGAAAAGCTTTGTGCAAAAACAGCCACAAACATGATTCTAGTCTTGTACAAAATGAAGGGGTATCCATAGTTGAGATACAGTGTGCTGTTCTTGTTGCTATAGACCAACAAAAATAATGATTCCAGAATATTAGCATAAGGAAGCATTCCTTAAAGTTGGAAAGAGATTAGCTTTAAGGTAAGTAAATAAAAGGAAATAACACAATATACAGTGTCTTCAAGACTTGGGGATTTCTTCATCCAAAACTGAAATTTTCATTTTAGTTTTAGACTAGACCTGTGATTTCATTGGCATAAGGAATTTATGGTAAAGAAATTCCCTCTACCTGTGTATATCAGGACCTCATGTACAACTTAAAATTATAGAGAGTTGCCTAGCACATTGAAAGTTTAAGTGATTTATGCAAGGTCACAAAGCCATTATGTGTCAGAAGAAGCTTGCACCCAGGTGTGGCTCCAAGTCCTGCTCTCTGCCACACCGTGGCTTCATCTCATAAGCTAAAAATAAGTAGCATCAAATAAGATTAATACCATTTTTGATCTGAAAGAAATCATCTAAACTAGAGCTTTTCTTGGAATGGAAAGGACAATGATAATTAACAACAGAAAGAAAAACAGGAGAGGTTCCGCAATATTTTGCTGTTCATTCGTTGAGCTGTGTCTAATGTTGTGACTCCATATGGGGTTTTCTTGGCAGAGCTAAATTAAGGTGGTTTGCCATCTCCTTCTCCAGTGGAGTAAGGCCAACAGAAGTTAAGTGACTTGCCCAGGATCATGCAGCTGGTAAGTGTCTGAGGCTAGATTTGAACTCAGGTCTTCCTGACTCCAGACCCAGCGCTTTTCCTACTAAACCACCTCCACAGTATTGGAGAAGGATAAATTTCCAAAAAGGAAAGAACACAGTCTGCAAACAATATGCCAGCAAGCTTGATGTCTCTTTCTGGAAAAATTCTAGAACATATCATTAAATTGATAGTTGGTAAACATCAAGAAAGGGAAGAGCTAATTACAGTGAGCTGACCTGGCCCTTTCAAGAGCAGGTTTTGAGAGACTAATCTCTTTTCCTTTTTTGACAGAATTATAAAACAAATAGATGAGGGTAATGATGTGGATATAACTTGATCAAATGGATTCAGAACTAGTTGGATGGCCAGAATCAAAGAGTAGTTATTCATGGCTTAATGGTAGGAGGTCTCCAGTGGAATACTCCTAGGATCATTGTTTGGCCCTGTGCTGTTTAGCATTTTTATCAATGCCTAGATGATATATTCCTCAGACTTGACAATAATACCTAGTTGGTAGAGAAAGCTAACATAGTAGATAACAGAATTGGGATACAAAAGGATCCTGACAGGCAAAAGCTTGAGCTGAATCTAAATAAGATGAAATTCAGTAAAGATAGAGGCTAGTGTTGGATTTGGGTAAACAAAAATAATCAGCTTCTTAAGTATAACTTGGGGAAGGCCTAGAGATAGCAGCTATTCTGAAAAAGATCAGGGCGGGGGGGGCGGGGTCAAAACAAGCAAAAAAAATTGATGTTCTCTTGGAATGTGTTGAAAGAGGGCAGGGCTTCTAAGAATAAGGAGCTGAGGTCTTGCTGCATCCTATGCCCTCATCAGATCTCATCTGCAGTGTTGTATTCAGTTCTGAGAGCCTTGGTTTAAAAAGGACATTGATTATCTGGAGAACAAAGGAAAGCAGTCAGGGTGATGCTGGGCCTTGAGTCCATGTCATATGAAAATTGGTTGAAAAATCTGGGCATGTTTCACTTGGAGAAGAGAAAACTCAAGGAGGAGATGATTGCTGTCTTCATATGTTTGTAGGATGTCATGTGGAGGAGGTTTTGGACGTGTTCTGTTTGACTTCAGAGGCCAAAACCATGAGCAACATGTGGAGGTTATGAAAAGGCAGATTTAGGTTCTGTATCAGAAAATTCCCTGATAAGTCCAGCTGTGCAAAAGCAGAACAGGACATCTAAAGGGGCTGTGGCTCCTGGACAACCACTCATTGGGTATGTGGTATTGGGAAAGATTAAAGGTGAAAGGCAAAGAGACAGCAGAGGTTGAGGTGGATAGAGAGTGCCATGGTATATCATTGAGACAGAATTCATGATTTCAAAGAAAATCATGAATATGCCTGAATGGTCCAGAATGGCAGGATATGAGGAATTCTCTAAGTAGAAGGCAGAGGAGTTAAAGCATTTATTCAAGGTCCACAGTAGCAGACCCACGGACCAGTGTCCCAATTCGATATCCTGGCAAGAACCTTCCAAAACCAATATGCCCATCTCACAATAGTGACTGGGAGGTTACAGAAAAATATTATGGCATCAAGCCAAGCCATTCTGGTGCTTCCCTGCAGTGCTAGGGCCCTCCAGTAAGAAGATTACCCACTGACCTCAAGCCCTTGCTCAGCACTCTCCGGTCTGCACAAGGGTCGGTTCTGTTTCAGTAGTGCCTGCTGCCACCGCTTCCACTTTCTCCTGCCTCCCCTATGTCTCAATCTCCAAGCTGTGTTCTCTCCTCTACATATAGTCGCTAGACGTCATCCCGTCGACTAGAACGTCATCCAAGCAACCAGAACTCAGGTGCCTACCGTTGGCTCCAGTCTTAGCCACTCCCCCTAGGACCCTGAGAGCCCCACCTGAAGCCTATTCAAATGGGCAGGAAAGATCTCATTTTCTGATTGCCTTTACACAACAAACATGAACTTGGACAGACTTCAAGAGAGAGTGAAGGATAGTGCGCCTGGTGTGCTGGTCCATGGGGTCACAAAGAGCCCTTTAATAGATGAGTTAGACTAGATAGTTGCTGAGGTACCTCAAACTCTTGTAATGCTGTAATTTACAGAAAAGGAAGATGTAACCAGAGAAGGTAACTCATTTGCCAACTAAGTTCATGTCACTATTTAGTGGCATAACCAGGACTAAAAAAAATAGAACTGAGGTGTTCTGGCTCTTGGACAGTTCCCTTTCTATTACAGATCCATAATGGGCTATTAAGGGAAAACAACATAAGAGTGATATCAAGGACCACCATGCCTTTGAATAGGTCCCTGGGATATGCCCTTTTGCAAATGTCAGATCCAGAACACTAGTTTGGATGGAAATGTCAGATCCAGAACAGTAGTTTGAATGGATTATAAGTTTCACCCTGAATGCAGTCCTAATGTTCTTAATCTGTGGAGAAACAGCAAAAGCCAAAATTTTTGTATAATCAGCCTCCAAATAAACAATACTTGATTTATTTTTTTAAACCAGAGATGCTGTCTTTGGGACCATGTTTGCAAAGTCTTGACAAAGACTCAAGTTTAGGTAAAACCTTATGGATAAAGAAGAGTTGGGAAGACCAGGGTAAAAATTATCCTAAATCCTAAATGTCCTAAATAAAGAACAAGAGCCTATGATGACCAGTATTGGTTTTTTGGTTTTTTATCTCCAGGATCACTTAAATTTTTCCCCCTGGGTATTTGGAATGAAGACCTAAGAGACACAGGGGGCAGTCAGGTCTGATTTCATCCGTATATTCAGCTGGCTTACCACCTAGAGATGAGAGATTCAGAAAGCAGAACTGTGGGACAACTAAGAATAAGATGTTCCCTCTGATCCTCTTTGCCTTCTGTTCTTGGAGTATCAATTTTTTTCCCCCATAGATTGTTGTAGGGTTAACAGTTACTGATGAGACCTATTTTCTCACACCGAACCATCTCTATTCCATCTTTATACTTATTTGGGGGGAATACCCTTCCTTTTCCCCAGCTATTTATTCTCTAGGTATCTTATCCTGATAGTGTGATATGGAAGAATGGGTCTCTGTAAATGTGGCTGTCCTCCATGACTAAAGCCTCCTGAAAGCAACCAGATCAGGAAGACTCTGGTTTCATGGACATCTCCCTGACTTCCTCTGTATTAAAAAAAAATGTGCTATTGACAATTTGTACCACAGGCATTTCCCAGTAATCCTCACCCCTGCCTTAGATCCCTTCTTTACCCCTTCTTTTTTTTTAATTTAAGAAAAAGTTAAGCAAAACCAGTTGACAAAATGACTTTCTAGAAGCCTATAGAACATTACATCTATAGACTAATGCCTCTCTGCAGAGAGGAGGGAAGTATAGAATTCGTGAACTACCCATTACATCTGATTTTTGAGGTCTCTTAGTATTTGGCTTTTTTTTTTCAGTTATATTGTTGTAGTTGTGTCTGTTGTTCTCAGAGTTCTGCTTTCTTCACTCTGCCTCAGTTCACACAAGTTTTCTACTTTTCCTGTAGTCTAATAATGTATTAATGTCTAATAATGCTCTCCTCTCTGTTCAGGTTATTACTTTGGGACTGTGATGATCGAAGCTACAGCTACTACATTGAAGTTTCCACCAATCAACAGCAGTGGACCATGGTGGCAGACAAAACCAAACTGCCCTGCAAGTAAGTTTATTCTTGTAGGAAGTCATCCAAAAGAAAAATACAGTCTCTTCTGTGCAGTTAGGCAGTTCCAATTAGTCAACATTACTAGAATTAACAAATTTTAAAAGAAGATGACCCAACTAGTTTGTCTTTCCCTGGCTAAATATTTGTTTGACTTTATTAAGTCTGTTTTCTTATTTAGAGGAATTTGCTATAATGGTGCCCACACTTAGGGAACTAATTCCAGGACCTTGCTGTACTCTCATGTTGATTCCTAGGTTAGTGAGGGTCTTTACTGCCTTTAATTGTTCCCACCATCTCTGTGCTTATTTAGGGCCTGTGTCACCTTCTAAACCACAGAGATACCCTGTAACTTAAGAGGGCCCTAGGAGACAACCAACAGGCCTACAGAAAGCTAAAGAAGCTAAATAGAGACATTTGATACCCATGACATCAGGGTTCCTCTTGCTGATTAAAGTTGAACATCTCATTGTAGACAAAGGTAATTAGAATGATTCTCATAGGTTTTGAATGGCACAAGATCTGCTCCATACTTTTGCTGAATTGGTATGGTTCTCTGGGAGGCTTTGGCTC
Organism: Trichosurus vulpecula; assembly: GCF_011100635.1. Taxonomy (NCBI): domain Eukaryota; kingdom Metazoa; phylum Chordata; class Mammalia; order Diprotodontia; family Phalangeridae; genus Trichosurus; species Trichosurus vulpecula. Next base: position 251,182,056 of record NC_050579.1, read on the forward strand.
CCAGTTTATGAAATTGGATTTTGCAAAATACTAAGTGCAGAATTCACCTAGAAGCAACCCCCCAAAGCTTATGAGTATATGTGTATGTACATGTATATACATATAGATGCATCCGTAGTGATTTAGACAGCTTTGGTCACAGAAGTAATTTTATGTAAATATCAACAAACTGCTTTGGGAAGGTGGCTGTAGGCCCTAGGAGTTCTTAACCTGGGGTTTGTGGACTTGTTGGGGCTTTTTTTTTAACATGTAAATAATTTTATTTCAATGTAATTGGTTTCTTCTGTAATCCTATGTATTTTATGCATTTAAGAACTTGATTCTGAGAAGGGGGCCATAAACTTTACCAGATTGCCAAAGAAGTCCGTGCCTCAAAAAAAGTTAAGAATCCCTGCCCTGAGGAGTCAGCTCCCCCTAAGCATTCAGAAGGAAATTTCCCTTTTGTGTTATTGAAGGTTTAATTTTATTTGGTTTTTGTGGGGAGGGGTTCCCATTCAGTAATCATTTAAGGAGGGAGAAATCACTTCTATTTCCTGGGGTCAGGGGGCACTAAATAGAAAAAAAGTGATACCTAAACTGGGCCTTGCCAGAAAGAAAGGATTAGAATAGTTTCATTAGATCAGAGATGAGATATTACCAGGGTGGAGGTTGTGGGCACAGGGAGAAGATGGGTTGGTCCCAGTTTTGCGGGACATCATGGTCACAGAGGTATGGGAGAACAGCATAAATCTGAGTAATGGCTAGCTGTCCAGTTTGAATCAAAGCATTTCCATAGACTGAGGCTTAAAATCCTACCACCAATTAACCTCCCATTTTGCTAGTTACATTTCTTATTTTCAAAACAGTATTATACCCCATTGTTATAAGTTAAGGGCATCTGCTCACTATTCTCTGGAAGTATGTGTCAGCAGTCTTTTCACAGGTATATGCTAGATTGTAATCTCTTCAAGGGCAGGGATCCGATCTTCTCTTTCTTTTCATTTTCCTACTTTAGGACTCTGCATATTATTTGAGTTCAATAAGGGCTTGTACACTGACTAAGAGCATATAATGTTTTTGCATTTGATTTGAAGGATTTTGTCTTTGTTTCTTGATTTGGAAAGCAGCTCATTTATTAGATTGCCTGGCAGTAGTTCTGCATTAAGTTGTCGTCATATTTTTCTTCTTCATTTTTCCTTCCCTTACTTGGTAGCTTTGAATAATTTATATGTTTTTAACTTTTTGTTCTTTAGTACTTAGCTGCTACAGCAATAAGTGTTTTACAAATTAATAAATAAATAATACATTAGAAAAACAAGAGTAATAACAGAAAAGTAACTGGCTATTAACACACTAAAAATCACTGGAACTGGAGCATATCATTTTATGATTACAGGCATAACTTGAATTCATCATGCTTCCCATTTTCTAGTTCGTTCCTGAGAAATGTGGTAGAAGATATGTAGATGATAATAGAAGGGAGTTTTTATATTTTAACAAAGATACCCTGGAGCAGACCTTGAGAGATCGACTGATTAGCTTTGAAAATAAAGTACATGAGTTGTGCTTTAAATGGAATTTTATAGGCTCTCGAAAGACCATCCTGTCGATCTCTCTCCGAAATATTGCACCTAGCCGGGTCCAAACCAAAAGGTTTTCTTCTAGATTCTCCCTAGATAACTCCTGGGCAAACTTACGAAGCCTTAAATTGAATACAGTCACTACTAAAAGGTCTCATTGATGTACAAGTGTGGTGGGAAGTAGAGGTTACAATATGCCAGTATCCTATAGCAGCCCCGTATGCTGAGCATAGCTTTTGGTCCACTGGGACATAGCCTTTCCCTCAACCTTCAGTCTGTTTTCTTCCTTTTCTTTTTTGTTGTTGGCTTGTGTCCAGAGTTTCTTAAACTTTTTCCACTCTCTACCCCTTGGTACTTCTTAAACACCAACAGGGTCAAGACCCACAGTTTAAGAAGCACTGAATTCTAGACAATTTTTCCTTATGATGAGTAGTTGCACTGCTTTCTCTGCCAAAGTATACTCCCCAACACTTGGCCATATTCATCTGTTTAATTTTTGACCATTTCTTTGTCTTGGTCATATTAAATTCTCTCTTTCCTGGTGTTAGTGATGAGTCCAAGTCTTGAACACTATAAAAAGTTTTAGTTAAAGATAATAAGAACCTAAAATTCAGTGTTAATTGTTACAATTTTTTAAATTATGGAATCTGAGTGTATTGTCTGGACCACTGAGTATTGTACGTTGTTTGTTTTAGACTCCTTCAAATTTTCCTCCAAACCAAACTTATTCTTTCAGTCTACTAAGTTCACCATCCAAACTGCTCTGGTTAAAGCGTTCTTCTGTAGCTCTTGATTTCTGCTGTTGATTTGTTAAAGATATTTCGTTGTTGATTAAAGACAACTCTAAATTAAAGGATTTTGCTATTGATTTTTTAAAAGATATTTGTCCTTGCCATTGTTTGAGCAGTACATATTAACAGAGTGACATTATTTACATATCATCTCCAGTAAACTAGAAAAATGAAAGAAGTGTACAATTGATAGAGCAGCTTGTTGGTATCCTTAAGCTACCTCTCCCATACACTGTAGTCACCCACCAGGTAGCCAATAAGGGTGAAAGCACAGGTTGTTTCATTAGAGTAGGCACTCAAATGATGTTCTCCATGTATCCATTATCTTCAGACTCCTGAGAGCCAGATTATAATTGTGGGACTATCTCCTTTGTTTTTGCCACAAACCTCTGCTTCTATGTTTTTAGTTGTTATTGGGCTTATAGACCTGCCTGATTTAATGAATCACATTTTTTTCGGAGGCACCATCTATTCCATTGTTTGTTTCTACAGCATCCTAATTTTAGAAAGGTTCCCCCATATACATATCATGATTCCTAAGAAGGGAAGGTATAGCTAGTTTATATGCCATTTGGAAAAGACTTCAAAGAGGGTGTCTTGAGAATGACTGCATTCTAAAACCATCCCACACAGCTAAAATCTTTCTTCTAAAATATCATTCAGTTTGTCCTGGGTGGGCCTGACATTCCTCTCTGGTATCCAGGGCTCTGAAACTTGAGCACTATCTTTCTTTGGAACTTCAGAACAAAGAGTCAATTTTCTTGTTTTAAGTGCTGCAGTGGCTGAGGACAGCTGGATAAATTAAGTTGGAGAGTTACAGCCTCAGTAAATTCCTTCAAAGTGCAGCAATATTGAAAAGGGAAACATTTAAATCTGAACAATTTACTTTGCTTACAATTTTCTACATCCTCTTTCTTTGCCATTCTCAGCTATAAGGTTAAGAAAGCCTTGTTCTTCCCACTCCATTTCTTAAGACTTTGATCCTCAGAACAACTAAGGTCTTCAGTTTGTAACAAGAGGTCATTGCTGAATGTGTTTGGGGTCTGGCAAGTGAAATGGAAAAGCGGTCACTCATTTTGCCTGGTGATGTTTAAAGAGAGATTTTAATGGAACAGGGCTCTTTAACATTGACACTTTACCTAGGTGCCCAGAGTTCCTTTTCAGTGATATTTTAATCTTTAGAGTAAGATTGTGGTGTTGTATTGTTATACTATTATACTGAAGAATCATTTTCCCTTCAGAAACTGCAGTAAAAGGCAACACAAGCTCTCCCTAGACTATCTCTGCATGCAAAAGGAAGAACTGGGAGGTAGAGCGTGGGGGACAGTTATTTATGAGGTTTGAAGAGAGTGTTTGCTTGCTCACTGTCATCTGGAAATGGGAGCCAATTAATAGACTCTGGTTGTGTAATTGTCACTTTTAAAATGCTGGAGAGAGGTTCTGTTTTTCTCTTTTCAGTTTTAATTCCGTTTTTCTCTACACGATATGACAGTAATGAAAAAAACAGTCATGTTCTGTTCTTTCATTAAAAGGAGAGAAATGGGCAAACATTTGTGATGTTTCCTAGAGTTTTAGGACTTGAATAATAAAGAACCATGTACTTGTTAGAAGAATCTGCTGACAACAAACCCTAAAATTCAGAAGAAAAATATAAAGCACAGGTCTGGTAATAGGTATCCAAGTTGATAAAATAATGCTTGACCAAAACTACTGAGTCTGCCTTCTGAGAGCCAATCTGTTCCTGAGCCCTATTTGTAAGCATTTTCTTGTTCCTTATCACACTAAACCATTTGGCCATTGCTAACTTGGCTCAGGTTTGGAGGGGCTCAATATATAGTTTACTTAAAATATGGCCTCCCTAAAGCTCCTCTTTTCTCTAGTCACACCTGAATGTTCAAAATGGATTTTTTTCTTTTGTGTGCTTAAAGATTTGAGCTTATTAAAAACAATAAGCTTTACTCCTTTGGCAGAAGATGGGAGTGGGAGGGAATGTCCACAAAGAAGAGACCCAACATTGTCAGATTTTTTCCAATGTAGTAATCAAATTTGCATAAATCAGTGTGATTAAAACAATATGGAGAATGGTTAGTGTAGGCAGGCTTTCTGGGTAAATGAGTCTTTAAACCCAGCCACCTGACAGACAAAAGTTTTGGAGACAAAGGATCACTAGGCTTTCTTCACAAAAGTTGCCACCAAACTTGAGATTAAAAGGTCATATGAGACTGTTTCAACAATCCGGCTAGCAGCTTCTGTGGGGGTGTAAGATCCACCCACAGCCAGCACCCAGAAAGCTGCCAACAGCACAGGTTCTTTTGATCTGCTTAACTAAGGAAAGCAAGGTGAAGGGGTTGACAAGCTTACTTTAATTCAGCATACAAATATCATTCACTTAATTCAGGGGAAAAAGCCAGCACACTGAACTTCAGAGCAAATTACAAACAAAGTACAAACATCAACAGACAGGCCCAATACAGATTCATAGTTACCAACATCTAGGCTCAGCCCGGGAACTCAGAACAAGGGCTGGCCCAGAGTCACGAGCACCACCACTGCTGCGGCAAAAGAGCTCCAAGGAAGAGGAGGCCAGCCCCTGGTTTTGTATCTTTTTCAGCATCAGGGGTGAGTCACACATGCGACTCACCCAGGTGACCTAAAATCATCACAAAGAGGCAACTTAAGCCCAGGTGGTCTAAGAGCCTCTGCTGTCCCAGACATGTAAACTAGGCCCTCCCTGGAGTTAGCCCCACCTTGGGCCCCACCTTAGTTGCCAATCCACACCCACATAGGTTTTACACCTAATAGGGGTTTGGGCCTGGGGCTTAGCACTTAGTAAGACTCAATGAAATACACTGAATTACTCAAAGCAAACAAAAGCCAAACTCTTCAAGGGCACTTGTTGAACTAAGTGCTAAGGAGCCCATTTTGCTTACCAACACAGACTAACTTCAGATAGAAAACTGACGTGCTCAGTGCCTATTGAAGCACATTTTCTTCCGCTTTATTTTTCTTGCTTGTTTTTTTAATGCAACATGGCCAATGTCAAAATGTGTTTTGCATTACTCTAAATGTATGAGTATTGTATTTCTTGCCTTCTCAATGAGCAAGAGGAGAGAGAGAGAATTTGGAATTGAAAATAAAAATTTTTAAGAACAAAAATAAAAGGTCATATATGAGATGCATGTCAGAAAGAATATAGTCCTACAATGGAGGGGCGAGGTATAATGAATGATCAGTGATGATCAGCCTACTTATTATTGTGTGTCTTTGCATATGAGTCACCTCATATGTTGTTACAGATTACCATTTCTGCTTCTATAGTACCTCTGGCCTGTTAAGCTGTGACATAGTCCATAGTCAAAAAAGTAACATTAAAATGGCAATAAAATAGTTGTCTCTAGATCACCCAGTCTTATTTATTATCCAGTTTGAAGAGTGTCTATACTTCTTTTTCTTCCTCATGCTTGCCACTTAAAAAACATCATTACCATATTCATTAGGCCATTTTCTTGCCCCAAAAGGGGAAAGGAGTAAAATTCAGGTCCTTCCGTTTTTCCCTTGCCAGCAACTCTAGTAAAAACAAAGAAGTTTGTTAAGAAGTTGAAATGATTTTCCAGAATGAGGATTATCTGTGGATTTTAAATTTTCATGATCTTTCTGGCACCTGTCAGCATGAATAATATGGAGTTATATATGTGATTTATTTTTCCTGAGTTCCAACCAAAGATTCTTAAAAACATATTTTCCCCAAAATTGACATTTTCTTTTCATGACTATTTGAAACAAAGTGTAATCAAATTTCACCATGGTATTATAAATTATGTACTGAGCATCGGTAATAAACATTTCCTGCTAGGTTTTATAGTATAGTTTCAAAGTGGTGATCATCTGGAATTACATACATTTACCAGCTGCTTTTGAGAAAGTAGTTGGACATTTCCTGCTAACACACCTTTCACCTGTTTACTTAGATTCATATAGCAGTGCAGTCTCACAAAGAACTCTGTTAATCTATATGTACAGGAAGAGTTGTCAAACACTGATTTTCTATAGAGGTTTGGAATCCTTGGTACAATGGGGACATGAAATAAGTGATTTTTTTTCAGTTTCCCTAACTTCAGGCCATCCCAGGAGATGATGATCTTTTTCTCTAGTAAAGGAGATGTGGGCCTCACTTTCTACATGAGCAAAAGATAGGGCTAGGGATATTAATTGGTCTCTAAGATTATTTCCTCTTCTAACATTCCTAGATTGTTAGATTTTTAAATATCCCTTATTTCCTGTCTTGGAGTCTATGACCTAGGCAGAAAAAAATGTGATGCTTCTATCTGCATTTTGGTTGAATGGACATTAAGTGTATATATTGGTCCTCTCCGTATTCTTAGATGACTTATTGGATCCTCCAGAAGACTGTAAACACTGAGTGTTGGAGTTAAAAGATTCATATTGTTTTCTCTGTGATACTTAAGGAGGAGGAAACTCAGGATATGTTTCTTTTAAGTATCTTCTATATGTCTTGGATATTTTTTCCTTAAGAAAGTCATAACCAGCACTGCCGAATTCTAAACTTGTACAAATGCAACATAAGTCCCTTGTGTCATAGCTTCTGTCTAGTTTAAAGTGCTTTTAATAGATTAAAATGTGTGACTCCAGAAGCCACATAAGTATAAACATATTACTCCATGAGAGCAGGGGACCATGTCTTGCACATGTTTTCAGAACTGGCTAGAAAATCATGGGAACTCAAAGAACGTTAACCAGTAAGTTTCTCAGGAGGAAATTCTATGTACTGTGCATATATAATCACATAAATCCGTTTTTGCACTTCTTTTTAGATGCTCATATTTGTTACCTTCACATTTGCATGAATATGGTGTTCTTTCATTAATGCTAATTAACTCTCTGGATTTGTGAGAGGTAGGAGATGGCAAGGCACAGATTGCTCTAAGCCCTTCTGATCCTGGGATAGAAAGCTGCCTGCTATTATTCTAAAGTATGGCTTTCTTTCTTTGCCTCATCTTCTCTTTTCCTTTATTAATATTATCACTTGGTTAGAGTATAACATCTTAACAGTAAGTATCTTCTCCCAGAAAGCATGAGTTATGAAATCTGACTCTGAGCTGGTTCTGAAATTATTATGATGGGGGCACTTTTTCTCCCAACAGTCCAGTAGCAAGATGTTTTAAAGTTGTACCAGTGTACCTAGTCTAGATTCAAGGTGTTGAGGTGTAATAAATGAAAAAACTCAAGTTTTTATAGGATTTGGAGATAACCAACTCTGTAATATTCAGCAGCATATTAGGAGTTTGGCTTGCCACAACTGGGGACAGCTCAGAACTGAGTGACCCATGCTTCTCTTGTATAAACAAGAAAGGGCTAATAGAAAATTATAGTCTAGCGACTAGTCCTTTGACTTGAAACAGAGCTCTGTCACCACATTAAAATTCTCCGCTTCTTCTCCCTACACCTCCCCACCCCTAGTAATATCCTTCTCTGTCATTATATTGTTCTTATAAGGATGTAGGTGTATCCATCTCATAGAGCAGTAAGGGTGTCTGGACATGACCCTGGTCTTCCTGAGACATTTTATAAGCCTATTAAAATATGTCTGTCTGCCACACAAGTGGTACTTCCCGAAACCTCATCTTTCCCAACACTAACCATTGTGCTTTCCAGTTGGAGCACAAATTGTATCTTGGCAAACCTGGACTAGAGCCACTTTGAGTAAATTAGTTGAAAGAAAAAATTGATGAAAGCACTCAAAAACCAGATGTTCCATGTGAGTGGAGTTGGTGTTGATGGATAGTTAAATACTATTCATTCTTCTTCCAGATAAGCCCAGGGATGTTTCAGTGTCCCTTTGAACTTAGGAGTGCTTCATGGACATAGTAGTATTTCAGCCAGTATTCAGCAAATCCAGTTCTCTTTGTTTCCTTTTATGTGTGGAACAATAACCTCACCCAGAGAAGCCCTATAGAATTGGATGTGTTTTGTTATACTCCTGTGGTGTTATACTGTGGTTTGTTATACTCTGCCCTCTCTGATGATGAAATAAGTGTGATGTTCAGTTTGTAATGAGCACTTGGAGTTTCTGTAAACTGTGTAACACTATATAATAAGTAGTAATTTTCCATTTATCCTTGATGATAGATTTTTACTTGGTTTTTTATGGTAACACAAAACATTTTTTCAGTTAATATGATGCACCTTCAAAAAATTGTTGTTTTCTTTTGCAAGACAGATTATTAAGTTGTTTCCAAAGTTTAAGTGTATCCAGAATATTTAATGTCCAATCTTACCTTAAAAATCAAAGTTAAATTAAATGGTTCTAAAGTGGCCATTAATAATAAACTGATTTTCTAAGTTTTATTTATATAGATATAGATATATTCTTAAGCCCTCTTTAACTGTCTTCTGGCTGTGCTTTTCCTCTAGGGATTAGGATCTTGAAGCTTAGCCCAATAGCTTGAATGGAAAAATGCCAGGTCTCAAGTTATTGTTTTAAATTTCATACAAGAGATTATATCTTAAGTATAAAGTGAACTTACCCTGTGGAAGACTAACACAGAAGGAAGATAATGCTGCAGTGGTGCAGTCTCTCTCATTTGTCCTGAGTGAGTAAGGCCAGAAAGGATTATTGTTCTGATTTTTAAATTTTAATTGCTTAGTACAGAAATAGATACAAGCTATTACATGACCATCTTCCCTGTATCCTTCAGTCTTTTTTTTTTTTTTTACTTTCCTGTAAGGCTTAGAACCTCATAAAATGCAGTGTTTTTTTATATAATAAATCCAGGGTGTTTTCCTGTAAGGCTTTGTTCCCTCCTTTTCAGTGCATGCTTTGCCTATCTATCCATCCTTTTCTATCTGCCTCCTAGTAACATCTCACCCCTAACAAGCTTGAGCAAGGCCAGCAGCTACCCACAGTGTTGATTTTGTGATACCAGAAGAAGTCTTGTAAATCATGATGATGGGAGTCCCAGTACTTTCATTACCACTAGTTACTGTCGTTTATCTGTCACAGAGTTGGCCTTCCTTCAGATTTCTTGCATGGCACTCTAATGCCTGTGACTTTTTAAAACTAGGCTGTCAGTGAACAGGAGCAGCAAATGTTCAGAAGTCACAAGCTATCCCCCGCTATAAGACGGCTGCACCCTTTCAGTGAAAAGTTCAGATTTATCCATCAAAATCATGACTTCATCTTCTGTTGTGCATAGAGCACTGGTCAGAGATACAAACAAAAGAAAAGACTATTCCTGCCATCAAGAAGCTTGTAGTTTGGTTAAGGAGACTTGGGCGGGAGGCGGGGAGGTAGAGCCAAGATGGTGAGGTAAGGAGCAGGACAAAGATGAATCCACCCAATATTCCACTCCAAACAACTTTAAAATAATGCCTCAAATCAAATTTTGGAGTGACAGAGCCAAAAAAAAGGCCAGAGGGAGACATTCTTCCAGCCTAAGACAACTTAGGAAGCCCACAGGAGAAAGTTTCTGCATGCAACTAGAAAATAAGATACACAGGCAATGGGGCGTAGAAATTTATCTTGCCCTACAAGAAAGGAAGGGAAAGGGGGATGGGAGGGGAGTGGGGTGACAGAAGGGAGGGCTGACTGGGGAACAGGGCAACCAGAATATATGCCATCTTGGAGTGGGGGGAGGGTAGAAATGGGGAGAAAATTTGTAACTCAAACTCTTGTGAAAATCAATGCTGAAAACTAAATATATTAAATAAAAAAAAATAAACAAAAAAAAGAAAAGAAAAAAGTCTGCTACAGTGGCAAGGAAGACCAAGACAGTGAAAGCCAGGAGGAAGACAATATGAAAGTAAGTATAGGCAAGGCCTCAAAGAAAAATGCTAATTGAACCGAAAACCAGCAAGAATTACCAGAAGAATTAAAAAAAGATAAGAATTGTAGAGGAAAAATTGGGGAAAGAAATGAGAGTGATGCAAGAAAATTATGAAAAGAAAATAGCTTGGTAAAAGAAGCACAAAAATACTGAAGAAAATAACACCTTAAAAAACAGAACTGGGCAAGTAGAAGCTAATGACTCCATGAGACTACAGGAAACAATAAAAGTCAAAAGAATGAAAAAAATATATATAAGAAAATGTGAGATATCTTATTGGAAAAACAACTGATCTGGAAATAGATTGAGGAAAGATAATTTAAGAATTATTGGACTACCAGAAAGCTATGATCAAAGAAAGAGCCTAAACATCTTATTTCAAGAAAATATCAGAAGAAATTGCCCTGATATCTTAGATCCAGAGGGTAAAATAGGAATTGAAAGAATTTACTGATCATGTTCTGAAAAAGATCCAAATGAAAATTCCCAGGAATATTATAGTCAAATTCCACAGGCCATAGGTCAAAGAGAAAATATTGCAAGTAGCCAAAAAGAAACGATTCAGATATCATGGAGCCACAGTCAGGATCACACAAGATTTCACAGCTTCCATATTAAAGGAGCAGAGAGTTTGGAATATGATGTTCTGGAGGGCAGAGGAGCTGGGATTATAATCAGAAATAACCTACCCAGCAAAACTGAATATAATCCTTCAGGGGAGAAAATGGATATTTAATGAAATAGAAGATTTCTAAGCATTTCTGGCAAAAAGACCAAAGTTGAATAGAAAATTTGACATTTCAGCAGAAGACTCAAGAGAAGCATAAAAAGGTAAATGTGAAAGACAAATTGTAAGAGATTCAATAGTGTTAAACTGTTTACACTCCTATATAGGAAGAGAATACATGTAACTTCTACGAACTTTATCATTATTAGGTCAGCTAGAGATAGTCTACAAAGGGCTAGGGGTGTATTATGTTGGGATGATCTAAAAAAAATGTAGACATGAGAAAGAGATGCATTGGGAGAAGGGGGAAGAGAGAGGTAGAATGGGAAAAATTTTCTTACATAAAAGAGACCTGCAAAAAAGAGCTTTTATAGTGGAGGGGTAAATGGGGGAGGCAATAGGCAATGCTTGACCTTGATTCTCACTGGAATTTGTTCAAAGAAGAGAAAAAATACATATGTATGCACTCAGTTGGGTATAAAATTTTATCTTACCCAATAAGGAAATAGAGGAAATATGTGGGGAGGGGTGATAAAAGGGAAGGCAGATTTAGAGAAGCAGTGGTCAGAAGCAAAACAGATTTTTTGAGGAGGATAAAAAGAGAGAAGGACAAAGAAAAGAAAATAGGATGAAGAGAAATACACAGTAATAACTATGAATGGGAATGGGATAAGCCAACCCATAAAAAGGGAAGCAGAGAGCAGAATGTATTAGAATGTATTCAATAATTGCTGTGTACAAAAGGCACACTTGAAACAGAAAGACAAACAGAATTAAAGGGCTGGAGCAGAATCTGTTAAGGCTCAACCGAAGTAAAAAAGCAAAGGTGGCAATCATGATCTCAGACAGAAAAAAATACCTAATTAAAAGAGATAATCAGGGAAACCACTTTTTGCTAAAAGGTACCATAGACAATGAAGTAATACTGAAAAATTTTATAGCAAGTTTCTCTATAAAGGCCTCATTTCTCAAATCTACAGGAGACTAAGCAAATTTATAAAAGTAAGAGCCATTTCCTAGTTGATAAATGCTCAAAGGATATGAACAGAGTTTTCAGAAGAAGAAATTAAAGCTATCTATAGTCATATGAAAAAAGCCTCTAAATCACTATTGATTAGAGAAAGGCATATTAAAACAACGCTGAAATACCACCTTACACCTATCAGAAATGACAAATGTTAGAAGGGATGAGGGAAAATAAGTAAAATAATAAACTGTTGTTGAAGAGGTAAACTAGTCCAGCCATTCAGAAGAACAATCTGGAACTATACCCAGTGGTTTCAGGGAAAAAAGCATGGTAAGACCTATATGAACTGATGCAGAGTGAAGTGAGACAAACCAGATCATCAATGTGTACAGTAACAGCAATGTTGTAATGATGATCAACTGTGAAATACGTGGCTATTCTGATCACTGTGATGGTCCGAGACAATTCCAAAGGACTCATGATAAAAACAATGCTATCCACCTCCAGAGAGAAAACTGATGAATCCTGAGTGCAAATTGAAGCATGATTTTCTGGTTCCTTTCCCTGATGTGGTTCATATGGAAATGTTTAGTATGATTTCACATTTGTAATTGATATCATTGTTTGCCTCCTCAGTCAGTGGGAGAGGGGTGGGAGGAAGAGAAAGAATCTGGAACTCAAAATTTTAAAAGAAAAGAATGTTAAAAATAAACAATAATTTAACAAAAACAAAACAAAACTTCCTAACAAACTGAGGTGTCTCTGGTAATTAATAGCTAAAACAACTAGTCTGGGTGGAATCAAGAGTGCTTGTTTAAACCCTTTGAATGAAAAAAAAAATCACTCAAATCATAAAGGTCAGATGTGTGCTTTATGAAAACAGTTTGCCATGAGCAAAACTCAGGCCCTTTAAGTCTTTACACTGTTAGACTACTTATCAGTGATGCAGTTGGGAGCCTTCCCTGACATTTACAGTGGCAGGCAAAAGGAAGTGAATCCATTTGGCAACATCCATCCCATTTCATCCTTATGCTTCTCAGATTCAGATCTGGATGCACTATCTCCAGTGCTTTTGCAAAATCAGAAATTTGCCACAGAACAACTGCTTTGGAAATTTAATTGAAATCATTCATTGTGTGGAATACACTGATATAAAGTGAAAGCAGATTTAATCCAACTGGACATTCTGTTTGCTGATGAAATCTCTGGAGCCTTGATATCCTGACATCACTGACATCTACTTTTTTCACTAAATTACTAGAATTTTTATGTCCATAAAATTGTCATTTTAAGTATTATTTGTCATTTTAAAGTTTTAAATTCAATTCAATTAAAATTTTTCATTTCAGTTCAACAAACATTCATAATATGTACAAGGTGACAGGCAGTGTTGCATCGACCTGGGTTCAAATCCTGCCTTTGACACTTACTGACTGCGTGATCCTGGGCAGTCAAGTAACCTCTCAGTGTCCTCAATCAGCTCTAAGACTATAAAGTTGCAAAACAGTTGTAAATCTTCATTGGTAGAGGGAATTTTCTTTCTAGGAGTTTCCTGCATCTATTAAATCACAGGTGTGGACAAAAAGAAAATGTAGAGAGCACTCTTTTTCTGATTATTCCTTAGGAATTTTATATGAGGACAACCCTGCTATGGAAGTTCTCTCTTAATGCCAGTGATTAGTTGGAGACAAATTAAAGGTTTTTTGTTTTTGTTTTTTCTCAATAGCATAGCTTGATGTTGTGGAAATAATATATATTAAGCTATCTGTAGCACAATTTCCTTTGTATTTAAAATGAAAGTTTGGACTAGTTGGTCTCTTAAGGACTCTTCTTTTTCTGAATCATAGGATCCTTTGATGACAACTGCTTTCTTCAGAATTTCTAATGATCTCTTAATTGCCAGATCTAATAGCCTTTTGTCAATCCTTATCCTTCTTGACCTTTGTAGCATTCAACATTGTCAGTCATTCTCTTCTCCTTGATATTCTCTTCTCGTTGTGTTTTCATGACCCCTTAGGATCTTCGTTGAGATCATACCCACTAACCAGGAGTGTCCTGCAAGGCTCTGTCTGGGGCCCTCTTCTCCTTCTATAGTACTTCACTTGGTGATCTCATCAGTTCTTATCTCTATACAAATGATTCTTAGATCTGCTTGTCTGGCTCTTTCTCATCTCCCTCATGACCTCCAGTGAAATCTCCAGCTGCTTTTTAAACATCTTGAACTAAATGTCCCATAGGCATCTTAAACTCAACATATCCAAAACTGAATTCATTCTCTTTTCCCTGACAGCCCTCCCCCTCTTCCTTACTTAATATTCCTGTCAGGAGTGCCACTATTTTCCCATTTACTCAGGCTCACAACCTAGATATCATCCTCACTCTCTCCCTCAATCTTTCATTTTCCCCTGAGTCTGCCACCACTCTGGTGCAGGCCCTTATTACCTCACACCTGGACTACTGCAGTAGCCTGCTGGTGGGTCTGCTGCCTCAAGTCTCTCCCCAATCCAGTCCATCCTCCATTCAGCCACTAAGATTTTTTCCTAAAGCACATGTCCTATCATCTCATGCTCCTCCTGCCCAAACTCAGTAAACTCCAGTGGCCACCTGTTATTTCCAGGATCAAATACAAAGTGTTGTGTGACATTCAAAACCCTTCATAACCTAGCCCCCTCTTACCTTTCCAGTCTTCTTATACCTTACTCCCCAGCACATACTTTTTGATCCAGTGACACTGGTCTTCTGACTGTTCCACAAACAAGACACTCCATTTCTTAGCTCTGGGCATCTTCTCTGACTGTACCCTCTGCCTGGAACGCTCTCCCTTCTCGGCTCTAACTGCTGAACTTCCTAGCTTCCTTCAAGTCCCAACTAAATCCCACCTTCTACAGGAAGCCTTCCCCAACCCCTCCTAATACTAGTGCCTTCCCTCTGTTAATTACTTCCTATTTATCTTGATTATATTTTGCTGTATATGTGTTTGTTTGCATGTTCTCTCCCCCATTAGATTGTAAACTCCCTGAGGGTGGGAACTGTCTTTTGTCTCTTTTTATATCCCCAGCACTTAGCACAGTGCCTGATATATGGTAGGCACTACATAAAAATTGATTCATTGATTGATTCTCCCTATCCTGACCACCAGGCAACTGGGCTATTATTTCTTACAGTCTCTTTTGAATAACTTCTTGATTACTTGGGGTTAAAACTTCATAAGTTGTTAGAAGTTATAAAATTAAAAGTCTGATTTCTTTTAAGAAAAATACTCTGTCAAATTATTTTGTTTTCTATTCTAGATAAAATTAGAAGTGACCCCCCCCCTCCAAAAAATAAAAGTATTCTGGGTAGGTTATGGAGTTACTGAGGACTAGATTCTGAAAAAGGACACCTGAAATCCAGCTCTTACCAATTCTGAATTAAGGAGGTAAAGAGAGGTAAAATGCCCATCCTGAAATGGATAATGTCACATTCTGTGGGTAAAGTAAAAATCACTGGGTGAACATTTTGGGGAGGGGGGTGTAGTTTAGGAAGGAATCTATACCTCTTTATCAGGACAGTATATGAGTTTGAGGGTTCCATCCATCAATGAATCCTTCCACGAATTTTCTCCCTTTCTTGGGTAAATTTGTTATCAAAGGGGGATATACATGATGTCAGCTGATAGAAAGAACCCTGGCTAGGATTCAAGAGACCGCTCTTCTGCCCCTTCACCCCAGTTTCCGCATTCATAAAAACAGTGATAGTACCTGTCCTTTCAACTCTGAGGGATGCTGTGGGCATTGAGTGAGGTAATAGCTATGGAAACATTTTGAAATAATAGGAAACTGCCGGATGCCTAGAAAGGAATCCGTGCTGTCATTTTGTATGGTTCCCGTTGTTCTTGTTACTCTTCCCTGACTTCCCTCTGAAACTCAGCAGGAAGAAGGGGGCTACCAGCTTTCTAGCCATCTCTGTGTCCCCTCCATCTAGTAATGTGCTGCAGATATGGGACCCTTTACTTCTAAGAAGGCGCCTGACATGAGTCTTCAGAAATGTCGTTTTTGCCTTTGACATTTGCCAATGACATGGCTAAGTATGGCTGATATTCTGTCAGTGCTGCAGTGAGGGCCAAATGAAGTTCATATGGTTATGTGAGCTGTTTAAAGGCCACATCGCTGGCTCAGATTTCTGTATCATTTCCCCATTTCTAGCTGTACTTGCAGGTCAAGGCATTATATAAGCCCAAAACTGCACGCTTAGGGCCACGGTAATGTTTATAAAACTACAGACACAGCATATCAGTCAGTAAACATTTATTAGATGCTTACCATGTGCTAGACATTGTGCTAAGTGTTGGGGATATGGACAAAGGTAAAAGCCAGCCCCTTCTCCGAAGGAGCTTGCAGTCTAATGGGGAAGGCAGCATGCAAACAACTGTGTACAAACAAGCTACGTACAGGATAAAGGAAATAACAGAGGGACATCACTAGAATTTAAAGGGATTGGACATGTTTTCTGTAGAAGGTGGGATTTTAGATGGAACTTGAAGAAAGCTAGGGAAGCCAAGAGGCAGAGATGAGGAGAGGAAGAACATTCCAGGACGTAGGCCTGTGAAAATGCCCAGAGTTGGAAGCCGGAGTATCTTGGTAAAGGAACAGCAAGGAGGCCAGGGTCACTGGATCAGAGAGTACGAGAGGACCAGGGGTGCCGTGTGTGGGAAGCATGAGAAGTGTAAGAGGACTGGAGGGAGGGGAGCACATTATGAAAGGCTTTGAACATCAGAGGATTTTACGTTAGCCTTTCTTATTTCCCCAGCCATGCCTATTCCATGTCTCCATTTCACTAAGGAGAATGGTTATAATATCTGCTTGTAAGAAACATACTGCCCCCAAACTGCAAGCTGTCCTAGCTACCAGCATAAAAGCTACCAGACAGGCTAGCAGAGAGTTCAACACAACTAGTGGGAAAATCCTAGTAGCCCTTCAGTCCAGAGCACATGTTTCCTGGGAGACTGGCAAAACAAATCCCTGACTGATCTTAGGAGCAGGCTCAGAGAAAACCCTCCTTAGACTTACTCTCACTATAATTCAGTCAGCAAATGTTTATTAAATACCTGCTACATTCATAAGACAACTGTCCCTGTCCTGAAGGAACTTAGTCTCCTTAACCTGAAATGTGTAAGATGTTTGAGGGAGAAGGGGAATGAGTAGACCACACTTGACTTGATAAAAGAGAGATGATAAGTCAGATGACATAGTGTGCTTTAAAATTTGCAAAATGATTTATGTACATCCTATTTTTCAAGCTTCACAAC
This sequence comes from Trichosurus vulpecula, assembly GCF_011100635.1. Lineage (NCBI taxonomy): Eukaryota > Metazoa > Chordata > Mammalia > Diprotodontia > Phalangeridae > Trichosurus > Trichosurus vulpecula. The sequence goes on from NC_050579.1 coordinate 251,199,231, forward strand.
AGTGCTATAAAATAGGAACTATAAAGGGTATTATCCCTGTTTTACAGATGAGGAAACTGAGTCACAGAAAGGTTAAGTGATTTGCCCATGGACACCCAGTTAATAAGCAGAATAAAAACTAAGGTCTTCCTGACTCCAAATTCTTCACACCATCCACTATAACTTATTTCCCCTCCATGATGAAAAAAGATGTTTGGATTATGCATTTGTTACCATGTTGGATTCAGGGATCATGTTCTCTCTTGTGGAAGTACACTGAACTCCTCTACAAGGACCACCTCCCATGCTGCTTTACACTACATATTAATGAATATTAGGACAGTATTTGGTCCGATCTAAATAAGAAGTCCTTATAAGTCTTTCTTTAACTATCAGTAACCAAGTGGTGTCCTACACTGAAGTCATTTTTCCATTATTCTTTCCAGAGATTCACCACTTCTGAGGAGAAAGTGGTTCAAAATCTGTGAAGGAACCTTAAGCTTCCGGAAATTGGATTAGCGTGACAACCAGACTTAGACTGGCACTACCTTAATCTAATTAAGATCATTACCTATCTCCACTTTTGATTGAATGGATTAATTTAATTAAGACGTTTGTCTCTAGCTGGCTTGTGGCCAAGACACAGAGTACTGAATTTTTTTTCTTCCGCACTATGAATTACAACATTACTTTTCCAGCTAAGACCCACTTTCTCTGGAAAGTATTCCCTGTTGGAATACTTGCTGGAATACCTGCTGGAGCTAAAATGTGGTTGGTGGCATTCTGGAACCCTTCCCAGCTACTTTAGACGGGTAATTACGAGTAGGAATGTTTGGTCCAGGGTTGTTCGGTAGTATTGTGGCAGCGGAGTTGGGGAAGCCTTGGAGGACTGTGTTCGTGATACTTTTTTTTCATTGGATGACAGCTAGATGGTAGTGTAATAGATATTCCACAAATCAGCTCTTAAAATGGATTTCATGTGCACCTGTTCACACAAATTAAGATATTTTCAAGAGTAAATCAAGCAACTAGTTGAATTAGAAATAAGATTCTTGTGCATGCAGTTTTATACCTAATGCATATGCAAATTCACAGTATTAATCCATAAACATAAAACAATAGATACAAAAATAACCAATTAAAAGCATTTCAACATGCTTTCACTTCATTGTATAGCATGCTACAGTGGAAAAAGGACTGGATTGTGGGGGGGGGGAAGGCTGGGGGTAGAGGGCAGAGTGGTATGATGTGGGAAAGGAGCAAGCATTTATTAAGCATCTACCATGTGCCAAGCACTTTGCTAAGGGTTTTACAAATATCTTATTTGATCCTTAAAACAACCCTAGGAAATAGGTGCTATTATCCCAATTTTACAGTTGAAGAAACTGAGGCAAGAAGATAGCATTTAAGTGCTGAGAGGGTACCATTTACATAAGTGGAGAGTGTTTCATCATCCAGTAAATTGCCTACATAGATGAAATCACCCGTGTCCCTATCCCCTTTAGATGTTAGTCGTTGTCATCATGTCTTCTCCTTCTCCAGACTTCCTCCCCAAGCCTCAAAATTTACAGTAGATCCTCGCTCTTTATAAGATGTCTAACTTTTATCCTTGAGCAAGTATCTAAGGCTGGATTTGAGCTCGGGCTTCTCTGACTCCAGGCCCAGCTCCATCCACTGTGCCATCAGCTGCATTTGGAGTGGAGAGAGCTGGATTCAGAGCCCACCTCTGCTACTTATTGCCAGTCACTTCACTTTTCTGGGCCTCAGTTTCCTCATCTACAATAGGACACTGAGATACTTCTAGCTCTGCATCAGTGAACCTGTGATCATAACAATATTGCCACATACACAAACTAGGATTTTTCCAACCTATTCTAGAAAATTTTATATTAACATCTACTATGACATCACTATCAAATTTAACCCAACATATCAAGTCCAAAATAATCTATATCATTATTAACACAATTCCTAATAATAGCATTAACCTCATGCTGTTGTTAAACTGTCATGTTCCTGAATGCAATGTCCTAGAACCAAGAACGTAATTTGCAAACAGCAATTTAGCACCAGGCATTTTAAAGACATGATGGCAATAAATTAAAATGTGTTAAACACCTTGAACTTCTTTGAGGCGATTGCTGTAACACATATTGTTGTAAATTTGAAAGATCTATCACCAGATAGAAAGAGCAACAGATGGAGATGTTGAAATACAAGGTTGGAAAAGCTTGTTTAAAAAAAAAAAAGGTTAGTCATCTTCCTCTGCAGTCACATAGCTCACACCTCATGACTAGATGCCTTTCCCCTATGAAATATTAATATCCATTAGGTCTCTCTGGTACATTAAAAATGTCTTAACATTTGTATTTTTAATGCGGATATAGTGGTATCAGTTAAAATAATTAGTCTTTTGCTTGTAACACAAAAAGCCTCCTCTCTTTACTCTTATATTTTAGGATACAGATGTTTTAAAACTTATTTGAAAATCAAATTTGCCCTTCAGTGATTTCATTTAGAAGAAAAGAGAGAAGTAAACATCACAAAGAGGGTTTTTCAGAGCATTATGCATGCAAATGTAGCAGCAGAATTCAGGTTCACAATTGGAAATGCAGGCTGTTCTGGCTGGAGAGGGCAGAGACGTTTGTATGAATGCAAAGGTCATCAGCTCTCTCAGTGCATTTGACAGTCACTGCAGCTGGGCAAGTTGAGGCCTCAGTGAAAAGCAGACTCGATCTAGTGATGCCTGCTGTAGCAGACCAGGTAGAATCAGTCAATAGATATTTGCCAAACACTAGCATAGCCCCCACTTTAGTGCTACCACTTCTGGATTGTCCAAATTAACAAAGGGAAATCTCAGTACGGACAATACAAACTAATAGCCCAAAAATTCTTTTCTGTATCATTTTTGGCATTAAAATACATTATAGGTTGGTGGTTTTTTTTTCTCCTAATAGCAGATCTATTCTCTTAATCATGCTTAACTCCAACTACTGTTAAAATTACTATGCCTCCCCGAGCTCATACTAATTTTTGAGAGAGGGTAATCTTAAAGGTCATAGAAGTTTTGTGCTAGAAGCTATTTTGGAGATCATCTAGTCTGATCCCCTCATTTCATAGAAAGGAAACTGAGATTCAGAGACTTGACCATGGCTATAGAATTGGCTGATGGCCAGACTAGAACTGAAACTAAGGTCAGCTGATTCCTGTTCTTTCTTCCCAAACCTCTCTGCAGCACAGGTGCCCAGCACCTGAGGGGGACCAATTTTTGAACATTCACTGCAGGAATCCTCAGCTGAAGAAGAAAAGTGAGCTTTGGATTTTCACATGGGGTGAAAGGACAGCTGTCTTTTGCGCAATTAAATCAATGGATTAAAACTCAGCAGGGGGAAGAGTACAGACAAATATGTTTTAAACTAATCCCAACTAAATTCTAAGTCAGAAGTGAACCCTAAAAATCACTAAACCTAAACATTCGTATTTGTGAGGGGGAGTAAGTTTTCCCCCAAAGAAAGTATAACCAACTTGCCCCCAAATCAAAGGTATTTTGAGTTGTTTCCTTGTTGGCACAGCTACCCATCATATGGAAACAAGACAGATAACAGTTCCTGAGGGCACACAAGGGGCCAGCTAGGGAGTGCTCAGCCATTCAACAGCTCGGGCTGGCTGCTGCAGCAGAAGCAGATAGTAATGCATCCAGGTTACTGCATGGAGCATTAATTCTTGATTCAGGGAAGACCATTTTACAAAGCTTCATTTCATGCAGCATTGCTCGAAAGCCCTGTGACAGTCATGAACCTGAAGTACTTTTGAGGCAGAGCTCTAGACTGGTGCATCTGTACAGCATCTTTTATCTTTTTCATTTTAGAATCAACACTGAAATCTGCCATCAAATCTTCAACAGTCTCACATTTCTAAGGGACTGTTACAAACACTGTGAAAATTTAGCTTTCCTGTGGTTCCTTCTTGTATTAACTCCCTTCTTTCAGCATCTGTCCAGCCGTAGCTTAACAAAGCTAGCATCAGAACAGGGAAGAACCGTTAGTCAAGAGCTGCCCACTCATTAGATTGCTCTGGGTATCTTGAGTGTGCAGTGCTGTCTGCCCTGCTCTTCCATTCTGACTCTCTCACCACTCATTGTAATTTTTCCATTGGTAAATAGGTAAGTGAGAGGGGACTAAAGAAAAAAAGAGGGATGATTTCCTAGGTATTTTGATGAAGAATCACCACTTAAGAAATTTGGGATAGGAAAAGCATTCCAAATATAAGACATTGCTTTGAAAAATATTCAGAGCAGGAAAAACTTATATGAACCGATGCTGAGTGAGGGGAGCAGTACCAGGAGAGCATTGTACACAATTACAGACACACAGTATCTCTGATGACCAACTTTGATAAACTTGGCTCTTCTCAGCAATGCAAGGTTCTAAGACAGCACCAAAAGGCTCATGATGGAAAAAACTATCCACATCCAGAGAAAGAATTACGGAGTCTGAATTCAGATTAAAGCAAAGTATTTGCTCTCTCTCTTTTTTTTTTGTTCTGTTTCTTCTTTGTCATGGTTCATTCCGTTGGTTATAATTCTTCTTTACAACATGACCAATGTCAAAATATGTTTAATGCGAAGTTTTATATAGAGCCTATATCGGATTGCCTGTTGTCTTGGCGGGGGAGGGGCAAGGAGAGGAAGGGGGAGAAAATCTGGAACTCAAAAATTTGTGGAACTGAATATTGTAAAATAAAAATAATTAATTTTTTTAAAAAAGGAAAAATATTCAGAGCAAAGAGTAGGATAGACATAAAGGGAACCCTAAACAGGTATATTTGATTATAGACAAAGTGAGATAGCCTATGGGAAAGAGACAAAGGAAGTACTTTGGGCCATAAAATATAGGCTTAAGCACTGTTTCTTCATAGCATTTTATGTATTTCCCATTTAGATTTACTGACAACAGTACCACTGATATTGTTCACGATCTTTTTTTTACATCATATCTCAAGTAAACTTCTTAAAGGTATGGACTAAATCTTATATTTATTTGCATCCCCTGTAAAACCTAGCACCATATCTTACACATAGTAGATATCCAGTTAGTATTTAGTAATGGATTGATTGGTGTAAATATTTCAGGGTTATCTAAAAGTATCTTAATAATAGCAATAACAATAACCATAGTGGCTGGCACATGGTAAGTACTTAATAATGCTTTGGGATTTTTTATTCAGTACAATTTTATTTTCGGGTCCACACTTTCACCTACCTCCTGTCTTGCTCCCATTGAGAAGAAAAACAAAACCCATTATATGCAGATATAGTCAAGTCAAATAAATTGCTATATTGACAATATTTCTATCTATCTATATATATATACATATATATGTGTGTATATATATCAGTGTACATATGTATATCTCATTCTAAGCTCTGAATCTATCACTTGTTTATCTGGAGCATGTTTCATCATGAGTCCTATGGAATTCTGGTTGTTCATTGTGTTGATCAGGATTCTAAGTGATTTAGAGCATCTTTTCACATGACTATTGATAGTTTAAATTTTTTCATCTGAAAACTGCTTATTCATATTCTGTAATCATTTATCAGTTGGGGACTGACAATATAAATTCGAATCAGTTCCCTATCTAATGTAAACATGTGACCTTTATCAGAGAAATTAGGCTACAAAGATTTTTTTTCCCAGTTGCTTGATTCCCTTCTAATTTTGGCTGGACTGGTTTTGCTTGTGCACAAACTTTTTAATTTTATAATCAAAATTGTCCATGTTACTTACTGTGAACTTCTATATTTATTTGGTCATGAGCTCTTCCCCTATCCATAAGGTCTTCCATGCTCCTCTTATCTGATTATGATCAAGAAGGATTTCTGTTATTGGTGTTTAATTGGGGGGTTTTATTTAATGTGTTGGTTTTCTAGGTTTTTTTTAGTTGCATACCTAATTCATTGATCTGCCCATTCTTTCATGACTACTCTTACTTATTTTCAAACTCCCTCTGTCTATTAGCTCCTTTTCTACTGTCTTTAAATATACCCATGTCTTTCATCCTCAAGTTTTCACTTGAAAAAAATAAATAATTTTTTAAAAAAGCTTTCGCTTGATCCTTGCATTTTCACTAATTGTCCCATATCTCTTCTACCCTTTGTTGCCCAGACTCCTTGAAAAAACCATCTATGATCAATGCCTCCACTTTCTCTTGTCTCATTTACTTCTTAACCCCTTACAATCCAGTTTCTGACCTCATCATTCTACTTGGAGTTGCCCTCTCTGAAGTTACCAATGATATTTTAATTGCAAGGTCCAATGACCTTTTCTTAATCCTTATTCATCTTGACCTCTCAGCAACCTTTGACACTGTTAATCACTCTCTTCTCCTTGATACTCTCTTCTCTAGGATTTTAGGATAACACTTTCTCCTGATTTTCCTCCTACCTATCTGACCACTCCTAACTCTCCTTTGTTAGATCCTCATCCAAGTCACTCTCTCTAACAATGTGTGTCTCGCAGGGTTTTATCCTGGGCCGTCTTCTTCTCTCCCTCTATACTATTTATCAGCTCCCATGGATTTAATTACTATCCTCTCTGCTGATGATTCTTAGTTCTACCTGTCCTATCCTAACTTCTCTGCTGACCTCCAATCTCACATTTTCATTTGCCTTTCAAACATCTTGAATTATATGTCCAGTAGACATCTTAAACTCAACAAGTCCAATACAGAACTCATTATCTCTTGTAGAGAGTAGTGTACCCCCATCCTTCTATTCCCTCACACTCACAATCTAGATATCCTCAAACCCTCATTATTCCTCTTAACCCCTCTCCCCCATATCTATTCTGTTGCCCAGTGCCTTTTGTTTTCACTTTTGTGATATCTCTTGGCTATGCCTCCTCTTCTCTGATGCTGCAAGCATTCCAGTAGAGGCCCTCTTGACTTCATGTCTGGGAGTGTTGCAATAGCCTACTGGTGAGTGTCTCAACTCTCTCCCCACTCCAAAGCATCCTCCAGTCAGTCACCAGAGTGATTTTCCTGAAGCACAAAGTCTGACAATGTTACCCCCCTACTCAGTAAACTCCATTGACTCCCCATCACCTCCATGATACAAAATCTTCTGTTTAGCATCCAAAGCTCTTCATAACCTAGTTCCCCCCTCCCCCCCCACACACCCCTTTCAAGACTTCTTACACTTTACTTCCTATTTTCTACTTTTCAATCCAATGACACTGGCTTCCTTGCTATTCCACAAACAAGACACTACAACTCTCAGCTCTGGATATTTTCTCTGGTTGTCTCCCATGCCTGGAATGCTCCCTTTCCTCATCTCTATCTGCTGTCTTCCCCTGCTTCCTTCAGCTAAAGTCCCATCTTCTATAGAAAGCCATTCCTAATCTTTTAATACCTTCCTTCTCTTGATTATTTCCTCTATATCCTTGTTTGTACGTATTCTTTTGCATGTTGTCTCCCCATTTGATGGTGAGCTCCTCAAGAACAGAGACTATGTCTTACCTCTTCTTGTATTCCCAGAACTTAACACAGCGCCTTGCACGTAGTAGATGCTTAATAAATATTTATTGACTGACTACTTTCTCTTTCATTGATGAAAGTGTTTAGAGGCATAAATTCCCCCCTAAAAACTACTTTGACCACATCTCCAAAATTTTGGTATATTGTCTTATTGTTTTCATCCTTAATTAAGGATATATCCATTCTTTAGGATTAAGGTTTTCAATTAATTTGTAATCTTTGATTTGAAAAAATTTTTATTGAATAAAATTTTTTTGAATCATATTTAGTAAAAGATGCAATTGGTATTTCTACTTTTCCTCATTTGTTTACAAAGTTTTTACGCCCTAATACAGACCCACACGACTTGTGGCCTGTGCTGCTTATGGGCATGCCAAAGGATTTCGGGCAGCCCAAGAAAAATGTAGAGGATGTTTTCCTCTACATTTTTCACTAGCCACCCAAAATCCTTTGGCCTGCTTCACACGGCCCAGGGGTCGCAGATTGTACAAACCTACCCTAATTGTTTTTGCAAAGGTTGTCACATACACTAGAGAAGTATGTATGCTCCTCTCTATTCCCATTTAATATTCCCCGGAGTTCTATCATATCTAACTTTTTAATGTTCTTTTCAGGTCCTTCATTTCTTTCTCATTTATTTTTTGGTTAGACTTACCTTGGTCTGAGTGGTAGATTAAGGATTTTATTCTCTAGTTCTCCCTATAATTCATTTAACTTTTCCTTTAAGAATTTAGATGCTATGCTATTTTTTACATATATGTTTAATATTTATATTCATTCATTACCTATGGTACCTTTCAGCAAAATGTAGTTTCTTTGACTCTTTTAATTAGATTTTTTTTGCTGTTGCTTTGACTGAGATTATGATTATTAACCCTACTTTTTTTTTACTTAAGGTGAAGCATAAAAGATTCTGTTCCAGCCTCCTGTTTTAACTGTTTATATTTCAAGTTTGTTTCTCATAAAGATCATATTGTTATATTCTGATTTCTAAATCATTCTGCTTATTTCTTCTTTTTCTAGTTGAGTTCATCCTGATCATATTCAGTTATGATTGTTAATTGCGCATTTCTCTTCATCCTGCTGTGTTATGCTTTTCCTTCTCTTTGACTTCCATTCCCTCTTAAAGACATTGCTTTGATTTTTACTAATCACTTTCTTAGCTTATCCTTCCCTCATATCCCCCCTTTCCCTATAATACTTTTCCCTCCTATTTTTCTGTTGAGTGAAATGTATTTCGTTACTCTGTGTGTGCGCATGTATTCTTGGGTTCAGGTGTTTCCTGCTTTCCCCTACCTCTTCCTCCTTGTTTTATGGATTTCAGCCTTGGTCAGTCTACTGCAGCTTCAGCTTGGGTTAAAGATTTCCATACTCTTTTCCTGGGTTCATAGCTACATATCTCATTCAGATTCAGTTCACACCTAGGGCATTCAACCACTAGTCCTTACCACACCTGCATTTAGATCCTCTCCTCAGTACATCTTGGATTAGTGACCTGAAACTGGGTAGTAAATAACATCTGCCAGATAGCACACTTTTCCAAACCATGTAGTAATTCAGAAAACTCTGGGATTTATCCTTCCCCAGTGCTTCCTGCCTCAGTGTACAACTTGGTCTAAGCCCCTGGGTACAGGAATGCTTTTCATGGCATGCTTCTGGCCAGACCCCCTCCCCAATGTCTGCAGACTTCTGTGTCTCCCAACCTAGCCTAGAAAAAATGACTCAGCATGATTTTTTTTTCCCTTGAATTTCCCAATAGACATTCAGTCTGGTGTATTTTCTTGACCTTTGTGGAGGTGTGGTAGAGCAGCTGGGCTCGAGTTACTTCTTCCTGCTACCACCATCTTTACTCCCTAATTGAGTGCCAATAAATGCTTTTTGACTGAATGATCATAGCTTTCATTGCTATAATGCTTCACAGTTGCAGAGGAGTTTATTATTAATATCCCCATTCCTGGTGGTTATCAAACTAATCATTACTTATTTTTGTTTCTACTGGCTGTCTTGAGCATTGAAATTTCTTGTGCTCCAACTATTGGACGCTTCTTCCATAGCTCCTTGCCTCGTTGTTCTGCTTGAGGAAATTTCTTAAATAAGACAGAGAAAACTTGGCTCACTTGGCCGAGTTACTGCAGTGTGTACTGGGCTTAGACACTTGTAGGGATACTTTGTTCCCAGTAGTTTCTGCCCCTTTATTTCATTACTAAGAAACCAGGAAAAATCCTCAGGTCAATATGTTATGCTTTGGGTCAGACAGTAGCTCTAGTGTCATGAGTCTTTCTAAGTAGAGAGGTTATTGGAATTTATCTTTTGGCCATCCAGGGCTTGTTACCTAATGTGCTTTAGAAATGCTGCCATTTCTCCTTATCCCTGAATTCACTGCTATTTTTTTTATATGAGCAGAGTAACAATCTTTTGGACACTGTTTCATCTATTATAAAAAGGACTAAGGATCTTAATTCTAGAAAGTATAGAGAACAGAGAGTATTTTACAATTACCTGTCTCAAATGCATAATATTTTGGGTTTTTTTCCTGCCATAGCTAACTAATTATTACCTGTGTCCACAATATAACTCATTATCTCTCCCCTTTAAACCCACCTTTCCTCCTAATTTCGTTGTTTTTGTTAAGGATTCTTCTCTCCTTCTCATCTTCCAGATTCACTTCAAAGTTACCCTCCGCTCTTCACTCCCCCCACCCCTCCCCTCCACCCAGGCACTTGCCAAGTCTTGTCACTCTATTTCTACGTAATCTTTCCAAGCCCTCCAGTCCTTTAGTGTAGAAGCTACTAAATCTTGTGTTATCCTGACTGCGGCTCCACCAAACTTGAAGAATTATTTCTTTCTGACTGCTTGCAATATTTTATCCTTGGCCATGAGAACTCTGGAATTTGGCTATAATATTCCTGGCAGTTTTCATTTGGGATCTTGTTCAAGTGGTGATCGGTGGATTCTTTCTATTTCTATTTTACCCTCTGGTTCTAGAATATCGGGGCAGTTATCTTTGATAATTTCTAGAAGGATGGTGTCTAAACTCTTTTTTTTTTATCATGGCTTTCAGGTAATCCAATAATTTTTAAATTTTAAATTATCTCTCCTGGATCTATTTTGCAGGTCACTTGTTTTTACAATGAAATGTTTCATATTGTCTTCTTTTTTTCATTCTTTTGGTTTTGTTTTATGATTTCTTGATTTCTCATAAAGTCATTAGCTTCCATGTGCTCCATTCTAATATTTAAGGAATTATTTTCTTCAGTGAGCTTTTTGGACCTCTTCTACCATTTAGCCTAGTCTTTTTTTTAAGGTGTTATTTCCTTTGGTATTCTCTTTTTGTATCTCCTTTACCAAACTGTTGACTCATTGTTCATGATTTTCTTGTATTAATCTCATTTCTTTCTCAATTTTTCCTCTAATTCTTTTACTGGCTTTCAACTTTCAGCTTGGGCCCCACCTTAGTTAACAATCCACACCCACATAGGTTTTACACCTAATAGGGGTTTGGGCCTGGGGCTTAGCACCTAGTAAGACTCAATGAAATACACTGAATTACTCAAAGGAAACAAAAGCCAAACTCTTCAAGGGCACTGGTTGAACTAAGTGCTGAGAGCCCATTTTGCTTACCAGCACATATGGGAAGAGGATTCATGTAACTCCTAGGAACTTTATCATTATTAGGGCAAGTAGAAGAAATCTACACATAGAGAGCACAGATGTGTCAATTATGTTCAAATGATCTCCAAAAAAGGAATGTAGGGGTGAGAAAGAGATGTATTGGGAATAGGGGAAAGAGAGAAGTAGAATGGGGAAATTTTTCTCACATAAAAGAGGTGTGTAAAGAAGAGCTTTTGTAATGGAGGGGAAAATAGGAGAGGACAATGCTTGAACTTCATTTATTAGAGTTGTTTCAAAGAGGGAAGAATATATATATATACACATGCAGTTGGGTATAAAAATCTATCTCACCCAATAGGGACATAGGAGGGGAAAGGGTTAAGAGAAATGGGAGGAGGATGGTAAGGGAAAGGGTGGATTGGAGGAGTCAGTGGTTGGAAGCAAGACAGATTTGTGAGGAGGGACAGGATAAAAAGAGAGCCAGGGAAGGACAAACAAAAATGGGATAGAGGGAAATGAACAGTTAATAATCATAACAGTGAATGTGAATGGGTTAAACTAAACCATAGAACAGAAGTAGATCACAGAATAATGGATTAGAAACCAGAATCCAACAATATGGTGTATATAAGAGACACACTAGGGACAGAATGACACACAGAAAGGTGAAATGAAAGGCTGGAGCAGAGTCTATTATGGTTCAGCTGAAGTTTAGAGGACAGGAGTGGCAATCATGATCTCAGACAAAGCAAAAGCAAAATTAGACCTAATTGAAAGAAATATCAGGGGAACTACATTTTGCTAAAATGTACCATAGACAATGAAGTAATATCAAAAAAACTTCATAGGAAGTTTCTCTGATAAAGGCCTCATTTTGAAGTATATAAGGAGCTGAGTCAAATTTATAAAAATAACAGCCATTCCTCAATTGATATATGGTCAAAAGATATGAAAAGGCAGTTTTCAGAAAAAGAAATTAACACTTTCTATAGTCATATGAAAAAATGCTCTAAATCACTACTAATTAGAGAGAAGCAAATTAAAACAACTCTAAGATATCACCTCATACCTATCAGAAATTACAAATGCTGGAGAGGATGAGGGAAAATAGATGCATTAAAGAATTTTTGGTAGATTAGTCACCTGGTCCAATCATTCTAGAGAACAATTTGGAACTGTGCCAAAGGGCTATAAAACTGTACGTACTCTTTGATCCAGTAACACTGCTACCACGTCAATATCGCCACGGTGGTCAAGGAAAAAAGAAAAAAAGATCTATGTGTCCAAACAATGTTTATAGCAGCTCTTTTTGTGGTGTCAAAGAACTGGAAATTTAGGGGATGCTCATCAGTTGGAGAATGGCCAAACAAGTTGTGGCATATGATTGTGATGGAATACTATTGTGCTATAAGAAATGATGAGGGGAGTGGTTTCAGAAAAAATATGGCAAAACCTGTATCAGCTGAGGCAGAATGAAGGGAGCAGTCCTTCACAGTAACAGCAATGTTGTAGTTACGATCAACTGTGGAAGTCTTAACTTCTCTCATCAACACAGTGATCCAAGGCAGTTCCAAAGAGCTCACAATGAAAAAATGTTTTCCACTTCCAGAAAGAGAACTAATGAACTGCATGTATAATTTCCTTGCTTTATTTTTTTTTTGCCACATGGCTAATATAGAAATATATGTTTTGTGTGATTTCACATGCATAATTAATATATGCTTTGCCTTCTCAGTGGGTGGGGGAAGGATGGGAGGAAGGAAAAGAATCTGGAACTCTAAAAAGAAAAGAATGTTTAGAATAAGTAAATAATAATTTTATAGAAAATGCTGTTGTCTAGATTATAATATTCAGCTTGATGGAAAACCCACAGATCTTGTCTATGAGTACATATTTCTTGGACAGATACTACAAATAAGCAAGAAACTGGGCCCAGAATTAAATAGGAAGAAAAAAGTGCACTGGGAAATTTTAGGACATTGCATTTCTTTTAATGACCCCATGCTTCTTCTGGAAACAAAGGTTCATCTTATTTAACAAAATGTGGTACTAGTGATATTTTATGACTATGAGCCAAGGATTGCTAATAGTCTCTGAAGAATTGAAGCTAAGGATAACCCAGAGGGCAATGTAGAGTCGCAGGGTGGCTAGCAACCATGGCAGCAGCATGTAGGGAAGGTGAGTTATTCAGAGGCAATTATTACTTTATAGGAAGTAATCAGAGAAAAGAATAACTCAGAAATATGTGAACTGCTCCTGTAGCAAGAGTAACATCAAACTGTAGAGAGAGGTCCCTAGTACATTAGATATCCACTTTATCTCTCCATCTATAGAAACTAAACATGAACTAAACATTCTGCAGTTACTGCAGAAGGCTGGGGTATGAGTTGGCATGTATGCGGGCATAAGCCAAAGAGTAATTTATGAGAAGCCCTGAGATTGAACTTGGTTTGCACAAGTCTAGATCTTGCCCTGCCAAGCCTTGGTTTACCAGAGTAGGTGGAGACAATGCTATAAAATAAATTTCAGACAATTTTATCTTCCAAATCCTTGATGACATTTAAAAAAAGAAAAAAATTGTTCCCTTGGTGGACCATGGTAGGGACAGAACAGTTACTCTTTTGTCCATATTCTTGGCTCCTGCTCCATTCCAGGGGAACCCCTTAAATAGCACAGTGATCATCTCATTTAGGGCAGGAACTCCCATCAAAGGTTAATGCATTTTATGCTAAATTTGACTTTTTGACCTATGCTTATAGATTTGTTGTAATTGTATCGTGAGCATACAGTGTCATACTTCATCGTAGCCTTGAGATTATGATTTCTTCCTGGACAACCAAGCCATTTCTATGCCAGTATAAAGCATACATATCTAAGACAAGCTTCGTGTTAAGCTGTATATTTAGATTAGCACACATCAAATACAAAAATCATGGGATACAGAGACTGACAAGATAATAGATTCATACTTGTAGAAGTGACTAAAATTGCTACTTCCTGGTGCTTTGATCCAGTATGGTTTAGAGCCCTTAAAGTAATGGATCTTTCCCCTGTTTTGCTTGGCCAACATTGTTCCATAACCTAGAATTAGGTTTTAGAAGTAGGATTGTATATAAAGAATTGTTGTTGTTGTTCAGTCCTTTCAGTTGTATCTGATTCTTCATGACCCTGTTTGCGGTTTTCTTGGCAAAAATACTGAAGTGGTTTACCATTTGGTCAGCTCATTTTATACATGAGGAACTGAGACAAATAGTTAAGTGCCCATAGTCTCACAGCTAATAAATATATGAGGCCAGATTTGAACAAAGGAAGATGAGTCTTCCTGACTCTGGGTGCTCTAGGTCAGGTACTCTATCCACTGTGCCACTTGGCTGCCCCATATACCAGCTTTTCCTGTTCTTTTTGAGGCTCTTTTCCATGTGATCAAACATTTCACGATGAATTTCACCTTTATTATTATTTACATATTGCGTGTATTTTTTACATACATCTCTTGGGGAGTTTACCTGAGAAATTATCTCGTTAATCATTGGCTTTGGATTCAAGTGTCCCTTTTTTGTTCTCGTTGCACAAACAACAATGAGGCATAGGGGATAAAAGAGTTGGCCTCAAAGACAAGAAGACTTGGGTTCAAGTCCTGCCCCTGACACATTCTGGCAGTATAATTCTAGGCAAGTCAAAATCTCTCAGTGCCCTGGACAACTCGAAGATGAAAATTTGCAAAGCAGAGGGAGTTTCCTTACATTGGGATGCCCTATCCTGTATCATTGAAATAATCCATCCACTCCCTACTTCTTTATTACAACCACAGTAATAATAATGATAATAGCTTACATGTACCTAAGCACTTTGTGGTTGTTAAAAATCTGTTTTATCTCCTCTGATGCTCTTAACAGCCCTGTGAGGTAAGGAATACATTATTCCCATTTCACAGGTGAAGAAGCTGAGGCTCAAAGAGTCTGTGCCTTGCCCAAGGCTACACAATGAATAGGTATTATAGCTGGGACTCTAACTCAGGTCTCCTTATTCCAAGTTTAGTGTTCTCTTCATTTCACAATACTATTATGATGGCAGCGCCTGCCAGCAGTGAACTCACAGAAACAGGATTTAGAACCCCAGGAAACGCGTCTGCTGAGCAGCCAGGGAAATGAGAAATTAATCTTTGGTAATCATTGAGTCTCTTAGGCCCGAGCGTTTTTATGTATTCCAGATGGCTTAGAATGAGTGTTGTCAGAGCAGACAAAAGCAGACAAAAGAAGTACTGTGTTAGGAACACCAGCCTGTGCAGAGTCTGGGCTATGTGGATCAAACTGGCTATATGGGATTGAGGGGGAACAGAAGGAAATAAAGAAGCATAAATAGAAATAGAATAGAAATGTTTGAAGAAAATGGCAAGTGCTGGAGGGGCGGGGCAGGTTTTGTGAAAACAGTCATTTTAATATACTGTTGGTGGAGCTATGAACTGGTCCAAGCATTCTGGAAAGCAATTTGGAACAATACCTCAAAGGCTATTAAACTATTTGTGTCCAGTGATACTGCTACTAGTTCTGTACTCCAAAGAGTTCAAAGAAAAAGAAGAACTTATATGTACAAAAGTATTTTATAGCAGCTCTTTTTGTGATGGCACAGAATTGGAAACTGAGGGGGCACCCCTCAATTGGGGAATGGCTGAATAACCTTGTGGTATATGAATGTGATTGAGATACCATTGTGCTGTAAGAAATGATGAAGGGGACAGTTTCAGAAAAACCTGAGAAGACTTGTAGGAACTGATGCACAGTTATATGAGCAGAACTAAAAACAATTTATACAATAAAACAATATTGTAAAGAAAATCAGTGTTTAAATTCTTAGGAACTCTGATCCACACAATGACCAGACAATTCAAAAGGACCTCCATATAGAGAGGTGATGGATTCAATGTGCAGTTTGAGTTAGTTTTCTTTCTTTCCTTTCTTTCTTCTTCTTTTCTTCCTTCCTTTTCTTTTTTTATTTTGCTAACAAGAGAATTTTTTTTTGCATAACCATGCATAGGTGTATTGGATTTTATTATTGCCTTCTCAATAGGTAGGGGAGGGGAAGAGAGCTAGAGAATTCTGAACTGAAAATAAAATTTTAAAAACTGAAAAAAGTAGAAATATTTGGCTGAAGTGGCAAATGGTAGGAATATTATCGGTATATCAGAACTGAAAAAAAAAGAAAGCTGTGAAGGAATAGAGAGATGAATTGGTCCAAAAGGTGATTCTGTATCTGAATTAAAGATCTTTCTACTACTGGTAACAACATAGCAGTTGACAGTTATGTCACCTGTTGGAAAATCCTTTTAATTATCTCATTTGATTCTCAAACTCTATGAGGAGGTGTCACTACTACTAGTCTCATTTTGCAAATGAGGAAAATTATACTCAAGGAGATTGTGGCAAACTAATGTTAGAGACAGAATTTGAACCCAAGTTTCTCTTGTCTCAGTCCACTAAATTAGCTCTTACAAAAAGCCATCTTCAACCGTACTTCACTCCAAATATATTTGAATTATAGGGGAAAAAATTTTAGACCAACATTGAGTAGAGTTGGCTCATGGGTTAATGCTAACATTTTTATTATTATAACCATAAAAACCTCTCTTAAACTCAAGGGTCACTTCTGCCTGCCATACCCACATTAGGGCTGTAAGAAAAATGAGAAGATAGAAATGAGAAAAGCACATAGCACTAGGCAGAATTAATCTCCGAAACGCAAGTATACATGTACTTGACAATAAGATCCTGTTTTGGATCATTGCTTCTTGCCCTTCAGAAGCAAAATGTAGTTTTATTAATTTGATTATTATTGTTGTTCTTTTTTGAATTACTTTTGAGCCCAGTGTCTAGACACAGCTTCACTCATAAAATAGTCTGCATGTCCCCAGCTGATGAGCTAAAGCTCAATGCTCTCTTTGCCATTACTGTAGGAAGGTAGCAGTGTTTTTCAGAGCTACATAAACCTGGCTATGCTAAGGAATACGAAGCCTGGAAAAGGATGGGTGGGGATATTCCTGCTGGGATATGCTGAGACCTCGAAATGGCCAGGTTATTACAGGAAGACCAATGCTGATTTACCTTTTCACCAGTTTATTTTCTTTGGGGAGGCAATGTTACAATTTACAGCACTCCTTGGAGGTTTGACATATCAATTAGATGTTATCGACAGTAATAGAGGGGCAGTTGCTGTAAATGTGAAGTTTTTACTGGTAGGCCATGAAATGACACCCCAAGGGAATGTAGCAGAGTGGCGTGATAAATATCATGTTACCTACACACCGGCACAGAGGCTGGATTAATAGGAGAAGATGATTCTGTCTCCTGTACTAAAATGTGATTTATTCATTTGCTGTCAATCAAACCTGTTCTAATTGGCTGAAAGTTTAAATTATCAAGGTTTGCTCATAAGCCTGGTTAAAATGGGAAGAAAAGAAACTTTAAATTATAATCAGTAGTTTGTTTGTATACCCGGTTACTACAACCATATGACCTTGAGGGAGCCTTCATTTACCTTCTTCTAGTAACACTAACAGCCAGAAGCAGAGGATATACACCTGTGAATAAGGAGGAGAAAAAGAGATTTCCTCCAGGATCTAAAGAACTAAGTGTTTAGTGCTAGGGGTGACATTTGTTCAGCATAATTAGACTCCTGCCACTCTTTCTGCTACATTTTTAATGTATTGCTCTGGTGGTGCACGACAGTTGTAAAAGGAGGAATTATTGTGAAAAAGAAAAATATATTTTTACACTAACAGCTTTGTAAAGATGTCAGAAAATAAGTATAGACATCATTAAATCACTTTTTAAAGTTAGGCTTTTCAGTGTGATAAATCTACATTATCAAGTGTTATTTCTGTAATGAATCACATGCCATAAAACTTTATGAGACTTGAGTAAAAGAGCCCTAGTTGGACAGAATGTGTATGTGTGTGTGTGTTGCCAAACCCTGCAGAAAGGAATAGCTTCAAATTCTGAAAACAAAACACATCTTCCTTCTAGAATATATTTTAAGTAGAAGCAACTTTTAGCTTGTAAGGATTTTCTGTCCCTTCCTCATAACACCAGGGTTAGGAGAAGCAATTCAGTTAGAGAGAAGTGAAAATAAATCCTTGTTCAAAAGGACAGTTTTTTCAGACTGGAACTGATAAAACACCATGCTCTCTAGGGAACTTGGTGCAGGTTGACACAGAAGCAAGAGGCAAGGAAAAGTGGGGCTAGGCCATCAGAGGGACCTCACTCTCCCCTACGAACCGGTACCAGTCGTGGTTGCTTCCCTGTGGGCCCTCCCCAGCGGGTGGCGCTTTGTGGCCACCTATCCCCGTGAGCAGACACTCCAGTTATAAGTGGAGAGCATTTTTATTACCTTCATTTTTAATCAATTAGTTTCCTGAGTTTTTTTATTAGTATTTAAAACACAGCCGCCCCAGCTCATGAATCTCATGTACCATATTAAAAATAAATTAGCCAGAGAGGGCCTAATTGCCAGTTCTTTGGGGAGTCTATTCAGTCTTGCATATTCTGGAGAGAATGGCACTAAGAGGAGCTGGCATGTGTAGCACAACATTGTGTTTGCTACCTGGAAGCATTTGCATTTGTTTATGGATCTAAAAGTGGAGATGTTTCACTGACCTGGTGAGTTCATTTTACCTTAATAACCTTTTTTTCTGTCTCTAGAGCCCCCTGCCCTTATTCATCTTTATTGGAGAACTAACTCTGCTGACTGTGTCATCACATTAGTAAAATTAAAAACAAAGATGAGATGGTGGCAGAGTTGACCTCTCAGATGATGTGAAATAATTGGAAAGGCTCCAGGGGAAAGAAACCAAAATGATTAAAGAGCTGGAAAGTCAGACTTTGACTATTTGATGCTGATGAGAAAGGATTATTTAGTATATAGAGGAGAAGAAGGAAATGGTATTGAAGTAGTGATTTAATAACAGTATGCATCCTTCTTCTACAGAAATGGACTGAATGTTCAGCTGTTTGTGACTCTTTACTAGACACTACACAAACCTTGAAACATGCATCCAGGAACCGTTAGAATGATAATACTAGACTACATACTGAAAAGGAAAACACAGGCTGAATATAAGATATTGGACTATTTTGCAAAATCAATACAATGCTACAAATGGATAATAAGTGGAAGAAAACTAAGGTTTTATTAAAATCTGGCCCAGAGAAACCCTACCTATCTACCTCAGAAATGTTACCAAATTCTTATGTACTGTCGAAATAAAGATAGATAAATAGATATATACACATGTGTATATATTGAATTGAATGTAATTAATAGAGAATAAAACATGAAACTAAACCTGGAAGGCCAGTGGGGTCTTAGGAAAGCTGATTGATTCAGTGTTACAGTATTGACATGACATCTGTATGCTCAACAGTGAATGGCAGAATAGTATCTCTAGCAGCAAGGTCCTAGGATACATCCAGGCCACCCACATAGAAATAATGTTCTTTGCCAAACTTCCCCAGGACCAGGACACATGAAGGACTGATTTGCTTTAACTATGTCCAAGGCCAGGGAGTAAACAAGAAAGCTGCTAGCTTACAGTTTGAGGGAAGGTGGTTTTTAACAGAAAATAGTGAAAATCTACTTTATTCAACCCCTTGATGGAGAAGTGGAGGTAAAAAAAGAATGATCTTTGAACTAGAATGGATAGAATGTATGCCAGCAGAGCATTAGATACACAAGATTCATAGGGAATTAATACAAGTATATAACATCTCAGATTATTTCATAAGTGGCCAAAATAAATTAGTAAACTACACTCAACAGAAGAATTGCAAATTATTAACGACCATATAAAAGCTCCAAATTGCTAATAATAAGAGAAATGTGTATTAAAACAACTGTGCCCTACACCCAGAAAATTGGCAAATTAGGGATTGAAGAAGGGGAAATGACACTAGAAAAGACCAAGATGGGAAGAACAGCTGAGCCAGACATTGGACCCACCAAAGAAATCTGTGCTGGAGACAACAGAATTTCAAAAGGATTGAGTGGTTTTTTTTAAGATGTCTGAAGAAGAGACAAAAAGATGTCCCAAAAAGCCAGAAAAAGCTATTGACCTATATGTCCACTTTATCATACCTATAAAATATTTGTGGCAGTGACCCAGAAAAAGAACGTGGAATACTAGGTAAGATACTGACCTCAGTCAGAAATACCTGAGTTCAAGTCCTACTTCTAACATTATACTGGCTATGTGACACTGAGCAAGTTACTTAATTTCTCAGTGCCCCCAAGCAACTTTCTAAGGCTATGAATTGCCAAGAAGGTGCCTGTCTGCATTGGTAGAGCAAGTTCTTTATCAGGGTCCCAGGCCAAAAAATAGAATGATATGTACAAGTGTTGAGTATTTCCCTGTGAAAAATATTGGAAGGAAACAGACTTCCTCGAGATTGCCCATAACAAGCATTTCCACAGTCTTCCAGTGGACTGAAAGGTCCAGAGTACAAGAGTCTGCTCTGCTTATTGTTTAATTTCTTATTATTGCAGAATACAGCCTCCAAGCATCACTTTTAATAAGGTATCGCCCATCCGTATGTTAAGGTAATGTAAGATTGTTTGACCTCCAGCCTCGTATCTCCAACTGCTGGCATTCCGAACTAAATGTTCTATAGATACCTTAAACTCAGCATGTCCAAAACCCTCCCCTCTTCCTAATTTCCCTGTTACTGTCAAAGCTTCTACCATCCTTCCAGTCTCCCAGGCTCAAAAGTTAGACATCGTGCTCGACTCCTCACTATCATCACCTCAGACATGCAGTCTGTTGCTGAGGCCGGTGAGAGAGTTGGAAATGGTGACGGGGGCTTTTGAGAAGAAGAGAAAGGGAGAATTTTTCCTTTGTTTCCCTTCAGTGTTGAACATATGAATGAACTTTTAAACTATATGTATATGTATGTACATGTTATTGTTGCCAGATTCAGAAAATATTTTCCCATGGAGTTTGTGTGACTCCATATCCCGATGGCCCTACGTAGAGTCTCTTTAGCTCTCTTCTTCCTTATCTGACTTATACTTAAATACTCTTTTACTTCTCTGACATGTCACCTTCCAGCTAATGCGATATAGGATTGCTGTCTTTCATTGTAGAAGGTGACTTCCAGTGGCTATCAAGTAGTGGATTAGACTATGCACATGCCGTACAATCCATTGATTTAAATTCAGTTGATAAGTAAACCACTCTCTTCTGCTTACTGGAACCACTGAGAATTTCCCTAAGATGGTAGCTCAGGCTGCCATTCAGTGTTGTAGCTAGCTGCTAAACATAATTCTATTAAATACAGATCTATGTTTTATTATCTATATTAAATGAAACCATGAAGTAAGAGAGTCTAAGGTATGAGTCATTCCCCTGTTCCTTTACGATGCATGAAAATAACTCTTTATCTCCAGGAAAATAAATGTATGTAAGTTTCCAAAATCATCTATTTAATTCAACAACAAGCATTTATTGAGCACTCGTTAAGCACCCAGTGAGATAAAAAAATAAGACATGACTTCTGCCCAGTCTAGCAAAGAAGAATAAAGTGTGTACTTTAGGTAAATAAAGGAAATTATAGTCTTTAAATGTATAGAAGTACTTCCAAAAGAGGTATCCAAAAGTGAGCAGAGATGTCACCCGACTTGCAAGGATGAGAGAGGACAGGGAGGGGTCATGAATTCTCTAACCCAAACAGCGTCTTCCTGCCACAACAGTGTAGGCAGAAGCTGCTGCAGGGGTGAGAGACCCAACGAGACCAACAGCAAGAGCTGCCAGCACAGATTCTGTGATCTGCTTTTCTAAGGAAAGCAATTTTAAGGGGTTAACAAATAAATCAAGGATACACACATCATTCACTTAATTCAGGGGGGAAGGCCAGCACCCTGAACTTGAGAGCAAATACAAACAGAGACAACATAAACAGCAAATAAACATGAATCAGCAGACATGCTTCTAGGCGTCTGTCCAAGCAATACACCAGCAGTTACCAGAGAGAGAAGCACCAACATCTGTGTTTTCTTCAAAGCCGTGGGGCTCCAGTGGCTACCCAGAGTCACCACATCAACACTCTTCCAGTGAATGAGAGCCCCAAACAAAATGCTAACCTCTGAATTTATAGACCCTTCTTAGGGCCCAAAGGCTTCATACCTAATCAGCAAAAGGGGTGTGGGCCTGGGGCTTTGTACCTAGTAAGACATAATCAAAGGCACTCAATTACTTTAGCATTCTAAAAGAGAAAACAGTTAAAAAAAAAAAGTCCCACCTTAATGACTATTATACATTTTCATTTACAACTACTAGATTGGAAGAATCTTATTAATATGCTGCAAATTACCTTTTCCCTGGATCACCTGCCATTCTATCTAAATCCACTATTAATCATGTCAGTTCAAACCTTGTGTGATTTTCCCCTCAAATCCTTCTAACTCTGTTGATATTTAGAAAGCATTTTTTTTAAATCCTAAAGTAAGGACTTAAAGATAACCTGAATTTTTATGTTAGAAAAAAAGGTACAATTGAATACTTACTCAGTTCATCATGTTTTATACAGTGGCTAAAAAAATGAATGTATGATGTTTCTGTTTGATAATATTCACTCATAGTCTGATCCCACAGAAAGACAACCACCCTGTAGAAGAGTGAGAATATAAGCAGGCAACAAGTATTTTTTTTAAAGCACTTACTATGTGCCAGGCACTGTGCTAAGCACTGAAGATATGAAAACAAGCAAAAAGAAAGACAGCCCCAGCCCTCAAGAAGCTTAGATTCTAATGGGGAAAGACAACATACAAAAAAGAAGTGAAAAGAGGGGAAAGAGGAGCATGATTAAAGGTACCAGTGCAGGAACATGGTGTTGAAGTCTAGAAAGTCGGAATCATAACAGGGAGGGCAATAAAAACTGGCCAGCCTGGCCTTTCCCCAAAATGGAGGAAGTGGAATGAACTGACCAGTGTGGGGAGAAAGGCTATTCCAGATTGAGAAGGTAGGTGTTCCAGGGAGAGTGCAGCTTAGGCACAGTCTTGGAAACCAGGAAGTCAGAAGAACAGCTGGAAGGGGAAATACACAGAAGCCATTTCCAGAAGATAGTTCAAACACTTCACTTCTAGACTCTTCCTTTTGATGCCATCATCCAGCATCTTCTCTGTCTTTGAGATTCACCTCTGTCTATGTTGCTCTAACCAGGTCTTTATTGCAATCTTTTAGTGGCCATTCTTTCTTCTAAAGAGTTCAGTACCTGGAATCATTCCCTCAAACCCCAATCTCCTCCTTATGCTTGGGGGCATCTCTTTAAACACCATGGCTCTCATTTCATCAACTTTTCCTATTTGAATAACCTATCTACATTTTCATACCTCAATTATTCATAGGAATGGTCAAGTCAAGTCTACAAGCATTTATTAAGCACACACTATGTACCTGGCACTATGCTAAGTCCTAGGGATACAAAGAAAGTCAAAAACAGTCTCTGACCTGAAGGAGCTGGTAATTTAGTGGGAGAGAAAATATGTAAACAACTGTGTCCATACATGTTACATGAAAAGTAAATTGGAGGTACTGTCAGAGGGAAGACACTGGCAAGGTGGTGGAGGACTGGAAAGGCTTTGAGAAACCAGGAGGCAGAGATGAAACAGAAGAGCATTGCAGGCATGGGGGACAGCCAGTGAAAAGGCAGTCAGGAGATGGAATGTCTGGTGAGAGGAGCAACTAAGTCAGTGTCCTGGATCTTAGACTCTGTGGAGAGGAATAAAATGCAGTAAGATTAGAAAGGTAGGACAGAGCTTTAAAAGCCAAACGACATTGGGTATTCGATCTTATTTAGTGAGCAGGAGGGTAATGTAGTCAGGCATACACATTAGGAAGCTCAGTATGTTTCAGCACTTTCATGTGGCAGCTAAGGCACTTGAGGCACAGCTTCTGAGAACAAGGAGGGGGTAGTGTCATTGCTTTTTGCCCAAGTCAGGTCATATCTAAAGTATTGTGTTTAGTCCTGGGAAACAAGTTTAGGAAGGATGTTGATCAGCTAGAGAGCCTCCCACGAAGGCCAACGAGGATGGTGTTTGAGGAGTGGTGAGTTCATAGAATACAAAGATCAAGTGAAAAAAATGGGAATATTCAGCTTAGAAGAGAAGCCTTCCAGTGGCACAATAGCCAACTTCAGAGATCTGAAGAGTTGTCATGTGTAAGAGGGATTAGCCCTGTTCTGTTTGGCAAAACCAGAAGCACTGGATGGAAACTGCAAAGAGACAAATTTAGGTTAGATGTCAGGAAAAGTTTCCTAACAATAAGAGCTGTCCAGAAGTGGAATTAACTGACTCGGAGGTGATCAGTTCCCCCTCATTGGCTGTCTTCAGGCAGAGGCTGGATAGATCCTTTTCAGCTATGTTATAGTAGGAATCCTTTCCAGGAACTAGATATGGCACTGAAGTTCCTACCAACTCTCAGTTCTGTGATACATCATATTCCCCCCCAGTAAAACATAAACTTCCTAAAGGCACTGGTTGTTTCTCTTCTTATTTTTGTACTCCTAGCACCTACTATAGTGTCTTTTGTAGAATGGGTACTTAGTTGAATTGAATTCTCACTTGTTTAAAAAATAAAAAAAACTGAACAATAATAGGTAAAATTTCATTCCCTTTAAATATCATCCAGCCTCACCCTTCCTATACTATCCTGCAGTAGCAAGTAGTGTAGGAACATCGATTCCCCCGTTTCAGGTACGTCCAGTATAGTCATGATAGAGACAGAGGCCAAAAGAAAGGGGCAATGTAATTAGGTTGAATAACTTTTTATAAAATCTTCTTTGTGTTTTCAATGCTTGGTGGAACTTTTCAAAAATATTGACTAAACGACTTGCTATCTCTGATTACAAACATCTTCATCTGAGATGCTTTAACAGAAAACTAATGGGCGTCCCAAAATCATCTGGTGCTAAGGGTCTTTTCATTAGCAGGTTTTAAAGGCTAAAGGCTTTTCCAGTCCTAATTCACATCCCCTTGAGTTGTTGTCACTAGCATTGAAAACGCTTTGCTCAACTTACCCTGACACTTAGGGGCAGGCATGGTATCTCTCTTCTATATCTGTATCACTCTGAGTGCCTTTGGAAACATAAACAGTATCCTGATGTTGCCCTAAATGCAGCTGATAAAAAAAAAATATCATGGGAATGGTGAAATGCCAGACAGCCAGCCATTATGACCTAGAGCTTATTTATAAAATGGTAATTTATTACACATGATCAACACAGGCCTTCTGAGATTAATAGCTGATCTATCTGATTTTGTAGCCTGTCAATAGAATCAAAAAGAGTTACTAGTCAGTTTTCTCCTCCCCTTAGATATAATGCTAGAAAAATAAGCTGATTTAACTGTAGTAAGAATTTTATGGTATTTTGTCACAGGAGATATACGTGTGACAAGGAAAACCTTTAACTTTGGTGAATGTAGTCTGACTTCCTGATAATCTGCCTTCCAGTTTACAAAAACCTTAGGACAAGGGACTATCAAAGAGAGTGACAAAGGGTATTCCCAATCCTAAAAGCCTTTATATTTTCCTTCATATTTCAACTTAGTAAATCACTAACAAAATTCAAAAAAGATTTTAAATAACATGTTGAAACAGAGTCTTAGATGTAGATATCATGAAAGATATATTCTGCTAGATTTTTTTTTTCAATTCAGAAAATATTAAGTGCCTGTAGCATACGGAGCATATCAGGAGACATACAAACTTTAGGTAAGATATAATCCATGTCCTTACAGAACTTAGAGTCTAATAGATAGAATACATACACAGATGGCAATAAAATGCAACATTATATGTTAGCAGCTTTTTTTTTTACCTCTCCGTAATAACTTACGTGAGGTCCGAGGGGGGAAAGAACATTACCAGTGGAAGCATCCAGAAAGGCTTCATGGAAGAGATGCCATTTGAACTGGGCCTTAAAAGATGAGAAGGAATGTAACAGGCAAAGAAGGGCACAAAGAAACATGACAAGCATAGACAAGAAGAGGATAAAAGCCGTGGATTCAGCCCGGCTCATACTGGTTATGGGAACCGATTAAGGAGTAAGAGGGAAATCTCTCAGACTTTCAGAAATGGCAAGGACGAAGACTTTTCTTCTTGTTCGTGCCACCATCACTCAGACTCCAGAATCTGTTGATAGACCTTGTATAGGTTGGGCATGGGGCAAGGATGACCACTTTCTATTGTGAATTCATTCTGCTGGTTAATTGGATCTGTTTTGATGATTTCCCTGGACTCCCTCAGAAATCTAGATCCTCATTCTCCATCTCCAAAGAATTCTCTTATGTTAACTTGGATTTAAGTTTTTACAACTTAATTTACAGTGCCAGGCACAGTGACACTTGCACACAGTAGACACTTAGAAAATGTATTAAGTTGTATATTTGTTTAATGTATCAAAAATATATATTAACCAAGTACATAAATTCTACAACTCTATCAGTATTACCTGTCTTAATTTATATACTCTTGGAGTACCAGAATTCTGCCTTTTAAATTCACTTAATACATTGTAGCTCAAAGCCTATGTTTGTCATGTTTTCATTGTGGTGTTTGACCAAATTCTTGTGCCCAGTGGGGTCAACTTGCCCTTGAGCCATAAAGTAGAAAGGAAGCAAGAATATGAGGAAGGCATCAGGCAGAGCCTAAAGAAGACAGTGAATCGCATCAACTACTAGATTACAAGTGGCCAGAAACACAGTAAGCAAGACCAGACTTAGGCCCTTGGAGAGACTATATACAGCCCCTCATTATTTCAGGAAGGGAGCCGTTGAAACCATCTCTTTTCAAGGAAGTATTTGAAATAAAAAAAAAGATAAATTTTTCAAATTCATCTTTCTACGCAGTGAAAAAGAAAAAAAAATTGCAAAGATTACATGCAAAATAGTGCCTTAAAGAGTTTTGCTACTTATTCACTATCTTAAGTTTTCATGTAGAAGGTGCTATTTTATTTGTTTTGAATTTGGCAGTTAATGGAAATTATGAAAGGGTCTGTTATCATGAAGGCATTGGACCTTTTTAATTATTATTACAGACCTCATATTTAGAGATTCTGGTATATTAAATAGCTCAAGGATGTACTTAGAAATCTAAACTGAAAACGGTAGTTTATATCTCCAAAAGAACATTTTTTTGGTCTCACAGCATTTTGCTGCCTCTCCTTAGTGCCCTCCATGGCTTCCCCAGAGTATCTGACACTTCTTGGAGTTTGTGCTCAATGTCACCTAACAGTCAGATATTGACACGTGATACTTAGTTCTCTATACTGGCACTTGACATTGTCCTTTTTGGTATCACGGTTACTTTGCCTTCGTGTCATATTCCCCGTTAGCCTGTAAACTGCATGATGGAAATGATCACAACTTCTAAGTATCTGTATTCCCCCATTGACCAGCAGAGCACAATAATGCAGAGTGCTTCTTGGTCAGTTCTAGAGTATTATTGGGATGGTGACCCATAGGAAATGCTTAGTTTCCAAGGTTTGGGCTTGCGTTATGCTTCGTTGTATGCATATTTGACACTGTGCCATTTTGAAAGGACTGCTCAAGTATTCGGCTAATGTATTTCTGGGTTTGGAGTCAGAGACTTTGCTTCATGTCCAGTCTTGGCATGAATTCATTAAAACGGCTTTGTTCTTTAAGCTGAAATTTGCAGGTATTTAGTCCACAATGTGGTCTAGATCCCTTTGGTATTTGAAGCGTGGGGAAACAAAACTGCTAAATTCCTAACATTTGAAAATTGGCTTCTGTACATCTGCAGTCATACAATTTTCAATGCTTGTCTCCATGGGAATGTGTTGGCTACAGAAAAATGGAGGTGGTATCAAGCAGTAACATAGATAGATGTGCCTTAGGAGCATCAGTCTCTTTCATGGGCCCAATATCTTCATGGACTGAAAGGAACCATTTATATTGCTAAATCAATGATTCTATTAAACACTGGGCCTGCTGGGGCCTGGGAATTCCCTTGAGAACCAATGAATTGCCTCTCTTTGCACCAACCTAGGAACCGTGGCAGAGAGTGTCACAGTGCTTCCAGTTTTTCTATTTCCAGCTTCTAAATACCTACCCCTATATTTTTACATTTTAGTTAAATTCAAGCAAAATTCTTTGGCTGCTGAAATAGATGATGAAAAGCCCAAACTTGGGCCATAACTGTTGGTACATTTCAGTCAAATTCTAAGGAACCCTAGCATCTCCTGCTAGAGATATATATCTTTGAGCCTGTAGCAGGTTCAAAGAATGTTATTTCTTATTCTTGTCCACTCTCTAATCACTACAGCTAAAGGTGTCAACACCCACAAACCCATTCTTTCATTCATTTAGTTCAATTCAATGCTATCTGTTATATTAGATGTTATGTAGAATGCTGTAGTAAAAGTTAAGATTCAAAGCTTAGAAAAAGCATGGTCCATGGTCTCATGAAGCTTAGGGTCTGCTAAGGGAATATGATATTCTTATGTAAAGAGGATTGGAACAGTTCCATATATAGAATAGGGAGCCCCAGAGGTAGCCCCATAGATAGGGGATCAAGTGTCTTCCCTAAACAAGTTGTTGAAATCAACTCTGAAACTCACTCTTCCTCACCACCCCACACCCCTAGGGCCCCTTGTTCCCTCCCTCAGGAGGAAATAGAGGGTGAACGTCAGAGACGACTTCTCTAATCCTCTACCATTTAAGGGAATTCCTCTATCATGTCTGTGCTGACCTCCTGGATCTCATGTTCTCCAGAAACTCACCATTCTGTGAGATTAAATTGATTCTGAAACTTATCCTTTAGATCATTTCCCATCCCAGATGCAGGACTTCATCATGCTTGCCTGGTTTCATCAGCCTTCCCACCCCACTTTCAGCTTCTTCTTGTGTGTTGTCTTCCCTCATTAGATTCTGAGTTCTTTGAGGGGAGGGACCTTCCTTTTTATCCCCAGCATTCATCACAGTGCTTGGCACACTAGTATAAGCATTTAATAAATGTTTATTGACTATTGCAGCAAAGTACAAGAAATTGCCTCACCATGTTGGTACAGAAGCTCCTGCTCTTTACCTTGGCCCAGATCCCTGTCAGTTCAGTCTGGGATTTTAAAAGCATTCACATAAAGTTTTTCACGAAGTTATTACAAATTAATTTATTATATCTCTACCCAGAACTCAAGGAAAATATCTTTTTTATGCCTGTTTCTCACTAAGATTTTTCTCTCCTTAGATTGTAAGCTTCGTGAGAGCCAGGACTATCATTTGTAATTCCCAGCTCTTAGCACAGGCATATAGTAGGTACTTAATAAATCTTTATTAACTATTACCCTCCCAACTGCAAGTGACCCAAAAGGAGAAAGCACTTAGATTCTGTCTTAAGATACTTGTAGTAAATAAAATGAAGAAATATTGGAAGGCAGTGTTGAGACTCCCAGACAGTCATAATGCCACTCAAGCAAAAGCTCTGCCCTCTCCCTTCTCAGTAGCAGCAGCCACTCATTAGTTAAGGGCTGAGTTCAAAACTTTCCTTTTGCCAAGGGAATCATGGCAGTTAGGGGATATAACCTTTAACCTGTAACCTTAGACTCCACCTTTCCCTGTTGCCACTTTACCTTTAATCAGGGAAGCCCAAATGTTTATTGTTAGAGATTTATTAGGGATTTGTTAGGGTTTTTTGTTAGGATTCTCCCAGATCTTTACAGTAAAAGTCTCAAGGACCAAAGACAATGTCTTTACATTGCCTCACTAATAATCATTCTGGCTGCCATTGTGGATTCCAGAGTATCATGGATGCTCAGACAGGAAACTCAGAACATGGGTAATAGTCCAGGCATCTGTGATGCCACCCCCAGCCACAGTATGTAGACTGTTAGCTCTGGATCCTTAGGAAAATAGGAGGCTCTTCTACCCAACAGGCAAAGGGATGTATATCCACCTAGCACACTGCCCACGTAGTTGCTTTGACGTAGTCAGCTGTTTGTGGATTTTCAAAGTATATAAGATTTTATGTGTGTGTGTGTGTGTGTGTGTGTGTGTGTATACATGTGCAGTGTACACACACACACACACATACATCAAGTCAGCAAGTATTTGTTAAGCTATTATGTTCCAGGTTCTTTGCTAAGCATGAAGAATATAAATATAAGCCAAAAAAAAAAAAACCAGTCCCTGTCTGCAAGGAGCTTATGCTCCGAAGGAAATATAACGGGAGAAGACAAAACATAAAAAGAAGCTTAAAGGGGAGGGGGGAGGGGAGGATACCCAGCTCTAGGGAGCACAATGGAAAAGTCCAGAGAGTCATCCTGGAGAGAAATGAAGACATGGCTGGGTCTGGGCATCCTCCTTAAAATGAAGGTTCTAGGAAGAATCAGCCAGCACAAGAGTTAAGAAAAACATAAAAAGGTAAACACAAACAAACAGTGATAAAGGGCTACAGGATAAAATGCTTACATTCTAATATGAGGAGATAATCCATGTATCCTCTCTGAACTGTCATCATCAGGGTTCATAGAAGGATTCTACTTAGACAAAGCCTGGGAGTCATTCTTAAGGATCTTAAGAGAAAAATGGAAAGGGGGAGGGGGGAAATGTGCTAGAAGGGCAAGGGAAAAGAAAATTAGAGAGAATCATCTCCCATATGAGATGTGATCACATCACAGCAAGGAGAAAGGTATGAAAGAAGTGACTCACATGTGAACCTCACTTTGAGCTAGTCAAAGAAGGGAAAAATGCACGCGCACACGCACACACACATATACAGAGTTAGGTATAGAAATATATTTTACTAAATGGGGAACCAGTAGGGAAAGAGGAGAAGCAAAGGGGGGAATTACAATAGATTCTCAAAAAAAAAATTAAAGATACTAAAAATAAACAATAAATACAAAGTTTTTAGAATGGGTATCCTATTTCTTACATTCTCAGTGGATTTTAAAAATGAATGTTAAGAGAGTAAATTAAGAGAGAGAGAGATTAGTCCTAAGCAAAACAAACTCTAAGGATGTACAAAAGTATTTGTAGCTGTTTTTAAGATAGCAAAGAATGGGAATCTCAGAGGGTGCACAACAACTGGGGGATGGCTAAAGAAGTTATGATATGTAAATGTGATGTAAAAATGATGAAGGGGTTGGTTTCAGAGAAATCTGGGAAGACTGGAAAGACTATTGTAGAAGTGAACAGAACAAGGAAGGGAATCAGCATTTATGTAGTACCTGCTGTGTGTCGGGCAATGTGCTAAATGCCTTATTATAAATATGATCTCATTTGATCCTTACAACAACCCTGGGTGATAAGTGCTATGGTTATCCCCATTTTGCAGATGAGGAAACTGAGGCAGACAAGTGAAATAACTTGCCCAGGGTCCTATAGCTAGTGAATGTCCGAGTCCAGTCTTCCAGACTCTAGGTCCAGGACTCTATCCACTTCATCACTCGATGAAGAACAGTTTGTGTACCCAGCTGCTTCAAAAATGCTTCTAGCTAAAGCCTCGTTTCCAACAGCAACTAAAAATTTGAACCGTGGGAGCAAAAATTTCCCCAAAGATTTGTCAACTGGTTAATCCAAAGTAATTTATTACAAAACAAAAGCAAAACTGTCCCTGCCCTCTGAAATAGTATCTTTTAATGGAGGAGACAGTGTGTAAATACATGGGTGAATACACAAAAAGAAAAGAAAAAGGAGATTTGGAGCTGAGGGCACTAGAACTGGGGAAGGAGTAAGGAGGAGCAGGGGTTTAAGATTGGCCTCTGGAGAAGATGCTGGAGCTGAGGGTTTAAGGAAAGTAGAGATTCTAAGATGTGGTGAGGAAGGAGCACCCTCCAGGCATGGGGGATGGCCAGAGAGAAAAGGTATGGGGGTGAGGGTGAGTGCTGGGTCTCACTCAATTATGCAGTGCATGAAGGGGTGTGGTGTTTTTTAGAGAGGAAGGACAGGTTGTGGTCAGGTTGTAAAATGCTTTAAATATCAATCAGCGGAGTTTGGCCATAGGGAACCACTTGGAGTTTTCTGAGTCTGAGAGTGACCTGAACTTGGGGATCATCCGTCTGAGAACAGTATGGAGAATGAGTTAGAGTAGGATGAGACTTGAGACAGGGAGACAAGGTAGGAGGCTTTTGCAATAGTCCGGGGGAGAGGAGAGAAGGGACTAGACTAGGGTGGTGGCTGTGTGCCTGAAGAGGAAGGGATGGACGCTGATCCAACAAGATTTTGCCACTGATTGGAAATGTGAGGTTAGTGAAAGTGTAAAGTCAAGGATGACCTTGATATTGTGCCCCTTCTGCACAAAATGAACATCCTTCCCTGGTAAGTGCAGCAGTTACTAAGAGGTACTGTCTATGTCTTTGGGTGTATTCTTCCTTCCTATGCACCCAGAAATATAGAAGGGATAAACCCCAGACATTTAGCAAGTGGATATTTCCTGCAACATCAAAGATTTGGCTGAAGGTAATACTGTATATAAGTGCAGTATTTGATGAAGACTCTAGAGATCGCTGATAAAATTCTATAAATACCCCTTAAAGAATCAATAGGTGAAAATTACTGTGTCCATTTCTCAAAGCAAGCCTTGCCACTTTGGGATGCACAGCTTGTCCACAAGTTTTTTCCTGACATAGAGCCAAAATTGGCCTCATTGCTACTTCCAACCCATTGCCTCTGGTTCTTCCCTCTGGGGCCAGAAAGAACAAGTCTAATCCCTTTTTCACTTGGTGGCTGTAAAAGTATTAGGAGATGAGGTGTCTTTTTTTTTTCCAGGCTTATACACAGTTTCTTCATTCTATCCACACGTCATGAACTCAAGGCCCTTTGTTGTTCTGTGTACTCTTCTTTGAGCTTTCCAGTTTACCAATGTGTTTCTTTTTATTTCTATGTATATTAGTTTTCAGTATTCACTTCTGTAAGATTTTGAGTTCTAAATTTTCTTTTCCTCCCCTCTCCCCAAGATGCTATGCAATCTAATTGTGTCAGTAAGGCAAGATTCATGACCTCAAGGATGACCATGAACATGCCTGTATGGTTGGAATTCCAAAGTATGAGAAACTCTCTAGGTAGAAGGCAGAAGAAGTATAACATTTATTTAGACTCCAGAGGATCAAATCCAATGACCAATACCTCCAATTTGATATAGCAGTAATTATATTCCAAAACCAGTAAGCCTACCTCAATGTAGCAACAAGGAAATTATAACACAGTATTATAGCAAGGAACCAGGTCATCCTGTAACCTTCCCCCCTGCTAGGGCCTTCCTGTAAACAATCAAACACTAATCCTAACTGTCTGCTTGCCTATGTTCTCTCCCCCATCAGTTCTCTAGTCTCTGTAGCTTCCAGGTTTCCACTCTCTACTCATTTTGCAGCTCTGACATCTTGTAGTAGTAGGTAGTGAGGAAATAAAACATGAAGACTTTGCAGGGAATATATATGTATAAATATATATTAATATCTATACTTAGAAATGTTTAAAAATCAAGAAATAGGGAAATAGGGAAGTGGAAGAATTCTGAGGCCGTGAGAGCCTGATTGCTCAGCCTCTGGGAAAGTTTCTTTTTTTTTACCCTGAAACTTTTTGTTCTTTCTTCTGGTTCTGGTTTAAAGATTTGCTAAGTAAAAATAGGGTCACTGTGACCGGCTTGCCTTTACTGTAAAAGTACTGTAGAAGAATGGAGAGGGTCTCCCCCTTCCCTTATCTTATTCTCCTTCTTTAGATTTATAGATGTCTCCTCAGTTGTAATCATTAACTAAGGGAATGGGAATTGGAATTTCTGTGCCTTGATTTCCCGGTTCTTTGTCTAGTTTTTCATGCTCAGATTGTAAGCCTGCCTCCCAGCCAATGGTGAGAAGGGTCAGAGGTGGTTGGGAATTCTCTTGCATGAGGTGTAATTACTGGTGCTTTGCCTTTTGTACTGGACCTCCCTTACTAGATCTGTTCTGGCAGAGGACGCCCTATTCTCTCAAGAATCAAATAAAATTTTATTTCTGTTCCCACCCTGAGGTGGCTCCTTATTAAAAATTAATTTTTTTTAAATGGTGAAGGTCATTCATCCCACACATCCTTGAGCTGAATTTCTGAATTCTGGCTTCTCTTCTGACTTCTGCATTCTCAATTCTCAGTTCTCAATGGCTACCTTCTGGGTGTATGTACTCTTTTTGGGGGCGGGAGGGCTTCATGCCCAATCGGCCAGGGCAAAAGGGTGTGGGCCTAGCAAGTAAAGGGATTAGGCCTGCCTACAAACAAACCTCTAATTAAACTTCCCTTAATTGGCCCCACCGGAGGTCTATTGAGTGGGTGGAAAGAGTTTTTAATCCCTGATTGGCATCACAAAGGTGTGGGCCTGCCTCTAATCTGGTCTCCCTTTGTTGGCCCTACCTGAGGCTTATTCAATGGGTGGGAAAGAGCTTTCACTTACTGATTGGCCTTACACTAACATAGGCTGTACTTGTACAATCATATTAAACATATTTCCACATTAGTCATGTTGTAGAGAAGAATTAGCACCAAGGGGAAAAACCAGGAGAAAAAAGAAACCAAAAAAAAAAAAAGAGAGAGAGAGAAAAGAGTATGCTTTGATCCGCATTCAGACTCTATAGTTCCTTCTCTGGATATCCGAATGCTCCAGATGAAACCTAACAAGGGCAGAGTAAGGTGGGATGTCACCTCTCTGCTCCTGGAAGCTCTGCCCTTGCTAATCTAGCAACCCAAGTTTGTATTACCTGTTTGGCTGCCACACCACACTCTCACCTAGGTAGCGCTTTCGGTCCACCTCCAACTCCTTTTCAGGACAACCGCCATCTATCCTTACTATTTTCATCTTAATTTGTTGAGTTGACTTTTTTGTATCTTAGGTCAAGACTTGACATGTGTCTCTTTCAAATTTCATCATATTAGATTCAGCCCAGTTACTCTAGCCTCTCGAGATCTTTTTGGAGACTGACTGTGGTGTCACACTCAAATAGAAACAGATCCCTGCAGCTGCATATTGACCTAGAAAACCACAAATTAACATTATCTTTGTTGTATTTTTGTTTGTTAATCCTTCCCCAGGTACATTTTAATCTGGTTCTGGCTACACTTGGATATTTTGACATTTCTGATCTAGTGTGTTACCTATCTCTCCCGGCTTTGGGTTTTCTACAGATCCAGTGATCATACTATGTATAACTTTATCCAAGTCATTGATAAAAATGTTAAACAAAACACAGAGCCAAGTACAGAACCCTGGGATCCTCCTGCCATAATGACACTGAATCATTAACAACTACTCTTTGCGTCTGGCCAGTCAATCCTTCATCTTTTCCATAGTATAGGTTGAAATATTTTATCAAAAGCTTTGCTAAAATCTAGGTAAAGTATAACCACAACACAGCATTCCCCTCATCTACCCCCACAATGTTCTTTTAGGATTGGTCTGTTGAGGTTCCTTCTATCCCTGAACACCAGAACTTTTTGGAAGCATCTAAAACACTGGCTTCCACATCAGTGCAGAGACATAGTTAAATAAACAGGCAATATAGGGACGTTATTCATTCTGCGGAGGTGGGTAGATAACAGTAAAGAAATGGAGGCTATTTATTAGTCTGAGAATGGTTTCATAAATATTTGTAGTGGCAAAACTCAAATGAAGACAAAACAGGAGGGCAGGGGATCCTTTGGGAATGCTGCCATGTGACACTTGCTTTTAAATATATCTCCCTACTTACCTGCCCCCTGTAACATACTGGCAGAACACCCAGGTTTGTCCAGTTTCTATTTTTCTATGCATGTCTTATCTCTTGAAAATAATTAGGATGTTGGTGGGCTGAAGCAATCATCATCATAACCAAGGAGTTATTGGCCATTGGGTCCTGTTAAGGTTTGGGCCTTGTCAGTCTTCACTGGAAAATCTGTTATTTTAACAGGAATTACAGTCCAGATCGTTTATTGAATGTAGTGTCGTTCAAAAACACCACCAGATTTGGAATCAGATGACTTGGATTAAATTCTGAACACTTATTTACCTATATGACTGTGGGAAAGTCACATAACCTCCTCTGGGCCTCCATCTTCATCTTCAAAATAAGGAAAGAAGACTAGCAACCTTAAGACCCTTTTATCTCTAAATCTTATTATCCTGTATTCCTGTAGTGAACCCCAAGGACTTAATTTCTTTTTTCTTGCTTACTGGAAAAGAATCATAGAATGAGAAACGGGATATAAACTTTTTGGACAGGTTTGTGCTGGAATGGAACTGGAGCAACCTCCTGGAAATGTGTATTGTATATAAATGTGCTCAAGAGGCACTATTCCTTGGAAGAGGCCCAGTTTTCTCCTTATCTGATTGCCTCTTGGAGGAGGCAAATAATAGGCAAGGGGAAAGGTCATTAATTATAAGATCTAAGTGTGACAGAAACCCTATTAGAAAGAATACATCTCTTCAGAAGGCTTACCAGACATTTAGAACTGTTCGGCAGAGTTTAAATTTTTAGAAAAGGCCATTAAACCTTATAAAAAGAAAAATGCCAAAACTGAGAGAGAACTTTACAGGTGCTAATTCGACTGATGAGGCTTCCCGTTTCCACAGTGTGCATGAGTGCATGCCCAAATGTGGACACACATACATACAGACTCACACACACTCTGTGTGTAAACATAAATAAAAAGACGGGAAGAAACATAAATTTTCTTTTTCTGAATTGCTGCTCAAAACTATTGAGGTTTCAATAACAGCTGTTGCTGCTAGAGAGAGGAAAGCACTTGGCCCAAGAGCCTGTTTATAAGTTTCAGCAGAGAAAGCGGTTTTTGTTGCAAGCTCTAAGTGAGACCGAGTCAGAGAATAAGAGAGTGAGATAATTATCTAAATTATGTTCGTGCTATTATCCAAGACGAATATAGTTAAAATGTAATTAAATATGACGGGCTCACAGGATGCAAGCCCAGCTTTGGAATGCTAATCATCAATTACTGTGTCTCCTTAGGGGAGTGAGGCAGAAGCATAAGGAGGGGTTGGGTAGAGGGATAGTTAAGATGAGATACACAGTATAAAGCCAGTTTTCTGTCCTTGAGGCTGATACCTTCCAGTACTGGCATCATCCACTCAGGGACTTTTAGCTTGACACAAGTCTCTCCCAGTACTGACTGTGAGTGATGGCACTTGGGTCTTGACCTGTTCTTTGGGAGGGAACTTTTAGCTAGCATGAACCTCAAACTATGAAACTGAAGATCAAGATTGACTCACTTGGAGCTGCCCAAGTAAAATGGATTCATCAGCAGGAGGCCTGAGAGCCAAAGGAAACACAGGAGGAAGGGAGCTCTTTTGGAGGTTAGCAAGCAATAACTACTGGCTGACTGTATCACTGTTGATCGGGACCTTTTTTTCTCTCACTCCAGTTCTAGGAAAAGGTATGGTTTGTGCCTCAGGACAAAGAGAAGTAGGAAAGCTAAGCTAGAAAGGACATGTAGAACCCAACATAAAAAACATCAACTGCTCTGTTTCTTCACCCAGTGCCAGAGGGGGAAAAACCTCTTCCTCTTGTCCTCCATCCATAGATCATCTTCAGATATGATTAAAGAGATGAATATGGTCCTTGGGCAATCACGACAATGTGGCAGACAATAAGAAAAGCATGCTGCAAGAGACAGGTGGGCACTGTAGGGTCAGTATAAGAAGCACACTCATAAAGAATTGTCAACACTATCTTCAGGGGAGTCTCACTGCTTGTTGAAGGCCTTTAATATCTGTCACAGCTCAGTGCCACACAACTTAGAAAATGTCCCTCTGTCATTGACTTCAGTTCAGCTGACAGGTGACA
Source organism: Trichosurus vulpecula (assembly GCF_011100635.1). Lineage (NCBI taxonomy): Eukaryota > Metazoa > Chordata > Mammalia > Diprotodontia > Phalangeridae > Trichosurus > Trichosurus vulpecula. The sequence goes on from NC_050579.1 coordinate 251,237,156, forward strand.
GCCTTTATTACTTCCTCCCTTTGGGGGAATCTTCAGAAAAATCGTGTCAGCCTCCCTCTTGGCTCTGCTCTCAGAGGTTAAAAGTGAATATGTTCCCCATGTATGCTTCCAGATCCCAGTCCCTGGAGGGCTTCTCTCTTTCTTGGCTATGAGCTCTGCAAACTGCTCTTTCCAGGCTTTAAAAGGGCTAGTGCAAAAGATTCCGTCTGATTTTTATTCTGCTGGTACTTTAAATGCTTCCACAGCCTTTAAAGACGAATCATATTGAATCAACAGGATCCTGCCAATGACATATAATTCTCCTAGAATATGGCAGAGAACATTTTATAATAGAAAGAACCAAAGCACAAAGAATTCCTGGGAAAATGCCATAGTTGATAGCTCACTAATATAATGGTTAATGGACATCTAGAAGAAGTGGTGATTACAGAGAACCAGCATGGCTTCATCAAGAACAGACTTAACTTTCCCTATTTTTGACAGGATTATTAAATTAGCAGATTAGAAGAATGTTTCAAATATAATTTACCTAAATTTTTTTCAGAATATTTGATATTTCATAGTGTCTTTGTAGAAAAGATAGAAATGGACTAAAAACGTGTGTGTGTGTGTGTGTGTATACATATATATCCTTTATATGCATGTATATGATTACAGATAGATTTAAAACTGAATGCCCAGAGGGGCAGCTAGGTGGCGCAGTGAGTAGAGCGCTGGCCCTGGAGTCAGGAATACCTGAGTTTAAATCCAGCCTCAGACACTTGACACATTTACTAGCTGGGCAAGTCACTTAACCCAATTTCCCTGCCTGCCCCCCTGCAAAAACAAAACAAAAAAATAAAACTGAATGCTCAGATTCAGAGTACGATAGGGTGCTTACTCACTTTCCTCACTCACTCTGTATACCCACCCAATAACGGTTCAGTATCAACTTACAGCAAGATGTCTCCAGTGGAGTGCCTCAGAGATCTCTGCTTAGCCCTTTGGTGTCTAACATTTTTACTAATAAATCATATAAGGGCATAAATGATGTGCTAATCAGGTTCCCAGATGACACAAAGGTGGGAAGGATAGCTAACACACTGGATGATAAAGTCAAGATCAAAAAAGATCTTGACAAAACTAGAGCATTGGACTAAATCTAAGATTTAAATTAGAAGAAACTGAAACATGTGAAGTCTTAACTTTAGTTTAAAAAAAATCAATTTCACATGTACATGTACAGGACAGAGAAGTATGGTTAAGGAGTGTTTTAGATGAAAAATATCTGAGAGTTTTAGTGGACCAGAGGATCAGTATGAATCAGCAGTGTGGTGTGGCCATCTAAAAGAGCTAATGTAATTTTGGTCTGCATTAAGAGAGATATAACTTCCAGGAACAAAGAGTTGATAGTCTGTCTGAAATCTGCTCTGTCAGAGTATCTTTTTCTGGGAACTACATCTTTAAAGGGAAAATGGTAAGTCAGAGAGTATTCAGAGAAGAGCTACCAAGATGTTGAAGGGCCTTGGATCCTTGTCATATGAGTATTAGTTGAAGAAACTAGGGATTTAACCCAGAAAAGACTTGGGAGGGTCATGAGTACTGTCTTCAAGTATTTGGACTAGTGCTACACAGAAGAGGGATTAGAGTTCCTTTATTTATTTATTTATTCCTTTATTTATCTCCAAAGAGGCAGATTTAGGCTTGATGCAGAGAAAACTTCTTAACATTTAGAGCTGCCAAAGAGTGAAATGGCTGTCTCATACTTTGCAAACCAGGAGGTTCTATATAAATGCAAGCTACTATTTTGTTAATATTATTGTTATTATCCTTGACAGGTAGTTTATAAATTGACAAGAAGTTTATAAATTCTTTTTCATATTCATTTGAACTCTGTGTTCTATAACTTTCAACTATTAGACCAAATCCTACTTCTGGTATTACACAAAATAAATATATCCCCTCTTCTATACAACAACCCTTGAAATGGTTGAAGATGGCTATTATAAGACCCTCTTGCCCTCCATTCCACCCTGCTAGGTCTTTTTCCCAGTCTAAAAATGATGATTTTTTTCTTTTTGCTCACATAACATGATTTTGAATCCCTTCACCATCCTGGTTGTTATCCTCTGGACCCACTTTAATTTACAAACATCTTTCCAAATAATTCCCGAATTGATATTACAGAATTATTATGAGGCTCAAATGAGACAATGTTTATAAAACTCTTTACCAACTCTAAAGTGCTATATGCCTGTCAAGCTCTACTCAGAGAATGTAGGACTTAGAAATGGCCTTAGAAATAATCGAGTCCAAATTTCCAGTCTGCTGTAAGAAGCCCTGACAAGATTCTGTGCCAACTCTTCAAGCGATGGGGAGCTTACGGAAAGAATTTCATTGTTAGGTAAAACAAAAAAACATTGATCTTCAAGTGTAAGTGCTATATAAATATAAGTTATTAAGGGAAATTAGACAATAAAGGACTAGTTCCAAGCCCTTGAAAATGCCCAAAAGCCCCTTCACATTTTCCACAAAAGGCTCTATAAACTTCCTTACCATCTAATGCGACCAACTATCCTTCAAATATCAACATTTAAACCAAAAAAAATCATTTAATCATTTTTTTGTCTTGCTAAATTACTAGGATGATAACAATGTCATTTTCTACTATATTCTTTATTGCTAAAATATCATATTTCAGTTAAATCATTTTCTCTGCACTGCCCTGGAAGCCTTACCACCATTTATCACATTGGGACTGGAATAGATTTTTCCATAGAAATAAGCAACCAATTCACAAGTGAATTTTTGATACTGTAAATTAGGGGAACCTATACTGTCTGGCTTGTGTTATTCTATTTTGTGTATATGTATCTTTTTCCTTAATAAGATGTATTATAAGCTTAGAGAGAGCAGGAGATAAAATACATTTTGGTCTCTCCTACTTCACCTGTCGTGCTACATCATGCGGTTATCAAGCACACAGTAGGTTTGGTGAATTTCAACAGAGCACCACTCTCCATCTACCTCATGGCAAGGAATTAATTCATTTCATTCAGCAACTGTTTAGTGGGTGTCTACTGTTTGCAAGGCAAGGTGAAAAGTGAAGTGAAGGTCAAGCACCCTGGTTACCCTAGCCCCAGTTAGTGACTCACAGAACGCTAGATCTTCAAGTGACCTTAGAGATGAGACCTGTGATGTCATTGGCTTAGGGAATATCCCAAGTGAGAAAACTTTCTCTACCAATACAGGTTGGCACCTTCTCTGCAACTTGTCATCTTAGAGGGGTGCCTAGGTCCATGAGGGGTTAAGTGATCATCTCAGGCTCATACAACCAGAACGTGTCACATGTAGGACTCAAAGCCAAACCTTCCTGGCCTCAAGCCTGGCTCTTTATCCTCTGTGTCCCTCTGTCTCTGAGATGATGATGATTCACATTCATATGGCACAGTCCTCACAACAATCCTGTTTAAGTACCATTTATTTCCACTTTATAGATGAGGAAAATAAATCTTAAAAGGGTGAAATAATTTTCCCACGATCACACAACTCATATGTATCAGAGCTAGGCTCTGTATCCACATGTCCTCAATTCAAATCCAACACTCTTTCTATATTACCTGTCCAACCCCCTCATTTTCAGTAAAGATACTATAACTCAGAAAAAAAGTGACTGGATCAAAGTCACATAGCTACCTGGTTGCAGAGGCAAAGTTTCCTGGCAGCAAGTCCAGAACTTTTTCTACCATACAATGAAATAATTTGCATTTGTTCAGTGAATGGTGGATAAATTGATGGAATTGGAAGTTTCAGGGTGGGGAGAGGGAGTGTTAAGAAAGAGAGATTATAATTCCCTCTTCCTCTTCCCCAAAGTCAAAGACTTCTACCTCCCCACTCCCCAAATTAATACTGGTTCTATAAAAAAGTGATGGAGATGTGAGTATCCTTATTTCCTCACCTGGAAGTTTTACTAACAAAGTAAGCTCCAAATTTTCCCTGTCAAGGGTACCGCATCTAACAGAACAGCAATGTAGCTTATTTATAATTGCATTCAAGTGTTTGTATAGACTGCATTTTAATGGCAGTTTCCAAACTGTGTGAAATTTCAGCTTTGGACAGAGCCCTTTGATTGGTTACAGACATGTACTTCTGATGTGGAGATAACCATCCTAACACCACTTTATCTCCCTTGAGCAACATTTGAAGTTATTTTGAAGAAGTTTAGGAAAAATAGAATCTGATTTTGGGGAGAGAGAGAGTTATTCATTACCCTCTATTAACTGCTCTTCCATCATACTGACACTTTGGTATTGAGGGTAGTATCTGGTTTTGCTGAAAGTGAAATCATATATTCAACTTTCAGGCTGTGTTAGTGAAAATGAACTCTAATGGAATTATATATTAATGCAGTGTAATGGAAGACTGGTATTAAATTGAGACCTTCTGATCTGATTATTCTCAGAATGCACCTTCCTGTTCATTGTGCCATACTGTCAGCCTCATTTCCTAAGCACAAGCTAAAGCAAGTGTTGCCAAGGTTTGCAAGCAATCATCGACATAAAGGTGGAGGGGACTTACGGGTCATCTAGCCCAACCAACTCATTTTATAGATGAGAAAACTGAGACGCAGAAAAGGTAAATGACTTGCACTCAGTTGTAGAGGTAGTCAGGGGTTAGAACTCAGGCACTCTATGCGGTACTCCATGCTACCTGTGGAATATGGAGAGAGGCTGTGTGGGGCAGTAGAAAAAGGACTCTACAATTTGGAGCTATGCCCAAAGAACTATAAAACTCTGCATAACTTTTGATTCAGCAATACCACTACTAGGTCTGTATCCCAAAGAGATTTTTAAAAAGGGAAGGGAACCTATATGTTCAAAAATATTTACAGCAGCTCTTTTTGTGGTGGCAAAAAATTGGAAGTTGAGGGGATGGATGCCCATCAATTGGGGAATGGCTGAACAAGTTGTGGTGTATGAATGTAATGGAATACTATTGCGCTATAAGAAATGATGAGCCGGAGGATTTCGGAAAAAGCTGGAAAGATTTACATGAACTGATGCTGAGTGAAATGAGCAGGACCAGGAAAACATGTATAATTGTAACATTATATGATGATCAACTTAAATAAACTTAGCTTCTCTCAGCAATGCTATGACCTAAGACAATTCCAAAAGAGACGTGGAAAATGCCATCCACATCCAGAGAAAGAACTACGGAGTCTGAATGCAGAGCGAAGCAGGCTGTTGGCTCTTTTTGTTTTTTCTTTCTGGTGGTTTTTCCTTTTTGTTCTGATTCTTCTTTCACAATGTGACTAATGTGGAACTATGTTTAATAATGATTGTACATAAGTAACCAGTGTCAGATTGCCTGACCTTCTTGGGAGGGGAGGGGGGAGAGAGAGAGGGAGAAAAAAATGTGGAATTCAAAATCTTATAAAAGTAAATGTTGAAAACTATCTTTACATGTAATTGGAAAAAAATAAAATACTGTTAAATGAGGAGAAAAAAGAAACAAAAAAAAGGAGACTCTCCTGGGAATCAGAAACCTGAGTTCCAGTCCCAGATCTTCCACTCACTAGCTGTGTGACCTTTTATCTCTGCCCCTCAGTTTGCTCATCCGTAAGATTAGCAGGGTTAACAAATTATCTCTAATGTCCCTTTTAGCAATGAAGCAATTATTACCTTTACTGCTGGATTCCTCTGGATAACTTCTCCTGGATCTGTCAATAAAGTTCTTCTCCCCCCTACCCCCTTGAGGCTATTTTTCTTCCCCAGTTATGTTGGACTAGCTGAATTCTAAGGCTCCCTTCTACTCTGAAATTTTGTGTCGAGTCTCTTTATGGATTGAACCAAAGCCTTTTTTATTGATGTCTGTCTGCGTTAGCTGGCTCCATGGTAGAAAGAAAGTTAAGGAAGTATTCCATGATCATTTCAGTTCATAGTTTTAGTGTTTACAGGTTCTTTGAGGAATGTAATGGGGCGCAGGGTCAAGAGGAAGGCTGCTTATTGCTGTAGAATGAGCCTCACAAACTTTCTCTGACAGCAGTTGGAGGGAAAGTGGCCATTTATTGTAAATCCAATGAGTTTGGTTGATATAGAGCCCTGTGGATGCATGTGTTTGAACCCCACATGGTTCTATTAGTTTCATTCTGTTCCACAGCCACAAATAGTGATTATGTAGGAGACTTAGACAAGGGTCCACATCCCATAAGACACATACCCTTTGGATGATGAAATAGCACGATCTTCATGTATGAACAAGAGAAATTTTGTTAGGATAATGTCCTCCTGTGTTCAGAACCATGGATTTCACACTTAGGGTGCTGATAGCTATAATGACCTTCAGGGGACCAGTATCCAGGCGCTAATGACTTAATCTCGAGGGATGTTTATAGTGAAAGATGAAACAGCTGGAACTGGAATAGGGGATTCCTACCCCCATGAATAAATTTATTTTTTCTTGTAACATTATTTTATAATCAGACAGTTACAGGAAACAGCTTCCTAGCAGCTGGCAGTTCCATTGTGTAAGCAGGGGAGGACTGCAGCAACTGTGAACCCTTCCCATTTCCAACAAAAAATATTATCAGACTCATACAGTTGTGGGGGCCACCCTTTGTTCCAATGTATGCTGGTGAGAAGCTGGCTGTGGAGCCAGAAGTAATGAAGACTATGAGGAAAATGTTTGCCTAGAATACACACTGTGGGATTGTAAACAGATGGTCAACTCGACCCTGTACCATCTTGGTATTACTGTCTTTAAAATGTTAGTTACTTTCACAGACCACCTAGAAAGTGGAAAGTCCTCAGAGAGTGTGGGGAGGGGAGGGGAGTAGGGAGGGAGGTGGCAGGAAAGGGAAATATTTGCTTTTTCCAGTCCAATGAGAAGAGGATCTTGGTTCCTGGAGAAATTCCTTCCGTTCTTAGTTGTGGTGATTGCCACACTTTACTTGAAATCTTTGTGTTGATGGCCATGTGATGTGACACATTGACCTTAGAGACAGTTTCCTAGATGGCAGTGAATAAATTACAGCTCCACAAGGGCAGGGCCTCTTTCTCCCCTTCCTCTCCCCTGACTTACATTCCTGCTGCTCTTCAGAAATCTGACTCAGCACTTTCTTCCTCCAAGAACCCTTTCCTGCTTAACCTTCACCCTTACTCTTTTGCACCCAATCTGAGCTATATTTATTTACGCTTGCTTATAAATTCTTTTGTGAGTCTTTGCCTGTACGTTGTATACACTCCCTGAATAGGGAAGCCATACCTAGACTAGCAGCTCCTATGGGTAATGAATGTCTTTAATCTTCTTTTTGCGTATTTCCATATTGCCCAGTCCAAAGACACACAAATTAGTGGTGTTAACTTCTGGTGTGATTAACCTGGCATATCCCTGTGCTTTATTTCACAGATCCTGGCAATCAGTAACCTTTGATAAACAGCCTGCATCCTTCATCCGAATAGTTGGAACACACAACACAGCAAATGAGGTAAGAACCTCCCTTCATGAAAGATGCTGTGATATTTCTTCATATGAAAGTATATGACTCTTGGTTCTACCGATAGCCTGTTGTTTGGATTGCTTATTGTAGAAAAAAGTCTGGTGTTAACACAGTGATAGTATCATCATTTGGTATCATTTCTGAGTGTCTTCCCTGGCAAAGGAAAATCATTGCTCATTCCTGATTCCTTCTCTGTTGTAGTTAGGGGTTGGGAAGGACCTCGAGAAAACCTGAATGAATGAAAAATAAACATTTATCAAGTGCTTTTTGCATGCCCGGCACTATACTAACCACTGGGGATAGGAATACAAGTGAGACAGTCCTTGCCCTCAAGAAGCTTATTTCTAAGAAGGAAACTGGTGCACACAGGAATGGTAACCAGGGGAAGTTTGTTTTGGTCTCAGAAGTCTCAGGGATGGTGATTGGAGCAATAGCATAGTCAATCAACACATCTTTAGCAGACACAATGGTGATATTAATATTCCCAAAACAAGAGGCAGCAACAAGGGGTGTGCCTGCAGCAGCAGGGCTGATGCCAAAAAGATGGCCAGGATACAACCCGTCAGAGGACTGGCTGAACATAGTGGGTCACATAAACCATCTATCCACCTACCTATGAGCAAGAGTTCCTTTCTAGGGACTTTCTCAGCCCTTTCTAGGAAGACAGATTTGATAACTCTGTTGATATTTGTCCATAATTATATTCCACAGTTAAAACAGAGTTAATCTTTTTTAATGTTATGGACTCCTTTGCAAAATCTGATGAAGTCTATGAGGATCCCTTCTCAGAATATTCTACAAATACATAAAATAAAATAGAATTATAAAGGAATCCAGTTATATCAAAGGAAAAATCAAAATACTGAAAATGTCATCTTCTCAGATCCCTTGAAATCTATCCATAGATCCTTGGGTCTCTGAAGGTTAAGAACTCCTTATTTAAAGGAGCTTCAGCTACAAAAGTGATATGGCCATTTGTTCCTTGAGTGTCTCTTCACCAAAGGGAGTATCTGGCTGAGTCTAGGCGGAACTCATGTTCTCACTGAAGAAACACTTACTTCAAGCATCTTTTGCTTTCTCTAGTAGTCTATGGAACTGCTTGGTTCCTCAAAGAACCAGAGTCCCTCCTATGTAAGCACACAAGATCATTCCAACTGGAAATAATATAAATGTACACTTCCCTGCTATTAATGTATGAAGTTTGGATTCAGGCAAAGGGCCATACTTGGGGAGGCTGCCCGTTCCCCACCCCTGCTCTAGACTTTGGACAACCAATTTGTCCACTTTGAACTCAATTAAAACTCAACTTTGAAATCAATTAATTTCAGCCAAATGGGCAATTATGTCATTTTGTCAGTCTCTTGGAGCTGTTCTTGCTTATGGCAAATATTTCTAATGTAGATTTATTCTTATGAAGTGAAAACAACCTTAAACCACAAAACAAATAAGAATCTCATTAGGCAAGATACACAAATGAGTTAGGAAATGATTGTCAACCCAAAAGTTTCCCTTAGAGCAGAAGTGGAAATACAAGCTTATTTGTTAAATTTTCTTACTCAGTAAGCAAGCACATCCTTAGAATGTACATTAAGAGCTAGAACAGCACTTCTAAAGAATAGACACAGTCTCTGCCCTCAAATGGTTTACAATCTAACAGGGCAGAGAAGACAGCAGAAACATGTATGCCTAAACATTATAATCACCAGAAACAAGTTGAGAGTGGGAAACAGAAATTAAATTAATTGGGTTGGAGAACAGAGGGGGCTAAAAAGGAAACTTTTCCTAGAGTAGAAATTGTTGGCATGAAGTTTAGAGGAGAGAAAGGATGTTGTGAAGAAAAAATTGACTATTGGGTTAAGTGACGGCCTTAGAGAAGGTTTGAGAAGCTGTAAAGTGGAGATGACAAAAATCCAGATAAAAATTCCATTAAGGCCTCCACCCTCTTGCTCGTCATCCAAATGCAATGGATTTACAGGTCGAAATTTGGAAGGGAGAATCTCCATGGAGCATATAGCATCCCTGCCTACCCCTTAGCAGCCCTCAGATTTGACTAATTATGTGGGTGACCCCTCCAGGGTCATTGAGCATAACCCAAGGGATACCCATCATTCTATATTTGTGTGTGTAAATAAAAACAACTGGCGGGGGGAGGGGGAGGGGGTGTGTGAATCCTGTGGCTTGAAGCTCGGTCGTTGAGAAAAGATGAGAAACTCTGCCTCTGTCCTTTGTTGAGGAGGTGGAGGACTAGGGGTGTGGATTGTGGTCGGGGTGGTCAGGTGTGGTTAGTGTTGGTTTTGCTGGGTTTTGTTTGTTTGCTTGTAGGTAGGGGAGGAAGGAGTACACTGTGAAATGAATGTGTCACAAAGAACATTAGTAAAATTTTAAAAGAAAAACATTGCTGTAGATTTCCTGTCTCCACTTTTCTCTGCTGTGTCAGTGAAAGAGGAGGGGGCATCTGTCTTAGTCAGTTACATTCAGCATATCTCATTTTGGAAATTGATTTTTTGTTTACCAGTTACAGCTTTGAAGATCTTATGAAAATTCATGGTGGTCATCTCTAGCTGTAGATAAGGTTGGTTCTTAGAGCCTAGTGCTTGTTGCCCATATGCAGAGGCTCAATAGAAATAGACATTTGTGTGGATCAACTCAGTAGTTACCTCCAACCCAAGCAAGATTCTTGTATTCTCCAAGTCCCACCCTCTCTTGTCTGAGGAAGGACCCGGACCTGTGAGTGTAGGGGAAAAATATGACTTGAGAAGAAGTATTTGTGATTTGGGCAGCTAGGTAACACAATGCATAGAGTAATGGATGAAAAGACTCATTTCCTGAGTTCAAATCTAGCCTCAGATACTTACTAGTGTGTGACCCTGGGCAAGTCACTTGACCCTATTTACCTTGCTTTCCTTATCTGTAAAATGAGCTGGAGAAAAAATGGCAAACCGCTCCAGTATCCTTTCCAAGAAAACCCAAATTTGTGAGTTAAGAAGGTATCTGTGAATTTAGAATTTAAACAGGGTCTGCGAGAGGTAGGAAATGAGGTGTGTAAAATGGGATCACTGTGATTGATTGGCTATTAAGAGACCATAGTCTTATAAAGCCATAAGCCAAGTCGTTTCGAAGATGTCTCTGGCACTGGCAAAAAACTACCCGGACCTCCAAGCATTCCTTTTGTAGTGTAGTAAAGGACAGCACAGAACTGCCTCCTGACTAGGAGAGAAGCTTCTGGGATTTAAAATGCCACTGATTCTGCCTTGTTGGTAGTGTCTTGTCTTCTCTCTCCCTGGTCTGTCAGGCCTAACCGCAGCCACAGAGTTTGAAATGTGTCTGCTGCGTGCTAATTTTTCTATTTCCCTTAGATTGTAGTCAGGACTTTAGGCGACTGAGGCTGTGTCAACCTGTAGAGGTTCGGGTTTCTTAATCACCTGTCCTGGCACACTCCTGATTTCCTGCAGCATTTGTCCTTGTCCTTCAGTAAGTCTGTGTCTGCTTCTGGCATCTGCCTCTCATCGTCCCTTTGTGAATGCAGATTCATTTAAGTTTGGTTGGTTTTTTTAAAGGTGCTTACTACTTCTGTCAATAAAGCTCCCTAATGCTTATCTCTTGAGGGCTTCATGCTTCATTCAGTGACCTCCGGTTCCTTGTGTACTTAGGTAAATCCTTATTGTTTATCTTAACTTCTTAGGACATTTTCTTTTTCTTTCCCTCCTGTGTTTATTCCTCTCATCCTTCACTCCCCTTCTCACTTTGCTCTGTAATCCCTTGTGCTTGATGTCACTCTCAAGTCCCTCTCCTTCATCCTCAGATCTTTTTTGCATCACATTCCTTGCCCATTTGCAGCATTCCACCTCAAGCAATAAGTGAAAAAATATTTCTCTCTCTTTCACTTATCACTAGATGTCAGCACTTCTAGCCTTCTTTGATCCTTATACTTCCATTGTTTTAGTTTATTTGATTTTCCCCTAGTGTCTGCTGCCGAAGAGTCTGTCCCTTTGGATTTCCCCACAAAAATTATTTACTCTGGTCTCAGATACCAGTTTAGCAAAATTGTGGCCATTCCAGCTCCACTGTTCAGCTACCTATGTTTGTGCCTTTCAGATGGCTAAAATCCCTCTTTTTTCTAATTCTTCCTTGTTTTCAGTTATCTAGAAGCCATATCTTGATGATATATCCATAAATATGAGGAACTTATTTCTCCAGGATATGTCTGAATTTCAGCCCAAGTTATTGTGTTCAAATGTTAGTCTGTTCCTGATGTGGCTTCTTTTACAAACTTCTTCATATCTATCCCCTGGGTACTCCTGGGTTATTTATTAGCTTTGACATGGCCATGAAAATAAGCACATTTTCACGGCATGAGATCAGGCTGGGCTAAAGGAGACAATGCCTAGGGGTCCTGTGGATAGTAGCAGTTAGTGAGATTAAGAGAAATTGTAGTGAGTCTGTCTTTCCTTTCTAATGACAGTTATTTTTGACGTAAACCCATGTTGAGAGGAAAACTCTGGAGCATATTTGATCCTGGCACAAGAGACAAAGATGGCCGGATGGGGACAGGGACAGGGAAGAATGGAAAACATGAACTACCCCCAAAGACTTACACAAAAGCTTTTGCTATAACATAAATACAGGAGGTGTGGAACCTCACAGGCAGCAACCAGACAGTGCAAAGTTTTGTGTTCTCACTAAGAAGCATGCTATGTAAAATGCAGTTTCTAAAATTCCATGGCATAGAGGGAAAAGCCTTGGTCTGAGACTCGGAGGACCTGTGTTCTCTTGCCAGCTCTGCCCCTGGCTAGCTGTGTGACCTTGAGCTAGTCATTATCCCCTTCATCCTTCAGTATCTTTCTCTACAAAATGAAGGGCTGGATTAGAGTCTCTACCAGCTTTAACCTATCAAGATCTGAAAAACTTAAGGTTTTTGTAAATGGGGAGTAGAGGGTAATCTCAGCATATATGAATCTGTGATACCAAGACTCCAGCTGCTGAGGCTGCTTCTGCCACCACCTGCTGAAACAGCTTCTTCCAAATTATTTGCCAATCAAATATTTATTATGGTAGAATTGGCAATACAAAGAAAGAGCTTATCTACTTGTTGGGCAGATAAGGCTAACATGTTGAAAAGTTAACTAAAAGTCCAAGGGAGTGTATTTAAAATGACAGATGACTGGTACAGACAGTAAGCAGCCTGGGTGTTTAGAGGAGAATAGGATCCCTATGTGGACTAAAGCTGTTGAGGAATTCTTTACAAAGGTGATTGGGCTTGACCTGGATCTTAAAGAATCCCAGAAACTCAGCATGGGAGGGGACCTCTTGGGGCATCTAGTCCAATGTCTCCCTGAACAGGAATCCCCTCCACAGTGCTCCTGGTCAGCCAGCCTCCCTTTGAAGCCCTCCCCTGAGAGAACCAGGTACCCATCTCTGCAACAGCTCATTTTATTTGGGACAGTTCTAATTGTGAAGAAGCCATTTTCTTATATCAAACCAAAATCATCTGCTTTACAGTATCCACTTATTGTTCCCAGTTCTGGCCTCTGGCACAAAGCAAGATGAATCTAATCCCTCTTCTGTAGGATAGCCCCATAAATACGTAAAGACAGTCCTGTCCTCCTTAAGTTTTTTCTTCTCCAGGCTACACATTCTCAGCTCCTTTAGCCACATATAATATGACGACTAATCTTCTGACCACCCAGCTCCATATTATCAATGCCTTCTTTAAATTAAAACACAGCTGATTGTGTAGAACTTTCTCATTTGTAAAATGGAGAGGATTGGCACTGACCTCTTGAGTCTTTACTAAATAGTAAAGATGAATAAGATTATGGTGATAAAATACCCTTATGTCTACAGAGACAGAAGATTGTGTCAGGTGCTGTGTTGCCAGTAGAAGGCACCAATATGCAAACTTGTTTTGGCCACGGAGAACACTGTATCCCATCTGGAACTGTATAAGCCAGGCATCAACAGGGCAGAAAGCCTACAAGTGGCTGTTTGAGCCACCCTCCAGGACCACTCAGCCCTGAACCTGCAGCCTTGCAGAAATTATTTACCAGACTTTTAACAGGCCAGTCAGTAGCTGTGGGTTCCCATTTTCATCCAAGTTCCCATGGAAACATGTTGCTGCGGTGAAAACAAGAATATAGATTTTCAATAAAGATGTGGATGAACATTTCCCAGATATCTTGGCCCAAGTTTTGTCAAGCTGCTTCTCATTCCCTTAACTACCTTCTTTACAGCTGCCTCTAGAGGTGGTCTATGCCCTAGAAAGCATCCTCAAGGCGGCCATTCTAGTGTCACAAGTTCTAGCTCATCCTCATCCTCTTCCTCAGGATTGCTAGAGTCCCTGAAGAAGTATCCCTTACATGCAGAACAAGGAAAATGACAGGGAGTTCTTAGCCTGATAAGAGACGTGGTCCCATCACAAATGTGTTTATAAACTTCATGGGAAAGAGAGAAATACACAAAAATGCAAAGAAGAAACTCAAATCATCTGTATAGTGACTGAGAAGCAATCATGTCTTATGTGGGGAAAATGAACAAGTTGTTTGAGCAGAGCAGAAGAGTGAGAAATGAGACAATCTAGGTAAGTCAGACAGCCTGGCAGATAATGAGGAGTTCTAATTTGATATGTATAGTAATTAGGAACTATTGTAGGCTTCTGATGGGGGAGTGGTGTGATTGAAATGACACTCAGAAGATGCTGCTTGCTGCTGGACAGAGTGAAATTCATGAGAGGAAAGGAAGCAGGCTAGAAGATAGCCAGGAGTGAGACTTGCATCCATCTAAATACATGGACATGAAAATCTGAACCAAAGGCTGTAGAATCAAACCAGGAAAGGAAGACCCTAGAAATAAAGTGGGGGGAACGCTCGACTAGTGACAGTCCCAATTTTTCTAGCAGAGAAGAGGGGATTGGAGAAGATACCAGAGTTAGAAACCTAGGCAGAAGATTGCAAGGCTGTTGATAGTAATGGAGGAGTTTGGAAAGCATGAGGACATTGAGTTCAGTCTTAGAACTGCCATAGTTTAATATGGTCGAGATAGTCAAGTGGAGATGTCTTTTACCAGGAGTGGAATATATGGACCTCGAGGAAGGTAAAGTGGTATGAAATGGAGGTTTTTGATTGAGGAGTTATGCATACAAAAAAAGTTATAACATTGCTCACGCCCTTTGACTCAGCAATCCTGTTCTCCAGGTTATGCACCAAGACTGTGCTGACAACAAGAAAATACTGATCTCCCTGAAAACATCATAGCTACTTATAATGGAAAAAGGTGGAAACAATGTACTTGAATGATTGGAGAATGACTGAACAAATTACAGTAGGGGAATGCAATGGAATATTATTATTCCATGAGGGACAAATATGAAGAAATCAAAGATACATGAAACAGGCCAGCATGAAATAAAGTAAACAAAACAGAGCCAAAAGAACAAGATACTGAAGGCCTATAACTGCACAAATGAAGACAAGTGCCACAAACAAACCTAAAATTAAAATAAAAATAGTAAGACAACCTTGGTACTAACATAAAATGTACATCCATCTCATCTTTTAAGAGATAGAAACCTACCGTGTAAGATTGCACATACTGCCATTGCAATTACGCTTTTATCCTGTTTTATGGCACTGCTTTGAAGGATCGTACGTTGTTGTTTAGGATTGCTAGCATCATTAAGGAAGCACCCCTTGTACTGCAATCCCTGTAATAAGTGCCATAGGAAGATGGAGAGGAAAGTAACATGATCTATATCAATGATAATTGAAACCATGAGGCTGCATAAGCTCTGGAGAGTGAGGAGAACAGAGAATGGTGATGAGAATAGGGGGACCAAGCATTGAGCCCTGGAAAGTATCAACAATAAATTGAGGAGGCTGGACTCAATGACCTTAAGGTTTCTCCTTCAGGCTCAAAAATTCCAGTGTTCTTTGATTCCCTGAGGAAAAACAAGAGAATACGGCATCCCTGAAACAACGTCACCTCCTCTCAAGCTGTTACCCTCTGACTCCTTCTTCCTCTCACATCATTCTCTCCAGAGTTATAGGTGACCTCTTAGTTGCCAAATCTAGTGAGTTTTTCTCAGTCCTTGCTTGTCCTTTCTGACATCTCTATAGAATTTTGCATTGTTCAATGCTTCTCCAAGATATCCCCTTCTTTCTGGGTTTTTGTTGTGCTCATCTCTCTCAATTCTCTTCTGGATAGCTGCTGCTTTTGAGTCTCCTTTGCTGGATCATCAGCTGTAAATGTGCCCACTAAATGGGAGTGTACCTCACAAGTCTCTTCCCTCTTGGTGACCTCATCGGCTCTGTCATCAGCTCTCTACAGATGCCTCCCAAACCCATCTGTCCTGCTCTTAGCTCTCTCCTGAGCTTCAGTCCCTTGTCCTGCAGGACCAAACTGCCTGTTGAACATTTCAGAATGAATTTTACATAAGCATCTCCAGCTCAGCATGTCCATATTACCATTCCCCTCAAATCCATTCATCTTTCTAGCTTCACCATCCTTCTAGTGGCCCAGGTCCACAACCTCAGAGTCATCTTCAACATCTCAACCCCCATATCCATTTAGTTGCCATTTAGAATCTGTTCTCCAACCATAGCATTGCTGTCATTTACCCCTCTATCTATTTCCATAGTCACTGTTCTAGTTCAAACCGTCATGACCTCTCACTGAGATTTTTCATTGGCTTCCTAATTGGGCCCCCTTCCTCAAATCGCACCCCAGCCCATCAATCTACAGAAATCTCCACACGATATTGTTAAAGCATGGTCTGACTGGTCTGACCGTGTCAATCACTTGCTCAGAAAGCTACAGTGGCCCCCTCATGCCTCCATGATAAAATATAAACTCCTGTGTTTGGCATTTAAAGCCCTCACAACCCGGCTACACTATACTTTCTCAGACTCATTACAAATTACTTCCCTTCAAACGCAGTCCAGCCAAATTGGCCTCCTTGCAGACTCTTTTTGGGTCCCTCAAGGGAAAGAAAGACTCAGAAGAAGCCAGCATGTAGACAAGCTGGTGTCTTAGTCATGTCCCTATTCCTAGCTTACTCCACTGAGACTGAGGAATTTCTTCTTACATTGAAATCCTTCCCTGTGAGTAATCATAGTGAGCTTTATGATGCTGATAGAGACAGCCCAAGGCCCTGAGCCCAAAGCCTGAGAAGGAGCAGTGCCCCCCAAACCACTAGACCTAACTTCCAACTCAGTGTCCACAGCCATCATTGTAGAGAGGGGGGGCCCACCTTCCTAATCAATCACCACCAGCAAGAGAGATAAATCAAAGGTGCGGGGGTGAACTGCCCCCCACATCAGATAGTTACCGGACCCCTGGCCATGACAGCACCCCTCAGGCCACTAGCTCTGCTTCCAGCCCAGCCCTTATGCTTCTTCCCATAAATCCCTGTGGAGAAGGGGGCAGCCTGAGAGACGCAGGGGACAGTGTATGCCAGACAAGCCCACTGTGTCACCCTGACCACCATCTCCCCTAAGATCCAGATGGAGTCAGCCCAGCCCAGAGCCCTGGGAATGGTGATGCCCCCGGCCCAGCCCCCATAGCCTGGGAAGCAGCCTTTCCTGCAGGCGCTACAGCCACTGCTACTGAGGACCCAGGAAAGAAAGTCTTGTCACCAAAGTCTTTGGCACTATCAGATGGTTCAACACCAGATACCAATAGCATTTCGTCAGTGGGAAAGACATTAAAGAGGAGGCATCGCCATCTGCTTTGCTGCTGCACTCTAAGGACCATGGGACTTTTCCATTTGACTTGCAGCAGAAACTGTCTGTGTTGTCCCCCATTAGAACTGGGGTTCCTGGAGAGCAGCGGCTCTCACTTTTTTCCTGTGTCCCCAGCACTTACTACAGAGCTTTGCACATAGTAAGCGCTTAATAAAGGCGTTTATTCATGCATGCATGCATTCCTTACACACACCATTCCACATCCTGCCTTTGTGCTTCTTGCATTGGCAATGCCTGCGATACTCTGCCCCATATGTGTGCATGTTCTCTCCCTTGATAGAAGGTAAGCTCCTTGAAAACAAGAGAAATCCAACCTTTTTTGTCTTTTTATCCTCAGAGCCTAGCATAATACCTGGCAAATAGTTGGTGCTTAATAAATGCTTGTCAATTGGTTGGCTGATTGAGGTGAGAGTGGCCAACATCAGTGACATAAGAGAGGACTGGAAGGAAGAAGGGAAACACCACTGGGTTTGGCAGGTCTTTGGAGGCACTGCCATCAAGGCTATGCTGTCTAAGCTGTAAGAAGAAAAGAGCGTAGTGGAAAAAAATTAATACAAAGTCGTACTGTTACCAAAAAAAAGGATATTTTTGCGGCCGTCTTTATATTTGGACATCGATATGTTATGGAAGATTTTATTGGAAAATGAGTACTTGAATGGATACAAAAGAGAGGAAAGTGACACAACATTGATTACAAATCAATTTCAAACACTCAGCAATGTATCCACGCTGTATTGGAGCATTGCCATGACTGTTAATTGCATAGCAAGGGACTAACTTGGGAAAAGGTGCCCGCTACAGGTAGACACATTGGAGCTGGTGCTGATCCCTGTGATAAATGGAAGTCTCCAGCTTATGCTGATAAACTCCAATGCTATCGTACTGCTGAGCCATGCACTTAGAAGAGGGAGGCTTGAAACGTGCATGCTCTCGTGGAGCCGGCTGCTGTTCCAAACAGAACAAACACAAACAACCCATCTCCAGATGCACAGAAAAATCTTGCTGGTTAAGGCAAAGAGATGTCCAAGGCAGTTTATGTAAAATACAAAGGGATTGGTTGAGGATGTCAACTGGGTTCTCTTGCCATCTGTCTAGAGGAAAGGGTAGTAGTGATTAAGCCACTTTTGTCTCCTGGAGAAGGTTCAGGCAGCCACAGGAATCTAATAAATTAGATCTTTTATATTTGTTTGCTCTTTTCTGTTTTAAAAAATAGTCAAGAAAAGGCTGACACAGTTTCCAAAATCCTAGCACATACATCTGGATTACATAATCCAGACTCCATAATGAAAGTGTCTTGAGCATGTAATTTTTCTCACTGCTACTCAGGCAGCAGATGTGCAAACAAAGCATTATCTGACCTGCCATAGGGTCTCTTTTCCCAGGGTCTTTCCAGCAGTGGTATTCTGGCAGATCTTGTGTCATAGCTTGCCAGACTGTGTAGGGAGGTCAAATGCGAAAGTGGAAGCATTTTTAGACAGAAGAAATGTGTAATTCAACTTAGCAAATATTTTAAGTCCATACTGTGAGCAAAGCATTGTGCCAGGCACAGGCAGAGTTACAATTAGTTGAGATATGATAGAGTTTATAATCCAGTGACATGTGCACAGGTAACTCTAGTAACACACAAGTGCGTTAGAGGAGGTACAAAATGATTTGTGGAATATATCATGAGCAACGAGGAATTAGGGGATGGGGGGAGTTGAAGAGGAAGAGGTAAGATCAAAAAAGTTCATGGAGAAGGTGACATTTAAATTGGACTTTAAGGATGGATAAGAATTGAGGCAAAAGACAAGGGAGAGAGAACAAGCCGGGAGTAGTGTGTGTGAGCTGAGGCATAGACACAGCAAAGCCTATTTTGAAGGGAACAAGCACTGATTAAAGCCCTGGTTTGTGCTAGACACTGGTCTAAGCACTTCACACATATCATCTCATTCGATCCTCAGAACAACCTTGGAAGTAGGTTCTGTTGTTACCTTCGTTGTACAGTTGAGGAAACCCAGGTAGGCAGCAGGTAAGTGCCCTGTCTAGGGTCACACAGCTAGGAAGTATCTGAGGCTGATTTGAACTCAGGTCTCCCTAACTCTAAGCCCAGCGCTCTATCCACTGTACCACCTAGCGGCCTCAGTTGGAGTGTTAGAAAGATAGGATGATGCCATAATGAAGGTCCTTGAATGCTAGGCAAAGTAGTTTGAATTTCACTCAGTAGGCACTGAGGGGCTATTGAAGATATGTGAGCAGAGGAGTAAGGAGACTGGGTCTTGATGACAATAGGTCCCTGCACAAACTCCACTTAATAGCTATATTTTGGGCCCTCCTGGCTCAGAGTGAATGTCGGTGGTAATTTTTTTCTCTTTTGAGGAGCAACCCTGAGGGTCTTCCCCTCCCCCTTTGATTCTATTTCTTTTTTCTAATTAACAGGTAATCCTTTGACTCACTTCTTAATTTCTTAATTTCTTGACTCACGCCTATTCATTGAATGGGTGTTTTTACCTTATTCAAAGTGAGAACCTGTAAAGGGCCAGGGTCTCGCATTGCATCCTGAGCCATCTCCACTTGTCCTGGTGAATATCTGGCCACTGGACCCAGATGGCTCTGGAGGAGAAAGTGAGGTTGGTGACCTTGCACAGCCCTCCCTCACTCAAATCAAAGTCAACTGTAAGTCATGTCATCATTTTCCCGATGCCATGGTCCTCTTCAGGAATGAAGGACAAACACAATAACAACAACCTGACCTCAGTGGGAAGGGTAGATTGGAAGAGGGCAGAGAGTGGAAAAAATATTTGTTAGACTATTGGAGTCATCTGCAAGATAAAGAATAAGGATTTATCCTAGTAGAGGAAGAACACTGAGACTTGGAAGAGGGGGGTGCATGGTATTGCAGAAGGTAGAAGGGATAAGATTGGATATGAGGAGTGAGGGAGATGACAGAATAGAAGAGATAACAGCAAAGTTTTAAACATGAGATATTGGGCAAAAATAGCAAAGTCTGAATGAGCAATTTTATTTGGGAAGAAAGATAATGAGCTCAGTTTTGAACAGGTTGATTTTGAAGATCTAAAGAGATGTCAAGGTGTGGGTATGGTATCTTCCTTGCCTCCTGCCCCAGTCTCTCTAATCATGTCCATCCCTGGCCCTGCTGCCTACAAATACACTCAAGTTTTCCCCTCCCTTAAAAAGCACGCATTAGACTTTATCATCCCCTCAAACTAAAAAAAGCACTCTACATCAGAATCACAGATGTTGAGAATTGGGAGGTCCTTTATCAGTCATCTTGTCCAGACCATCTACAAAAAGAATACCCGTTCTGACATATAAAAAGCAGTCCACCTCAGCAGAAGATCTTCGAGGAAGGAAAACCACTTCTTCTTAAGGCAGCCCATTGCCCTTTTGGACAGTGACCACTGTTAAGTTTTTATGATATCAAGCTGAAATTTGCCCCTTTGCAACTTTCACCCATTGATCCTGGTTGCCCTCTCGGGCCAAAGTGACAGCCCTTCAAATACAAAGCAAATGCAGAAAGAGCTTTTGACAAAATATAACCTCCATTCTTTTTCTTTTTCAAGCAAAACACTAGAAAGCATAGAAATAAATGGAACTTTCCATAAAATGATAAATAGTATCTATCCAAAACCAAGAGCAAGCATTTTCTTCAATGGGGGTAAGTTAGAAACCTTCCCAATAAGACTGGAGGTGAAGCAAGGATCACAATTATTACTCAGTATTGTACTAGAATACTGTACAGCTGTGGCAATAAGACAAGAAGAAGAAATTGGAGGATAAGCATAGACAACAAGGAAACAAAACTATCACTTTTTGCAGATAATATGATAGTTTACTTCAAGAACCAGAGAGAGTCAAGTAAAAAAAAAACTAATCAAAACAATTAACAAATTCAACAAAGTTGCAGGATATGAAATAAATCTGTATAAATCATCCACATCTTTTTTATGTTGCCAACAAAGCCAAGCAGGAAGAAATAGAGAAATTCTGTTTACAATAACTATGGACAGTATAAAATTTGAGGAAGTCTATTCACAGTAACTATATGAACACAGTTACAAAACACACCTCACACAAAGATAGATCTAAATAATTGGAGAAATATTAACTGCTCATGGGTAGGCTGAGCCAACATAATAAAAATGACAAAGTTACCTAAATTAATTTACTTATTTAATACCATTCCAGTCAAACTATGAAAGAATTACTTTATTAACCTAGAAAAAATTATAACAATTCATCTGGAGGGACAAAAGATCAACAAATTCAAGTAAATTAATGAAGAAATTAGGAAGGAGAAGGGGTCCTAGCAGGATCACATCTCAACCTAATACAATAGAGTTCATCAGAAACATTATCATCAAAACAATTTGATACTGGGTAAGAAATAGAGTGCCTTATCAATGGAACTGATTAGGTACACAATATATAGAAGCAAATGAGCACAGTAACCTAGTGTTTAACAAACCCAAAGATTCCAGCTGTTGGGGCAAGAACTCACTATTTGACAAAAACTATTGGGAAAACTAGAAAGTAGTCTGGCAGAAATTAGGCAAAGACTAACATCTCATACCATATACCAAGATAAGGTCAAAATGGGTACATGATTAAGATATAAAGAGTGGTGTGAGCAAATTGGGGGAGCATGAAAGAAATTACCTTTCAGATCTGTGTATAGAGTTCATGACCAAACACAGGAGGTACAATAGATAATTTTGATTACATAGATTTAAAAAGTTTTTACACAAACAAAATTTATCTAAAATTAGAAGATAAGTAGGAAACTGGGGCAGGGTGAGAACTTTGCAACAAGTTTCTCTGATAAAGATATCTTTCTAAAATATATAGGGAAGTGAGCCAAATTTATAAAGAATAAGAGCCATTTCCCAATTGATAAATGGTCAAAGGATATAAATAGGCAGTTTTCAGAGGAAGAACTCAAATCTATCAGTAGTCATATGAAAAAGTGCTCTAAATCATTTATAATTAGAGAAATGCAAATTAAAACAAAACTGAGGCACTACTTTACATGCATCTGAGATGACAGAAAAGGAAGATGACAAATGCTAGGAGAGATATAGGAAAATAGGTACACTAATGCATCATTGGTGGAGCTGTGAACTATTTCCATTCTGGGAAGCAGTTTGGAACTATGCCCCCAAAGCTACTAAATTGTGCATACCCTTTGACCCAGCAATACTGCTACTAGCAGACTCATGTACAAAAGAGCTATTATAGTAGTTCTTTTTGTGGTGGTCAAAAAGTGGAGACTGAGGGAATGCTCATCAACTGGGAGATTCCAAAAAAAATAATTGTGGCATATGAATGCGATGGAACACTATTGTGCTGTAAGAAATGAAGGGGATATTTTTAGAAAAACCTAGGAAGATTTATGTGAACCAATACAGATTGAAGTCAGCAGAACCAGGAGAACAATTTATACAATAAAGCAATAGGGTAAAGATAGTCAACTATGAAAGACTTAATAATTCTGTTCAACAGCCAACATGGTGGAAAAAAAGCCAGGAAGTTGCCTGAGCTCTCCCCAGTTTCCCCTGGAAACAAAGTTAAATCAAGCCTCTAAATGGATTCTGGAGTGACAGAACCTACAAAAAAAATGGATTGAAACAATTTTCCAGCTTAAGATAACTTAGAAGGACTTCAGGAAAGGTTTGTCTCACTTAAGTAAAAGGGGAGTGCAGACCAGCAAGCCGGTGGAAAGCTCTTAGCCACAGCATAGTTCAGCAATGGAGGCCCTTCAATCTTGGCTCAGCAGGTCAGCTGTGAGGCCTCCAGCCCCACTGTGGAAGGCAAACTGCCACCCTGGGAACGCCCAACACAACAGATATGATTAGGCCAGGCCACCCCAGTGTGGTGGGCAAGCACCCAAGGGCCTAGCGAGGAAAGTCAGTGAGAAGGCCTCTGGCCTCCCGGCACAAGAAGCTTGGCCCATCGCCCCTTGACAAAACCACCCATTCCTATTAAAAATACTAGAGAGCATAGGAATGGAGTTTTCCCTAAAATGGTAAGTAGCATATATCTAAAACTATCAGCAAGCATTATATGTAATGGGGACAAGCTAGAAGCTTTCCCATTAAGATCAGGATCCTCATTATCACCACTTTTATTCAATATTGTACTAGTAATGTTAGCTTTAGCAATAAGAGAAGAAAAAGAAATTGAAGGAATTAGAATAGGCAATAGGGAAACAAAATTATCACTCTTTGCAGATGATGTGATGGTATATTAAGAGAATCCTAGAGAATCAACTAAAAAACTTCTTGAAATAACTAACAACTTTAGCAAGTTTGCAGGATATAAAATAAACTCACGTACATCATCAGCATTTCTATACATCACCAACAAAGCCCAGCAGCAAGAGATAGGAACAGAAAGTCCATTTAAAATAATTGTAGACAATATAAAATATTTGGGAGTCTCCCTGCCAAGACAAACCCAGGAACTATACGAACACAATTATAAAACACTTTTTACACAAATAAAGTCAGATCTGCATAATTGGAAAAATATGAATTGCTCATGGGTAGGCCAAGCTAATATAATAAAAATGACAATTCTACCTAAATTAATTTACTTATTCAGTGCCATACCAATCAAACTGCCAAAAAATATTTTTGTAGAGCTACAAAAATAATAACACAATTCATCTGGAAGAACAAAAGGTTAAGAATATCAAGGGAATTAGTGGGAAAAAATGCAAAGGAAGGTGGCCTAGCTGTACCAGATCTAAGACTATATTATAAAGCAACAATCATCAAAACTGTTTGGTACTGGCTAAGAAATGGAGTGGTGGATCAGTGGAATAGGTTAGGTACACAAGACATAGTAGTCAATGACTATAGTAAGCTACTGTTTAAAAAATCCAAGACTCCAGCTTCTGAGATAAGAGCTCACTATTTGACAAAAACTGCTGGGGAAACCTGGAAAGTAGTATGGCAGAAACTAGGCATTGGCCAACATCTCACACTGTATACTAAGATAAGGTCAAAATGGGTACATGATTTAGACACAGGGTGATACCATAAGTAAATTAGGAGAGCAAGGAGTAGTTTACTTGTGAGATCTGTGGAGAAGGGAAGAACTTATGACCAAACAAGAGAAAGAGAACATTATGAAATGCAAAATGGATCATTCTGATTATATTAAATTGAAAAAGTTTTACACAAACAAAAAAACCAACCAAGATTAGAAGGAAAGCAGAAAGTTGGGAAGCAATTTTTACAGCCAGTGTTTCTGATGAAGGCCTCATTTCTCCAGAGAACTGAGCCAAATTTATAAGAATACAAGTCATTCCCCAATTGACAAACGGTCAAAGGATATGAGCAATCAGTTTTCAGATAAAAAAAAAATGAAAGCTATCTATAGTCAGCAGCAAGTCAGCTTGATTAGAGAAATGCAAATCAAAACAACTCTGAGGTATCACATCACACCTATCAGATTGGCTAACATGACAGTAGGAAAATTATAAATGTTGGAGATGTGAGAAAATAGGGACACTAATGCACTGATGGTGGAGTTGTGAACTGATATAACCATTCTGGAAAGCAGTTTGGAACTATAAAGCTATAAAATTGTGCATACCGTTTGATCCAGCAGCACCACTACTAGGTCTGTATCCCAAAGAGATCATAAAGGGAAAAGGACTCACATATACAGAAATATTTAGAGCATCTCTTTTTTTGATGGCAAAGGATTGGAAATTGAGGGGACGGCCATGAGTTGGGGAATGGCTAAACAATTTGTGGCATATGAATGTAATGGAATACATAAGAAATGATGAGCGGACAGATTTCAGAAAAACCTGGAAAGACTTACATGAACTGATGCTGAGTGAAGTGAGCAGAACCAGGAGAACATTGTACGCAGTAACAGCAACATTGTATGATGATCCACTATGATAGAATTAGCTCTTCTCAGCAGTACAGTGATCCAAGAGAGTTCAAAAAGACTCATGATGGAAAATGCTATCCACATCCAGAGAAAGAACTATGGAGTCTGAATGCAGATCAAAACATATTATTTTCACATTTTTGGTTTTTGGTTTTTTTTCTTACTCATGTTTTTTCCCATTTCTTCTGATTCTTCTTTCACAATATGACTAATGTGGATATATGTTTAACATAATTGTACATGTATAACCTATACCGGATTGCTTGGTATCTTGGAGAGGGGAGGGAGGGAAAAAATGTGAAACTCAAAATCTTATGAAAATGGATATTGAAAACTATCTTTACGTATAATTGGAAAAAATAAAATCCTATTGGGGGGGAAGGAAATAAACCACACCATAGAAAACGCTAATAAATAAGTTAATGTGATTGGTAAATAATAATGATAGTAAGTATGAAAAGGTAGTTCGGGCAAGTAAGGATAGGAGTTTTGCTAGAATGTCAGTATGGCTTATTATGAGAGCTCCATGTGACTCCAGTATATCTTTTTGGTCACATTTTGTCTTTCTCCTTTAAACATTTTTTCTTGTCTAGGAGCAAGGGACCTTGTTGGTCATATCTTAAGAAATCTAAGCACCACCAATAGCTTCTCTATATTTGGTAGTTTCCCAGAGGAAACTCTAAGTAAAAGCAAAATGAATCAAAAAAAAATTGATCTTTTAAGGCTGCCCCTGATATAAATCTACCCATTTGAGTCCAGAGATTAAGGGGCTCTAAGTCAAAGGACAAATCATATTTTTTTTAATTGCTACAACTTTTTTTTCATCTTGACTAGCAAAAGGTTAAATAGTTCAGAGATGATTCAAATGAAAAATTCATATATACATTGCCAGAAAAATACATATAGAATATATGCGTATGTATGCATATGTCAAAAAAGTGTCAAACACTTTTTATCATGAGAATTAAATAATTTCACACAAGGAAAAAAAATAATTCTGATCAACACAGTGATCTCCTACAATTTCAAAGGGCCCACTTCCAGATCGAGAATTGATGGATTCAGAATGCAGATTGAAACATTTTTTTCTCTTTCTCTCTTTTTTTTCCTAAAACAACCCTAATGCAGAAATTTGTTTTGCATGACTTCATATTTGTAATAGGTTTTTTATTTATTGCCTTCTCAATGAGTGGGAGAAGGAGGTGAGGGAAGGAAGAGAATTTGGAATTGAAAAAAAAAATGATCTTTTTACAAATGCAAAGCAAGTCTTCAAATACTTGATAGCCTTCCTGAGTTTTCTTTTTTTCAGGCTGAACATGACCATTTCTCTCAACCAGTCTTCATGTGCCAGTAACTAAAGAGCCTTGACCACCTTGGTTGCCCTCTCTTGGACACTCTCCTGCTTTTCAGTGTCCTCCTTAAACTGGCAGCCAGAACCAGACACAATACTCCTGATGAGTTCTGTTAGGAGCAGACTGCAATGGAAATGTCACCTCCCCGTTCATGGAAACTGTGACCCTCTTAATGCAGCCCGGGACTGAATTAGCTTTTCTGACTGCCACATGACCCATCGCTCTCACTTGCTTTCCTCTTACGCACATTTCTGTTCCATGTAGTCTGGCTTCCAGCCTCATCTTTCAACTAAAACTACTCCCTTCAAAGTTTCCTATGATCTCTTAATTGTCAGAATTAATGGCTGTTTCTCTGTCCTCATCTTTCTCAACCTCTCTGAAGCATTTGGCACCGTTGGCCACCCTCTCCTCCTGGATACTCTTCAGTTCTTGGTTTCCATGACCCTGCTCTCTCCTGGTTTTCCTCTTAACCTGTCTAAACACTTCTTCATTAGATCCATATTCTGACCTTAACTTTGAGCATATTCCAAGACTTTGTCCTGGGCCTTCTTCTCTTCTCCCTATATACTACTTAGTTTGGTGATCTCATCAGCTCCCGTGGATTTTGTGTTGTTTGATGACAACAGCAACAACTCTCTTTCCAGCCCTGGTCTCAGTCCTGAGGTCCAGTCCTGCTTTACCACCTACCCAGTGGGTCTTTCAAATTGGATGTTCTATGGACATCTTCAGTTCAACATGTCCAAAATAGAAGTCTCTCCCTTTCCTCCAAAATTCATCATGATTGACGAACTTTTGTATTTCTGCTAAGAGCACCACCATCCTTCCAGTGTCATGGATGCCCAGTATTGGCATTCTCATCAGTGCCCAGTTGCCAGGTCCCGTCATTTCTACCTTCACATAATCTCTTGCATCCATCCCTTTTGTCTGTGACCTCCCCCTTCACCACGCCTCTCCTCAGCCGTTGCAGAGCTATCTTCAAGCTACCCCCAAGTTATCTTCACAGCTGCCAAAGTGATCTTCCCTAAGTGCAGGTCTGAATGATCACTCCCCACCTTGATTAAATTTAGTGGCACCCTATGGCATCTAAGATCAAATATAAACTTTTCTGTTTGACATTTAAAAGCCTTCACAACCAATTTTTCCAGCCTCCCTCTGCAGCAGTTCCCTCTGTGTCCTCTAGGGTCCAGCTAGCCAGGCCATCATGCTGCTTCTCACGTAGGACACCCCATTTCCTCTCCCTTCACCTTTGCACTAGTCCTCCTCATCTTTACCTCTCAGAATCCCTCCTGGCCTCCATCGGCTCCCCCTCCCCCATTCCATCTGCCAGAGCCCTTCCTCTTGAAACTACTTGGACTTATTTTGATATATGCTTGTGTACTTATGTATGTATGTATCTCCCCTGATAGAATATAAGCTCCCTCAGGGCAGGGATGTTTCACTTTTGGCACATAGTAGGCACTTAATAAGTGCTTACTGATTTATGGGGCACAGAAGAAAGGTCAAGGTTTAGCAGTACACATTTGTGTAGAAATGATAGTTGAAGCATTGGGAGTAGATAAGATTGCCAGGGTATAGAGAGAAAAGAGACCAGAGACTATGGCAAGGACAGAATCTTAAGGAAACATGGTAAGGGTTTGAGAAGATGAGGACCTGGAGAATGAGGCAGAAAAGGGAATGATTAGAAGAGAAGCATTAGAAGCATGTGGTACCTCTAAAGCTAGGAAGGAGAGAATGCCCAAAAGAAATTAATGCTATTGCTATCAAGTACTAGAGGATAGGTGAAAGAAAATGAGGAGGATTGTTATTTGGATTTGAGAAATAGGAAGTTATTGGTGACTTCTGAGGAAGAAATTGTATTACCTTGTTAAAACCTGACGCTAGATTGTAAGGGGTTGAAATGGAGACGTTCAGGGTAGGCATTTTCCCCCCAAGAAGTGGAAGAGACCTGAGATTTAAGTAATTCACGAGGGCAGAACCAGAACCAAAAACTGGCAGTTATGAGGAAGCATGTTTCAGCTCATATAAAGAAAGCATTTCTGACAATTTTTTGTTCTTCAACATTGAAACAATTTGCTTCAGAACATAGCAAGTTCCCAACGTTGTTGAGAGAATTCTTGCGTGTTGCCAGGAAGTTGGACTTGATGCCTCTCAAGTTCTCTTCCAACTCCCAAGATTCTTTCAAAGTTGAAAGATGTAAAACAATCACATAAACATTGACCCCCGTGAGGCCTTAAAACATTCTGAGTTAACCTGGATAATGTTGGGAACCTGCAGGTTTCCCTGGAGCCTGCAGAGGGCAGCAGCAGCCTAGCAGAGAATGCCACGGGGATGGGGAAATCCGTAGTCCACAAAAGCAAGACTGGCTCCAGAGGGGAGGCAAGGAGATTGAAGATTTAAGTAAATAGTGTTGATGAAAGCATAGCCAAGACACAAAGAAGGGTTGGGAGACAGTGAAAAGGATGATCAAAGAACAGCTTATGGGCTGAGACAGGACAAAAACTAGTCAAAGCAGACCATCCCCATGTGGCGACAATATGAACAAATTTCACATCTTGGGGATTCAGAAGAATTGAAAACTTTGGGCCTCCTGGCAGCCCATTGGATCCAGAATCTGAAGCCATTCTCATGTCCAGTGATGGCAGAAACATTGGTAAATTTTTTTTGACCTTTCATACCTAAAGCAAATGTTAATTTAAGGTGCAGGGCTGAAAAAAATTGCTTCCGAATTAGAAATAGTTCCTAGTGTGAAATACTCTTACCCTCCTTCCCAAACCTCTCTCTCTACCCCATAAATGAATTGTTGCAGTGTGTTTAAATAAAACTTTGATTTGTAGGAAGAATTTTTTTTCATATTTGGAAAAATACTTGGTCTGCATTTTTTAATGTGCATATAAAGTATTCCTATTTCAGCACCTAAGATGAGCTGCTGCCATCATCATCATCATCCTCATTTAATATTTATTGAATAGAGTAGATGCATGGTGTCATACCAGAAACAGCCAAAGAAAAATGTGGAGTTTAAAGGATAACATAATTTAGAAGCCATGTCTTTGTGTCTGACTTATGGGTAGATATCAGTGTATCAGTGAGAAGTAGGTATCTATTTTATAAAGATACATCACAGTGTAAATGTAAGTTGAAAGCTGGATGAGAAATCCTATTTGTATTGGTTGACATGGAAGCAGTCAGTAAAAAATGACTTAGGAGAAGCCAGGAAACATGGTAGAATCATTGATCAGCATTTATTAAATTTTCCTTAATCTTGCTATAGTTTGCAGAGAACTCCTTTGTTAACTTGAGAAAATTGACAGTGGCTTTGGCTTCTCAAAACCTGAGAGTCTGATGAGCAATTAGTGTTTGAGGAATCCCTCTAACAAAAGGCAGCAAATAGTAGCCAGAGAATGAACTAGTCTGATCACCGAGAAAGGGCTAACACATTAATATATAGCATTCCCAAGAATTGGGAGGAAAATAACACACCAGACTACCCAAAACAGGGTGAGAACTATGGCTCCAAGAGGAAAGACAAAATGATAATAAACAGCAGCTACCAAGAAGGACGCACGGGTTGTGAATAAAGCTGTGTTGGACTCGTACACACGACTACATTCTAAATTAGCCAGCTCCCCTCAGGAAAAAGACCCAGAGGCTATTGAAGATGGTTCAGTGAAGGTGCCCGCTTTGTGTGCAGTGGCAATCAAACAGGCTAATGGGATACACGATTGCAGAAAAGGAGAAGAGAAAATAATGCAGCTGCTATGATAATGGCTTTGCATAGATCAGTAGTGCATCTGCACCCTGTATGCCTCATTCAGCTTTGGTCACTTCCTTTCCGAAAGAGTGTTGCAAACATGGGAAGGTTCAGGAAAGAAGAAATTAGATCACAGGGGTTCCCAAGGGAAAGCCCTAGCTTGGGCCACTTACCAAGGAGGACATAGAGGGAGGAGCACAGAAAGAAAAGAAAATGGGCAAAGTAATGAGTTAGGGATGGGAGGAAGGAGATGCCATGGTACACCAGCCAGACCCAGAAGTCAACCAAGGAGGCAGTTCAGGAATGGAGTAGCCACTGCCTACACATTTCAAAATATCTCCCACGTGGACTTATTGAAGTAAATGACATGAGTGACTTTCTGTAGTTTCCTTGCAAAAAAAGGGAGCAGTGATGGCTTAGACATTCAGTCAAGATATGAGGATTCTGTTCCCTTCACCCATTCTAGAGGGCAAAGTCAGGATCTCCCATAGACCCTTGCCTCTGAGCAGGCTAATTCAGTGTGTACCAAGTGAGCCCCCCAAAACTACAGGAGACTCCATTCATACACCTGAGTTAGGTAACGGAAGATTGAGAATGGGACAAAAAAAAGGGAAAGGAGAAATCTGTAATGAAAACAGATTGAACTGCATTCACAGGAAAAATATAGAATAATACATAGTAAGATACAAGGCTGTACAAATCATTCTGCAGAAGGAATGAAGGGCGGCCCAAGGTATCATTGCTGTATATCACCACTGTTAGCAGCCCATATCACAGTATGTCTAGAGTTAAGGTTTCTTATCCTTTGTGTATCAGGCCCAGCTCTTCACCTAAATGTCAGTGAAAGGATAAATGGTACTAGTAAGTTAATTGCAAAAAATATGTTAATTGCAGTGGTGAATCTTAGCTTAAAATTATGACTGTTTATCATCCTGGCCCTTGCTTTAGCATTGATGTGGAGCCTACAGGAGATGAAATGAGCGAAGATCAAATACATACACCATCCATACACCATCCACTTTGTTCAGGGATCTTCATTTCTGATAGTGGCACCACCATTGCTCCAGTCTCCAATGCTGGGAAGTCTTCTTGGTTTGACTGAAATCTCATCTTTATAGGAAGCCTTCTTTGGTTTGACTGAAATCTCATCTTTATAGGAAGCCTAGCCCAACCCTTCATTCCAGTGCCTTTCTACTCTTAATTATTTCTTATTTATCCTGTATATAGCTTGCTTTGTATATATCTGTTTGCATGTTGTCTCCCCCATCAGATTGTAAGCTCCTTGAGGACAGGGACTGTCTGTTGTCTCATTTTGTAGCCCCAGTACTTACACAGTGCCGGACAGAAGTAGGTGCTCAATAAAGATTGATTGGAAAAGAAGACAGGTTACATATAATATGGCTGATGCTGACTGTCACCATCACCACCCTTTTGAAACCCTGTCTTTACCAGATATGACACTCAAATTGTGTACCACGTACCTCATGATGTACCCCCTCCCCTACCAATTCCTCCCCTTTTCCTGATTTTCATGTTACAGTACAACTTACCACCTTCCTCCCAGTCACCCAGGCTCACAAACTAAATGTCACATTCTAGCTCTCACACTCACACCCCATTATCTAATCAGTTGCTGAATCCTGTCATTTCTGCCTTGGTAATATCTCTCATCTGAGCCCCTTCACTCCTCCAACACTAACAGGACTTCATCACTCCATTCCTGGACTGTCGCAGCTGCCTGATAGTTGGTCTGCCCATTTCAATCCATCCTTCCACTCAGCGGTCAAATTGATCTTTCCAAATCGCACGTCTGACCCTCCCTAAATGTGCTACCCACCCACCCTCACTTCACTTTACTCCAGAGGCTCCTTTTTACTTCCAAGGTCAAATATAAAATCCTTTGGCTTTCAAAGGCCTTCATAACCTGGCCTCTTCCCACTTTTCCAGTCTTCTCACATCTTACTTCCTTCCAAATACTTTGCAATCCAGTGACACTGGACCAGACACTCTGTCACCAGACTCTGGGTGTTTTTACTAGCTGTACTCTATGCCTGGTATACTCTACCTCCTTATCCCCATCTCTTGGCTAACGTGGCTTCCTGCGTGGCCCAGCTAAAATCCCATCTTCTAAGAGACTTTTTCTGAGGCTCCTCCATGCTGTTACCTTCCTTCTATTGATTATCTCCAATTTACCCTGTATGTAGCATGTTTATACATAGTTGTTTTCATGTTGACTCCCACATTGGACCAGGAGCCCTTTGAAAGCTGTTCTTTATCCCTCGAACTTAGCACAATGCCTGGCATGCTGTAGGCATGTAATAAATACTAGTTGACTGACTGGGTACACTTGGAGTGTGCCCTCAGCCTCTAATTGGGCCTAGCCTCGATTTTGGGTGGGATCCTAGAAACAAAAGGCTTGGCCTCTAGGTCTTTGATTGTTATAGACAGCTCAGGCGTGGCTTCTGAAAGGAGGAGGCCACCAAACCCAAACGCTAAGAAAGACTGCAGCACCCTCTCTTTCTATTCAGATATCTGTTGCGCTCCTTCTCACTCCCCCAAGGTCAGTCTCTTTACCTCCACATTGACTTTTATCAATTATTTGTGGGTATAGTCTTCTCTTCCTTCCCCTTCCTCCAGTTAATAAGCTCCTTGAGCAGGAATTCCATCATAGCTCACTCGCTTAGCACACAGCAGGCGCTTAATAAATGTCAGCTGAATCTATTGAATACAACTCCAACAGTGAATGCTGTAGCAGTAAACCTGCTCTATGGTCAGAAAGGACAATATCTAAGATCTGCTACCTTTAGGGAAAGAAAGAAATGAACTCTTAAGGGTTATGGGAACAAAAATGGAATCTGGAGAACTGAAAAAGAACACAGGTCAGAAGATCTCTTATGCACAGTTAATCTTTTATATAAGATTTTGAAAGTCGGAGTTTTACAAGAATAATATATAAGTTGGAACAAGGATGTGGGGGAGATAGTGATGCAGGAAGAAAAGAAAGGAAACTCTATTTTAAACATATTACATAATTTGATAATGTATTTGTCTGCTCCCCGCCCCTAAACTTTATTCTAATATAAAGGGTGTGTGTGGGTGGGATGTGTGGAAGAGGACTTTTATTTCCTCAGAAACAAAGTCTGAGAAAATCAAAGGCAATAGATAGTATTTAGCTCTATTTGTAGGTGGCTTGGGCCTCTCCCCAAAAGAAGACTTCCACGTGCCAGGCAGTCACACCACCTGTTGTTCTCCCGGGCATCCAGGCTCAAAACCTTGGAATCGCCTTTGACCCATTCCTCTCCTCCATCCCATGTCTGATTAGTCAGCAAGTCCCATTCATTTCTCCTTTGAGATGTCTGTGATCCGTCCCCTTCCACTTCGTTTTCTCTGCCTGACATCCTAGGCCAGGATCGTATTAACACCTGGATTACTACAACAGCCTCATAGCTCCCACTACAGTTTTCTTCTTCCTCCAATCCATTCTGTACACAGCTACCATATTAATCTTCCTAGAATAGCACTTTTGTCATGTAACTAAACTTCTCCCAAAAAAACAAAGACAAAAAATCTCTCCCTATTTCCTACGATATCCAGTTTAAATTCTTCTGCCCAGCCTCCATGGTCCCCTCAGCAGCCTCCCACCATATTACTTAGACCAGCTGCCCTGTTGCCCCTCAAACATACTATGTTCACCCAGCTTCTATGCTGCATTTATCTTGTTCCCCTGCCTGGTATGCTCCTTTTCTCAAAGGCTATGCATGGATTTTTGGTTTGGGCGTATTTCCAAATTGCTCTACAGAATGGTTGAATCAGTATGCCACTTCTCCAACAGTGATGCCCCTTTTCTTATGTTCAAGTTCTCCCTATCCTTCAAGGACTAGGTCTAGGCCCCTCCTCCATGAAGCACCCCTCCTCCAGCTACTCTGGCCTTATTGGTCTTCCTGTCCTCCTGTAACATGTCTGTAACATGCAGTTTAGTATCTGGTGATTTTCTGTATATTTGTTGTTGCTTCAAGTACATTGGTCTTATCTCCCAAACAAGGTCCTTGAAATCCAAAGCTTATCCCACAGCGTCTGCCCCAAGCCTGGGCAATGCAGTAGGAGTTCAGTAGATCCAGAGTCACAGCATCCCAGAGCTGGAAGGGAGCTTAGAGATCATCCATTCCAGCCTCCTTCCTTTTACAGATGAGGAAACTAAGACCTAGAGAGGAGAATAACTCATTCTGAACGACAGAGGCAGCAGAGCCAGGTTAGAACCCCAATCTTGAGACCCCCAAGCACAGAGTACTTCCAGCAGGCGACCCTACCAACCCTGCAGCCTCTGACGTGAACATGACTGCTAGAATGGTGAGGGGCACAGGTGTGTCACGATGAAGCCATCACCGACCTTATCATTATTATTATTCCAGAGTCATCACCCACCCTCCCCTCAGTGTTCTCTGCACCCAAGATTTTAAGCAGCTTTCAGGGGATCCCTTCAGGATATGTACCTCACAGGAACACACACACACACACACATACGGAAAGCTAACCCTGGAACTCCAGACCCCTGCAATTGCACTATGGGCCACAAAGAAGTTTCACCTAGCGCTGCTCACCTTGTGCAACAGAAGTCTGATACAGCTGCCTCAAATACTGACCCACCAATCCCAGGTCTCCATGTTTTTGCTTATTGCTTAGAGAACAGGTGATAGGCACTTGCCCTTATTGGGACTGTTGGTGGCAGCTACTCCCTGCTTGATCCCACAGCACAATTGTCCTTCATCCCTGTTGAATCCTTAATGGGATCTGCTGGATGCAGGTCTGAAGAGCCCTCTTTGCTTTTAATCCTTAGGAAAAGTGACTCCACCTCCCCCAAGTTAGTCCTAGTTCCTTCAGACCAAAGGGATTGTATGGGCCATTTCAGTCACAAGGCAGACTTGCCAGCCCATGTTGTATTTTCAGATGTGATAATGTGTAAGGTTATTGAATGTCCCTAGCTTTGTACTCTGGCTTAATTCCTTTGCTTTGGGCATTAGAGGTGTATAATGGGATGTAGAGTCACACAGCCATTTAGAGATACATGTGTTCTCTGTTTGATGTTTTTGGTTGGGTGGTATTCTCATTTTAATGTCCCAGCTTCAAGCTATAAAAACCTAAAAACCCAGAAAAAGAGACTCATGGATTTTAGACCAAAAGGAAAGGAAGGATGAGGCAAAGGAGACCAGAAATGCTGGGGTCTTGTTGAGAATAACTAATTGTGTGCAGTGTGATCCACCAGCTCGAAGCGTTTAGGATCTAAAGGTTGTCAGAGACCACCTGATAGCTCCTTGCAAACCTTATTTCCTCGTAGATCTCCTAGGAAGGTGCTGGGTCTGCTGCAGCATCCACAGCGCCCAGTCTAGATGCTACTCACCAGGTTCTCCATCTCTCTTCTCTCATGCAGGTATTCCACTGTGTACACTTTGAATGTCCAGAGCAGAGCAGCACACACAAGGAGGAGAGCAAGGAGGAAGCCACAGCACCACCAACAGCAGTGGGGGTGGCCACGGGGGTGGCAGCAGCGGCATCTGCGACATCTGCGGCATCTGCATCTGCAGCAGCCTCGACAGCAGCAGCAGCAGCAGCAGGAGAAGAAGAGAGCCCTGGGGGGCAGCAACTGGTCCCTTACCCACTTCGACCCTCCAGCAACAACTCAAACCAGTCCCTCCCAGGACCCACTTGTCGATCACCTGTTCAACCCCAATAAAAGATGAAGACAAAGGACGGATGCGGCGACTTGGTTTGGGCCCAGATGACACTAGGAAGTCCTCGTCCTTCTTGGACACCAATTGTTATATGACTTTTTCCCTATTGCTGCTGTTTCCAAAGGGGAGCAGGCCTGCCTGAAAATAAGGAAATAGAACAGGTTTTCTCCCAAGGACGGAAAGGGGGCTGCTTCGCTTGCCTCAATTTGTTCAAATCAGACTGGTCTCCAGGGGGAGAAAATGGGTCTTCAATCTTCATCAAGTCCACCATTAACACCCTACCTCTCTAATCTAACCCAGGCCAAGGGAACGGAAGGAAATAATAGACAGACTCGTGTTGGAATACAAAAATGGCATATGAACACTAGGCTGGGAAGAGAATACATTAGGCATTTATTACCTGGAGGCACCCTTTAGGAAATGGGTTTTTGGTGGGAGTGTTTATTTTTATGGAACACATTGCCCTGGCAACTAAATGATTTTTATTTCTTTTAGTTACTCTCAATTTGCTGAGTCATAGGTGTTCCAGATCTCTTTGAAAAGCTCAGATGGTAATTTTTTTTTCCAAATCCCTTTTGAGGCAGTAATTCCCCTCCCTTATTTCTGAACGGTTATGCATGGGGTAGAGTAGGAAAATATCAAGCCTGTCTTTGAAATGAGGCCCAGATGCAGCTGATTGCAGCACCTGGTCTGACAAGGAGACGCCTTCAAGGAGGTATATCAAAATACACAATGAGGAAGCCGATCTTTGGACACCGTAGTTAATAATCGCTTGAATTGCAGAGTTATTAACCTGTCATTTCTGAAATGTATCTGGAGCAACTATGTGCTTCTTTTCAACTTTGAGATTCTGACACATAAACAGTCC
The DNA here is from genome assembly GCF_011100635.1 of Trichosurus vulpecula. Taxonomy (NCBI): domain Eukaryota; kingdom Metazoa; phylum Chordata; class Mammalia; order Diprotodontia; family Phalangeridae; genus Trichosurus; species Trichosurus vulpecula. Next base: position 251,273,981 of record NC_050579.1, read on the forward strand.
CAGCACCTGCTAATTTAATGGCAAATATAAACGTGTGCATAGCTATTTCTCTGGGCGTAGATAGATGGATGTATATCTGTAGTCCATTCTGGTCTGGTTGAAGTTTCTGCAGGAAACATCAGGGTTCAGGATTTCCTCTTTTGGTTTGCACTTCTGCTAATGATGGGCATCAGGAATACAGAACTGGGAATTTGCAATTGAGGTCTCTCTTTTTTTTAAGGTGTTTTTGTGGACTACAATACTCAGCTGGGGATTTAAAAAGTCTGCTAGAAAAAACTTTCTTGCTAATCTTCATAAAAATGATCTCATTTGACTATTGTATCCCGGTCTGCCTTGATTTTGTCTCCCCCTTCAGCATTAACTACCCTTTGTAACTTCATCCATCAGATTGTTGTCTGCTTTTGGTTAATCTTGAGAGCTTCCTGCCATGTTCGCAGTTGTAATCAGCTCCCTCTCCAGCCCCAAGTGCTGTTCACTTAGAGCTCCAAGTTTGCTCTGTGGGGCAGGGAGGAGCGGGGAGATCACTGAAGAGGGGGATGCTAGTGCTTCTGGGAAGCTTAAGGAAAACCTGCTGTCTCTTAAAGTATTGGACTTAGGGGACATCAGCAGATTCCAGGATCCGGCTCAGAAAAAAAGTGGTTTGCTCTGGTTTGGGTATTTCTTTTTCTGGCACCTGAAAAACATTGCTTGGAATATAGGAAGATCCACCAGGTCAGCTAATTAAATATGCTTTTTCTTGTGATTTAATTTCATGTTATATCAGTATTGAAATAGTAGACTGGCATCAAAGTGCATGATTGAGTGGAAGGTTTTCCTTCTCTTTGAGCAGAGATCTGCCAAGGCAAGCAGAGGCAACATGGAGGAGAGGAGCCGAGGTAGGAGAGGCTGCAGAAAGGTCAGGAATTTGTCTGAGGTCATCTTCCAGACCCCGGCTGGGTCATTGCCAGGCGAGACTAGATCTTCCTTGGCCCTTCTCTGCTCCTGAGGGCTTCGCTGTCTTCATTCCACCTATTCTCCCACTCTTTGAATCATAGCCATCCCCACATAGGTGGAGAGTGTTTATTCAGGAATAGGACTGCTCCTCCCATAGTGGGTGGCAGTCTTCTCGGATTTGGATGCTACTTGTTTCATCCAGTAACCTCTAGTCACCAATTAACATGAAGAATTCCTGTCTGCTCAGCACTTTTCTGGGCTTCTGATAGCCTGGGCACCGCAGAGCCAAGCTCCTGGATAGGGAAATCAAATTAGCCGGTTTAGTCATTTTATAGGATGGAATTAAGATTCTCAGTAATTGCTGAGGCAAAAGTTTCATTTCAGATATTAAAGCCACCTTTATAGGGATGAATGCCTGGTTTTGATTATCTCACGTGTCCCTCCCCAACCCCCATGGAGACAGGAAATCAAGCTATGAGAGGTTGGGATCACCTTTCTGGCCACATTCACCTCCCCTTACACTTCCATGGCCATTACTTAAATATTGTGGAAAAAGTTTTCTGCTGTCTATGAAGATGTCCTGGCCAAGTTACACATCTGGAAATAAAGTAGAAATAAAGTGAGCTTCAGAACCCAAAGAGTCAGTCACTGCAGCCACTTCACCTTGGGACCCTAACGATTGAGCCTTCCCTACATGTCGACGTCTTCCAGCTTCTTCACTGGACTCTACAGAAGCCATCCGGAGGATGAGAAGAGTTTAGTGCCAGCTCCCCAGCTAGTTACAGAAAATAGTAGGTACCTAACTAAGAACGCTTACTGCCCAGTTCACTCTTGAACTGTTAAAAAGGAAGCAATGTTCATCCAACTGAAGGGACCCAGCTAAGTTCTCCACTTTGCCCTCCAGATGCAGCCTGGCTCTGGTCTCCACCTAAGCGGGGTTTGAAGGAAATATCTTGATTTGAACCCATTAACAACACAGTGAAGTATTACTGAGGGCCATTCTTAGCCATGAAGACATTTTGTCACCATTCTGTTTCTTCAAGAATACAAGATACAGAGAGGTGTAGAAAAATGTCTGTGACCTCCCCAGAGCCGTGAGGCAGCTTTCTAGGGAGATCTCAAAGAGCCCATTTCAAGATGGCATCATACTGGAGGATGATGTGGAAAGAATGCCCAGCACTTAAGGAAGAAGAGTGAGTTCCATCAAAGGAAGCTGGAAAAGGGCCTGAGGAATTCACCAAGTGTTGAAAACTCAGGTGGCAGATTCAGTACGCCTAGAGTATGTCCGTAGAATAAGGCAGAAGGCTTGCCCACCCCAGACCAGCTCCTCTCCTCACTGGAGCTATAAACTACAAGAATGAACCGGTCGAGTGGAACAAAACAGAACTGGGGGTGGGAAAGGAAACTGGGATGTTTTAGGAGGCAATACTATGAAGCAGCTAAAACATGAGCAATGCCTGAAGTAGGGGCCAAGCAGAGAAAGACTGAAAGGAAGAAGAAGGTGCCTTAGCTGGGCAGCAGGTGAGGAACAGGGTGGAAGGGTCATGAGATGGGACCAGTACTGATGCTAAACCTCAGAGAGGCATGACTCAGCCATAAAGAGGTGAAAAGAGCAGTTTGGCCTGGATGAGGAAGAGGCGTGCTGGCCATGCCCAGCCCCAATACCTCATGAGAGTCCCCTCCAGCCCCGTCGGCCCAAAGCCAATTGTTGCCAGCAATGAGGCCAGAAGGCTGCATCACCAGCAGTTTTTTATAGGGTTTCTGTTTGGGGTAAATGTTTCTCATTTGTTGTGGTGATATTGCTTGTTGATACAGGCTGATCCTCACTGGAGAAACTGCAGGAGTCTGAGCAGATGTGGGTGGTTTTGTCTTTCTTTCCTCTCTCTCTTGTCTTTCATTTTGGCTTCTTATTTTTCTGAAGGCAGGGAGGGAAATATTGCAGGGCTTTGAACTTTTAGCACCAGAATTCACATGTCTAAGGGAAGACTGAGGACGGGACAGGCCCTGGGGTGAGGGCTGTCCATAGATGCCTCCTAGAGGACGGACAGGGCTTTGGCTTAGCCCGGGCAGTCTGTGGCTGGGTCAAGAAGACCAGAGGTGCCGGGCCCTTTCCAGGTCTTAGGACTGGGAACAGTTTTATTTTGGGGACATTTACACTTAAGTGGAGAGAGGTTTGTTGCCTAGCACTTCAAACTTAAAATAGCAATAATAACCCAATCTTTTATCTTTCTGCCAACCCCTTCTCCCCTTTTCTCTACATCTCATGCACTTATTCATTTCCTCCATCTGAAGTTTTGCTCAAACCATTATTAGTTGGTATGTGAAATTCATCTATTTCTCTTAAAAGTGTCACTCCTTGCTCTCCCCAGCTCCCCCATTAAATGAACTGTTGATCCCTAACAAATATATTGTGTCTTATTCCTTGAAAAATTGGGGAAAGGTGAATTATTTTCAGCAAATGATTCTACTGCAAAAATTAGGGTTTTATACATCCTGTTGTCTTTTCCCAGACACTGCACAGATTGTCTTCCCTTGTGACAAAAACAAGCAAAAGTGCCCAATACAAAGATGCAGCTGGCAGCGTAGACAGTGCCCTGCCCTAGTGGCCCCTCACCTCTCTCTGCTATGAGAAAAGAGGGATATTTGCTATCTCTTCTCAGGGAACGCAGAGGTGAGCTTCCTTTTAAGTGATTTGTTTTCATTTATATTAGTCATTATGCATATGGGTGTGTGTGTATATATATATATACGTATATATATGTGTGTATATATATATATACATATATATATATACATATATATATAATATGTAACTATAGTTCTCCGAGTTCTCTATAAATTTCCACAAGTATTACCTTGTTCCTCCGAATTCCTCCTATTACGTATCTTGCTGCAAAATGCTAATCCGTTAGTTTTCTCAGCTCTTCCCCAATCAGGTACTCGTTTTCCCCCACTGCTTTGCTACAACAAAACGTATGGATATTTTGGTATCTCTCCAGCCTTCGCTCCTCTCTTTGACTAATTGGGGGGAGGTAAGAGGGGAGAAGGGTCTATGCCCCAAAGTGGGGTTGCTGGACCTGGACCAAACAATCATTTTCTTACATTATTCCAAATTGAAATCCAGAAGAGGTGAATCACTTCCAGGTTCTGCCAGTGGCTCATTGGTGTGCCTGTCTTACCACAAGCTGGTCCAACATTAACAAACAGGTTTTTGATGGGACAGAAGAAGGTTCCGTGTTGTCATTGATTTGGCAAGCCCCTGCCACTCAAGTGAGCCCCAGCCGGATGAACTCTGCTGCTTTTTCATTTTCATTTTTTGGAAAATCACAAAGCCATGATCGTTCATCCTTTCTACAGCTATGGCAAAAAGAGTATGGTACAATCTACAGTAACCAGGTACTTTCTTTTTTCTGCACAAGGGCATTTGCTAACATAGGAAAGTGTTCTCCAGTGCAGACTTCAATTAAGAAGTTTTCTTGTAAGAGGAAGAAAGGTCTCAAAAGAAGTGAAATTAAATGTGTCTCCTTCCAAGAGTTCCTCTTCTATAGTGACTTCTTCTCTCCTTTAAAAAAAATAATTCAATCTTCCTTTCTTCTGAAGTAGCGTGTTCCATCTGAATGGGACTGTGGGAGCAGCAGAGCAAGCAGGGAAAGCAGGCTCGGCCACCGGGCAGGGAAGGCCTGCTCTGTGCACAGGACACATTGCCTTGTGAGCAGCAGCAGCAGTCCATTCTGAGCATTTAGCCTGACCACAGCTTCAGCCGGAGGTTACTGCTCATTAGTGGCCCTGAGAATTTTAAATGGAATTTGTGGATGGATCTTCACCCCACCCTGGTGTTTATCATTCTAACACTGTGAGAAGCCCTCCTGCTGAACAGCATTGGCCTGGGGATCTCTGCAGAGGGGTCTCTTCTGATGGGCAGTGGAGAGAAGGTAATGGGGATTATTCAGAGCTAGCTTTTCACCCAGATGTGGATCAGGTCATGTGTCCTGATAGCCCAATAGTAAGATAGCATCTGAGGACCCGGGGGAGGACAGAATCCTAGAGCGTAAAGGGGACCTGAGAGGTCATCTAACCTAGTCCAACCCCTCCATTTTACAGTTGAAGACACGCCCAGGGAAAGGGAGTGACACGGTGCCTGGCAAAGCTGGGCTGTGACTTTACGTTCTCTGTCCCACCAGCCTTCTGTCTGTCCACTGCACCATGCTGTTGGAATGCATGGATTCTCTTAAGGTGGCCTCAGATTTTAACAATCATACAAACCTGTTACTGAGCCGTGAGGCCTTGGCCAATCATTTGCCTGAATCTGGGACTTCGTGCTCTCTTAGACACCAAAGAGTAGATCCCCTTTAGCCCTTGACAGGGTTCATTTCTAACCTGGGGGGCCCTTACCCTCAGCCCCAGTCTTTCAGAACAGCGCCTCTGAAAGGTTCAGAGGTAAGCTGAACCTAATGGACATTCTTTTAGAAAACACCCTTTCCTGGGACTTTCTATAATTCAACAAACTTTTCATGGCTCATCTGCTACTCTGCCAAGAGAAATGTTCCCGAAACCCAGTGTGCATGCCCTCCCCAAGCACACAAACACCCCCTCCTCAAGGCTCCTTAGTTATTTCTTTCTTGTTTGAGGGGGTGGGGGTGGTGGGGAAGGCAGGGCCATTGGGGTTAAGTGATTTGCCCAAGGTCACACAGCTAGTATGTCAAATGTCTGAGGCTGGATTTGAATTCAGGTCCTCCTGACTCCAGGGCCGGTGCTCCACTCACTGCACCACCTAACTGCCCCCAATGCTCCTTAGTTATTAACAGGCCTGTAGTGCCTGATCCCTCCTCACTTCCAAACCTGTGTCTTCATCCACTTCCACCTCCCCCTCTCCCCGGTGTCCATCCTGGTCCTCTGGTGCCCTACCCAGAGTACAACTACCATCTGCAGTTCTGAAAAGGCCCCTTCCTTCTTCCAATCATAATTTTTTTTTTGAAAACTGAAGCGTCTCCCCAGACAGCCCCAAGGCCTAGACTCCCAATCACCCACCTGTAATTTATGATAAATATCTTGCAACATTCATCATTTGCATCAGCGGATATTTATAGTGAAGGGGAGGGGGCAGCCTGGGAAGCCTCACACCTGTCGGTGCCTTTGTTTCTTCCTCATCGGAAGCAGCCTAAGCTCTTCTTTGTGCTGTCACCGAGGTCTCTGACAGTTGAGGAATGCTACCCTTGAAATCCAGTTCTAAACACCCAGAGACTGGGGGCAGGTTGCCCAGTCTGGAGCCCTGAGGAAGAAGAGAACTGGACATAACGAGAACCGTAAAATGTCAGAGGTACAGAGGAATGCGCATCCATATCATGCCTGCTCTCACTGGATATTGGGCTAAGCACTTTTCTCCCCCCACAAATGCTATCTTATTTGGTCCTCACAAAAACCCTGTGAGGGATGTGTTTCATGTTGAGGAAAGTGAAGCCAATGGAAGCTTCCCCAGGGTCACACAGCTAGGGCTTCCTGGCCCCGGCCTCTGCACTAGGCCACCATGTCGGCCTCAAAGCGCTCTGCGTCCGAAGCCAGAAAGGCACCTTAGAGATCATCTGTCTAGGCCCTGATTTTACAGAGGAGAAAGAAACAGGTCTAGAGACTGACAGTGGTTTTCCTAAGACACAGGGAACAAGAAACAAAGCCAAGACCCAAACCCAGGTTTTCTGAATCTTTGAATGCAGCATTCTTTACCTTGAGAGATTGTCCGATTCAGGCCCTTACTTTTCCTTATAGCTCGGCCTTTGAGAAAGGAAAGAATCCACTGCAAATGTGACTGGGCTTGTCTGTTAGGAAGGCCTGGCCTGGCAGGTTTGTGCCACCAGAACGCACACAGTCATGGGGCAGAGACCTGAGGGTCACAGTCCATGGTTTACAGGTGCCAGACCTTTGGGGGCAGTCAGATGGGGCCCTCTCCAAGCATAGCCCAACTGCAGCAGGTTTTTAATGGCTCCCTTTGCCACAGTGAACTTCAGAGAGACAGTATAACAGCGATACTTGTATTACAGCACATCCATGTGCCAGGCACTCTGCTAGAGCACCAGACATGGGTTAGGATCCCAGCTCTTCCCTTTCACTGACTCTGAAACCTTTCGTAAGTTGCTCAACTGCTCTGCTTCTTCAGCTGTGAAATGAGTGGTTTGGATTACAGACAACCACGAAGGCCCATTCCCATCTCATGTCCCAGGTTCAGTAACTTCAGAGAAGATCACCACAAGGCTTTGGAGGACGTTACTGTCCTCAGTACAGTCCAGAGTCAAAAGGCCCTTGGATGGAGAAACCTGTCTAATTCCGAACTGTGGACACAAGGCCTGCCTTCTAGTTGGCCTTTCTCTTGTGAACTAACCTTCAGGTGCATGCCTAATGGATTTGGAGGTCCTTTGCTCTTTTTTTGGCAGAATGAGGAGGTCTGTTGTATCCAAAATCACACTCCCTACACGATCCTACCCTGGGAAGTGGATCACGTTTACCCCAATAGCAGCAGAGACTTGAGGCTTCCACACATCTGCAGGTTATTGGATACTTCAGCTCCTCCCAGATCCTGTCTCCCTTTCCCCTCGATGCCTTTTATCCTGGTCCCTGGGACCAGCCAGAGCCTCCAGAGGGAACCTTTCCTTTTAGGACCTGCCCTGAGTCAGTGGGACCTTCCCTAGGTCACTCAGGGCCTGGCTATTCCCAGGTCCTCCACTTCCCAGTGTTTGTGCTTGTATAAGGCGCCATATCAGATAATACAGAATCAATTTACAATCGCCCCATAGCCTCCAAACAGTGCTCTGACAGTTCCCCAACTTCAAATTTAAAAAGTCCTAAGAAACCAAACATATGTAAAGTAGCTGCTAAGCAACCAAGGTACTACTAAGGTCTTTACCTCCAGGAAAAGGAAAAGTCTTCCCTTCTGCCCATAAGGGCCACTTTCTCTCAGGGCCCTTTGGAACTGCATTCTTTCTCCTCAGGTGCTTTTCTCTGTATTTCTCAGATAAATGTCCTTTTCCTGCCCCTTTCGGTAAATAAATGTCCAGATTAAAGAAAAAAAAAAGTGGCAGCCCTTAGACCTGTAGGATGATACAGGGACCCTTCTGGAGGGAAAAAAACAAGGAACCCCAGGAGGGCCCCACTCAAGTGCCTGCTCACCTTGCCACCACCGGGGTGAATCAAGAGAGCAGAGTCACCTTCCAGAATGCCAGTGGCCAGAAATCGTAAGAGGGCATCTGACACCCAGAGTCAGAAATGGACCTGGGACCAAAAAGTGGCAGATGCTCATCCAGGGCCTGTGGGACAGTCCTCACCCATCTCCCATCTCAAACTACCCGATCCTTCATCCCCACCCGGCTTCAAGGCAGGAAGTAGGCCAGCAGAAGCCCTTTCCTCTGCAATCAGGATTTCTTGTTCAAAGATACCCCTTTCCTAATGACCCCAAAGAAGAAGTAAGAAAACCACCTTCTTCCTTTCTTCCCAGAGGAGGACTCTAGTGTAGAATATTGCAGATACTAGGTCGATTTGTTGGCTGTGTGGGAATGGTCCCCCTCCCGGCCCCCTTTCTCCTTTTCCTGAGCTGTCACTCTTCATTCCCCTCGTACTTCTGTAGGCTAAGCAGTTCCTCCTTCGGAATACGGCTTTCCTTCTTTACTCCTTCAGCTCCTCTCCTTGGGGAGACCAGCAAGTATGGCAGACAGCTGCCTGGCCTTGGTGTCCAACAGGACCGCCCGCTGCTCAGCCACAGCTGCTGACTCACTTGCCCACACACGCCCTGGTTAACATACTCCCTTTTCATACTCAATAACTCCCTTCCTCTTGACTCCTAGCTCCCAGCCGGAAGTGTCTACTCGGCAAATGTCACAGGTCTAAATAAACCTCTCCTCTCGGTCGTCCTCCCCACCCCGTCCCCATCGGCAGCACACCACCTACTGACGTGTCGATCAACAGCTTAATCATGTTTTAAACACAAGAGGCTAAACAAACTTTTAAAGAAGCCAGGGTAGCGCTTCCCACGGGGAATAATCTGGGTAATAAAAATGACAGACAACACTCATGTAGCACTTACTGTGTGCCAGGCACTGTGCTAAATGATCCCTATAACAACCCTGGGAGATGGGCGCTATCGTCCCCATTTTACAGATGGGGAAACTGAGGCACTGGTCAGGTGATAGCAGCACTGACCCTCTTCTCCACAGAGGGGGAGGTGGGGTGATGGTCACTGGCCTCAGTCTCCAATCCCAACAGATTTCTGTAGCACAGACTGCCCCAACATGCTTCCTGTACGCTGTGTCTGCATTGTATTGGCTCCAGAGCTCTTGGTCCCCACGTGGGCAGCCCCTCTACCAATTCCATCTCTCCGACTCTCACAGCTTCTCTTCTTCTCACAAGTTCAGATGTGGGGATGGTGTGTTTGTGAGTCAAAGTCCCAAGGTCAGAGCAAAAGTTCTGAGGTGGGGGTAGGTCGGGGAGGGGGGAAGTTGAGGAAGGCACTAGGAAATTTCTGCCCCAACCAGAAGCAGAAGCCAAGTCAGAGCTACATTCACAGGGGGATGTCTTTGGGGAGGGAAGTGATGCAAAAAACAAAAGATCCATTAAATAAAAAGGGTTTGGGGTGAAAAACGAGAAATATCCCTTCCTGGCCACCACGCTCCCTGAGGGTGACAGCCAAAGCTAAGCCCGACATTGTCCCCTCAGCTCTGGCCCCACCTGTGCTTGGGGATGAGGGAGGATCTCCTTCCCATCCTGAAAAAGGCTGGAGAAAGGAGGTGGTGATATCCCTGGGGGTGGGCATCAGTCCTTCAGATGTGCATGTGACTGACCAGACCTGAGGTCAGCCCTTAGATGTGAAGTGGATCTGGTAGTTCCACTCCCTCTGCACTTGGGCAGGCAGACACTAGATGGGCTCCCACCAGCAAACTTTTTTGGTTTATTTGGTGGGGGAAGGAGAAAGGGAGGACCTGCTGACTGTCTTGGCAAACTTTGCCTCCCCTCCCACCTCCCAACCCCAACTCCCTACCATGGCAGTACGGGAGAACTAGGAAACATGGCAAAGGCCATGCCCCTGGGCAGCTCATTTGAATTGTCCAGTAGGAAAAAATAAGGAGGCGAGGGGCCTATTTCAAAAACTCAGAAGAATTCCTACCTGTGGCCCCCCACCCCCTCAAAGGATGCTGGCAATGTCCTGTGCCTGTTTCTTGCTTGTTTGAAAAATTTATTCTGAATGTAACATCAAATAAAATGGATATTTCCATATAGAAAAGAAAAAGATTGTGCAGGAAATGGCAGGTTTCTATTATATATAAAGATTATATTATTATATATATAAAGATGCCTAAATCACCCTTTCTTCCATACCCTCCTCTCCCCCCTCCATTGGAAAAAAAGAAAACAATTAAGCCCTTGTTTAAAAAAATGTATAGTCATTATTTCATCATTTTCTCTCTTTTTTTGGAGGAGGGAGGCATGGCAATCCGGGTTAAGTGACTTGTCCAAGGTCACACAGCTAGTAAATGGCAAGCGTCTGAGGTTGGATTTGAACTCAGGTCCTCCTGACTCCAGGGCAGAGGCTCTCATCATTTTCCTTCAAATTCAGCTTAGGAAATCCTGCCATGTACCTTTGTGAGAATGATGGGGGTGAGATTTCTGAAAGAAAATGTCTACTTTTTTGCCCTCATCTTGTCATGCCCGGGTTGGCCTCCCATCAAGGCTCTCCCCACTCCAGGCCATCCTTCAGTCAGCTGCCAAAGTGACCTTCCTAAGGCCTCCCCTCCCCCATCCAATCGGCACTTATTTTGTGCCGTCACCGTGCTAGGTAGGTACTGGGGAGAGGAAGAAAGGCAAAAGCACTCCCCGCCCCTCTAACTCCGGAGACACATAAAGAGCAGACGGAAGGCGATATCATTGCACCAGCACGGGGAGAAGACGGGACAGGACCAGAAAAGGACTCTTGCCAAAGGCAGGATTGGAGCCAGGGAGTGGAAGTGAGGAGAGCATTATAGGCATGGGGTGAGAGTATGGGGGGTGGGGCGGTGTAGGGAGAGACAGCCAATACATATGCGTGGAGTTTAAGGTATCTACCCTGGAGTCAGGAAGACCTTAGCTCAAATCTGACCTCAGACACTTGAGACTTACTAGCTGTGTGTCCCTGGGCGAGTCACTTAACCATGATTGCCCCCCTACCCCCCAAAAGTGGATGATGACTCGGGAAAATTCATGGCGGGTAGTGGAACCATCTCTCCTCCAAGATAACTGGGCAGGCTCAAGGGATCCTTCCATTCGCTAATGAAGAGTTCCAAGCGGCTTTCTGTTGCCACGGATGGCGGTGCTGTCATGGCCCTCTCGGGCTACCTGCTTAACACCGTCCCTCTCAGATTCCACCCACACTGCACCATTTAGCTCCAGGTCTTTATCCTAAATGCTGATGATGTGGGACAGACGATGCTGGGACACAGAACCTGCAGACACTCACACATGCTCCCTCTTACTATGACAGACAATGAGGTGTGAGTCCAGAACCTTGAGAGACAGAAGAGATTCCTTAGCGATCCTCTCTTCTCTCCTATCTCCCTCTGGAAAATCCACATTCTTTAGAGGTGTCTTTTCTTGCCGCACAACACTATTCCATTCCATTCTTGTGCAACAATTTATTCAGCCATTCCCCAATCAACGAGCCCCCACCTTCCTTCTGATTCTTTACTACCACAAAAAGAGCTGCTATAAACAGAATTGCACGTGAACCTCTTGGGCGGCTGCGTATTCACTTCTTGGGATAGGTGCCTAGTAGCGGCATCACTGGATCAGAGGGTATTCCTCCACCCTCTCCGCAGTAGATGGTCATCCAGGCTCTTCTTAAATGCCTCTTGTAACTGAGATCTCACTACCGAAGTACTCAGCCCATTGTGTCGCTGGACAGCTCCAGCTATCAGAAAATTTCTTTTTATGCTGAGCTAAAACTAACCTCCCTGTAAAGTTCCACTCTCTGGTCCCAGTTCTGCCATCTAGAGATTTAAAAATCTACTCACTCCTCCATCAGACAGGCTCAAATATGTGAAGAGAGTCATCATGTCTTCCGTTAGGCATCTCTTCCTGGGCTAAATATCCCCAATTCTTTTCATTCTTGTTTGTTTTTGGAGATGTGTTTTGAGTCTCCTCTCATAATTCTGTGGCCGTCTTCTGTGCTCACTCCACAGTTTGTCAATCTGCCTATTAAAGTATGGCCCCAGACAGCGTGAATGGAACAAAGCTCATATTGTTAGACTCCACTGCTATATTGATTGTTTTTTCTAAACTGCTTTCCCCCCCCCCCTTATTTCCTTTTTTATTCTTCCTTGCAATAGTTGGCCTCTCTGGAGAGAGGAAGGTACACCCCCCAGTGCTGAGCCCAGGGCTACTGAGAGCATTCAACCAGCAGGCAACACAGTCAGACCATGACTTCCCAGAATCTCTCTTTAGCGGCCACACCACATTGTTGGTGTATCTTGTTTGCGGTCCACTAATATGTCCAGATCTTTTTCACAGACACCTCTTCCAAGTCAGATGCTCTCCATGCAAATTTTATCCACTGTCTCCCTCAACAAAATGGATGCTTCAGGATGATCAAGATGGTTTCTTTTTTTTTTCTTTTTTTGTATTTGAATCCCTACCATCTCCCACAGTGCCTGGTACATGGTAGACATTGATAAATCCCACCCTAAATCTCTGTGACTATTTCTCCCAGCTTTGTGGCATCTACAGATTAGGTCAGCCTGCTTTCTGGGTGTCCAACAGGTCACTTGACAAAAATTGTTGCACAGGATCAGTAGAGTCAGCCATAGTGTCAGCCCAGAGCCCAATGGCATTTTGTTAGACTACTATTGATTCAATAGTAACTAATAACTAACTCATAAAACCCACTGCAAATCTACTGAACAGTAACCCTTCCAGCATACCATATACCCAATCCTCCTTTCTAGGTGAAAAAGCCACTGTTAGAGCCAAAAAGATATCATGAAATATACAGCATTTCAATTTCATTAAAACACCTGACATTGTGTACACCAGCTGTGTCAAACCCAAATAGAAATGAGGGAGACTAAAGCTTCTGGCTGCATGTTGACTTAGAAACCCACGTATTAACAGTATTTATGCTCTACTGTATTTTTATTTGTTTTGTTAAATATTTCCTAATTACATTTTAATAGTAGTTTGGGCTTCCATTAAGAGCGTTGCTTGCTGCGGTGTTGACACTCTGATCTATACCCCTGGCTTCACACAGGCTACCCTATCATCAGAGGAGGAAATAGGGTTCACTTGGTATGATTTGTTGTTTGTAAACTCACAGTTGCTCTTAAGGATTACTAAATTCTTTATCTACATGTTGTTGTCCAGTCCTGTCTGATTCTTTGCAACCTCCATTGGGGGTTTTCTTGGCAAAGATACTGGAGTGGTTTGCCAGTTCCTCCTCTAGCTCGTTTTACAGATGAGGAAACTGAGGCATGCAGGGTTAAATGACTCTGCCCAAGATCACACAGCTAGTAGGTGTTTGAGGTCAAAGTTGAACTCAGGTCTTCCTGATACCAGGCCCGGTGCTTGATCCCCTGCACCACCTTGATGCCTCTTATCTAAATGCTCACTCGTCTCATGTGAATCTAAATGCTCTATGTCTAATGATGTCTTCTAGAATATTGCCAGGGATCAATCAAACAGGAAGCATACTGACCTACAGTTTCTTGAATCTGTTCTTTCTGAAAATCAGTATGATATCTGCCTGTCTCTGGTCCTCTGATACTTCTTCCATTCTTCTGCATAACTTTGCAGAGACTTTGCATGGTCATTCTGTAGTCACATTAAAAAATTATCTCAGTATGCAGGGATGTGATTCAGCTGGGCCTGGAAACTAACATTTCCTTCCCTGCATTTGGGCTCCATCTCCTTCTCAACCTGGCTTATTCTACTTTTTCCTAGTTAAAAACCCATTCCTTTTGCGGAAGAAGATGGAGACCAAGTAGAAATTAAGAAGCCCTGGCTTCTCCCTCCCATCTCCCTACATAATCAGTCCAAAGCAGAAGGTTTATTTCTTCTCTCTTGTTCTTATCCCAAACACAGCTCTATGTGTGTATATGTGTGTGTGTGTGTGTGTGTGTGTGTGTGTTAAAAGTACTTTGTTGTAGCCTAAGTTTTTCTTTTGTTTTGTTTTTTCATCATTCTCAACTCATCTGGAACTTTTGCCTCCCTGACAGTGGTCTTACAGTCATACCAAAATGTAGGGGGCAGACTGCAACACTGATTTTTTGGATATGGCCAACTCAGGAATTTGTTTTGCTTGACTGTGGATATTTGTTACAAAGGTTTTGTTTTTCTTTTTTCTTTTTTTCCAGTGGGGAGGGAGGTAGAAAAGTGAGAAGGTAGATTTTTGTTCATTAAAAAAAATTAATTTTTTTTCCTTTTTTTTTTTTGGAGGGGGGAAAGCAGTTGGGGTTAACTGACTTGCCCAAGGTCACACAGTAAGTGTGTCAAGTGTCTGAGGCTGCATTTGAACTCAGGTCCTCCTGATTCTGGGGCCAGTGCTCTAATCACTGCGCCACCTAGCGGTCCCCCCAAAATTAATTTTTTAAAGATTTCATGCTGAACTCAAGGGGTGCCCATCTATTGGGGAATGGCTAAACAAATCACAGCATATGAATGTAATGGAATGTAATTGAGCCATAAGAAATGATGAGATAGATGGTTTCAGAGAAACCAGGCAAGACCTGTATAAACTGAGGCAGAGTGAAATGAGCAGAACCAAGAGAACAATTTACACAATAATAATATTATACAGGGAGTCCCAAAAGTCTTAGTGTAGTTTTCAGCTATTAAACGACTTTGAAATACCACGGAACTTCGATCAATGCAATGATGAAACACCATTCCAGGGGACTGATGAAGAATGCCCCCTACCCACAGAGAGAGGTGACTCAAGAGACTGAAGAAAATGTGCATTTTCCCATTTTCTATCACACCCAACTCCAGAAGTCAAGCAATGCTTTGCTTGACTATAAATATTTGTTACAAAAGCTTTGATTTTCCTTTTCTTTTTTTAATGGGTTGGGGGCGGGGGAAGGAGGGACAGAGAGAAGAAAGAAAAGGGAGTTGTAGGTATTTCTTTGTATTTCTTTGCCTAACCTCTCTCATGACCGCCACCGCTCCCCGCGCCCCCCCCGCCCCTCCCCAATGCTTAGCACAGTGCCTGGCACATAGTAGGAACTTAATAACTGCCTATCGGCTTGACTGAAGCATCTTTTTTAATGGAGGAAAAAAAAAAACAGAAGGAAGGCCAGACAAGCAGGTCTGCTTTGAAAGAAACTTTATTATATACTTGAAAAGACAAGCAAGCTATACAGACTTGAAACTCACGGTTTCTTGTGCAATCCTCTTTTCTGTTTTACTATGCATGTGGAAGTGCCCATTCTATTTGGAGTTTGTTGAGTTCAGAATAAAAATAAAAACTAATTTTTAAAAATATTCCTTCCTCTCTTCCATGGTAATCCTCGCCTTCATGTCACTATTCTCATCTTCTGGATGTGCCCCTTTTAAAGCTGAGCTCACTGTAGTGTTCCCCTTGTAGCAATGTTTCATTCATAGGATCGTCTCTTTTGAGCGTGAAGGTACCAGTCCACTCTCTGCATTTGGCAAATGAGGAAACTAAGGCCCACAGCCATATGTGACTTCTCCAGGGTTACACAGGTGGCAGAGATAGGATTCAAACCCAGGTCCTGTGACCTCAAAATCTGACAGTTTCTTGAGCTGACCTTCCCATTTTTCTCTTTTTGGAACTCTTCACAACCGTAGAGTCAG
The DNA here is from genome assembly GCF_011100635.1 of Trichosurus vulpecula. Taxonomy (NCBI): domain Eukaryota; kingdom Metazoa; phylum Chordata; class Mammalia; order Diprotodontia; family Phalangeridae; genus Trichosurus; species Trichosurus vulpecula. Next base: position 251,289,728 of record NC_050579.1, read on the forward strand.
AATTTCATTTGTTAGAGTCTCCTATTCCATGAAAGTTGGGATTGGGGAGTGGGGGTGGGGCCGGAGGAAGGAGCATTTATTTTGCACCTACTGTGTGCCAGGCACTGTGCTAAGCACTTTATAAATATCATCTCATTTGATCTGTCAACAGCCCTGGGTGGTAGGTGTTCTTATTCTCTCTACTTTATAGTTGAGGCAGGTGAAGGGACTTGCCTAAGAGACACAGCTACTGATTAACCCATGTCGGAGGTCAGATTTGCAGAATTGCCATAGCTCCAAAGAAATATGAGCTGCCCAAATATAGAGACGTCTCCACTCCAAATGTTCATACGGACTATTCGTGCCCAACCTGTGGCAGAGCCTTCCGGGTTCGTATTGATCTGATCAGCCACAGCTGGATGCACTGTACCTTGACTCCAAAAGACTGATGTTATTTTGGTCCTCTTCGAGGATGAAGGACAATAACCATCCCATACATCTTCAGAGATAACAAGAGAATTTAACAAAAGGTGGTACGTATTATATTGGTGGCGTCAATAATTATAAATTTTTAAAAACCTATAGTGTTGAGGTAGGGGCAGCTAGGTAGCCCAGTGGATAGAGCGCTGGGCTTGGAGTCAGGAAAACTCATCTTCCTAAGTTCAAATCCAGCCTTAGACACTTATTAGCAGCGTGACCCTGGTCAGGTCACTTGGTGCCTCAGTTCCTCATCTGTAAAATGAGCTGCAGAAGGAAATGGTAAAACACTCTAGGATCTATGCCGAGAAAACCCCAAAACGGGTCACAAAGAGTTGGACATGACTGAAATAGTGTTGAGATCCCTAAGGTTCATGGAGGAGGTGGGGGTGGCGGCAACAGAGTTGACTCTATTCCTAGACAGCTTCATGTCTGACATCTTTTTATGCTGGAAATGTCCATCCCCAAGCTCTGTTCATCCAGGTCTCCCCCATCCATCCAGGGCCGTGATGATGAATGTTTAACTATTGGCTCTCTGGGGGGAAAAGTCTTCCTGTTACACTTTTAAGTTTAATGTGTATTATTTTTTAAAATTTTATTTTAGACTCAAACACCAGAAGACAAATAGAGAGACAAAAAAGAAACAAAAACATATCATAAATTTAAATATTGGAACTTAAATACAAAGAAAGAAAAATAAAGCATATCATGTATAAGAGAGGATTCAAAATATGCAACAATAAATTTTCATTTCAAGAAAGCCTGTATGATGAATTGTAGCCATTGTGTTGAGAGCTGTCCATGTTTTCTTTGCTTTCTTTTGTTGCCTGCTGTACACTTTTTACTTTGTTCTTTTTTTCCCTCCTCCCCCTCCCAGAAAGCTACAATTAAGTGCAGATATGTTTCTCTATAGCTGTAGATCCATACATATACATGTACATCTATACATACATATATAGGCATACACTTTCCCTAATTCTTCTCCTGATCTTTGTTTTTATGTGTGTGCATATCTCTTTTTCCTATCCCTCCTGCCTCCTCTACCCACTACCTTGCCCTCCTATTACTTGCCTACCCCCCTCCAAAGACACCTCCCCTGTCCTCTCATTCCCATAAATCTGAAGACCCTTCTATACCCCCTTTTACCTATTTCCTCACTCTCCCCTCTAAAATACCCTCCCTTAATGTGCATTATTAAAATTTTTTTCATTACTTTCTTAGGTCTAGACAATCAATACAACAATAAAATCAAACCCTGATTTGTAGCATTTGTGGATTTTCCAAGGTGTAAATGCTCACAATGAAAATTTTAAAATTAGTTTTCAAGAACCGGTTCAAGCTGCCTCCAGCAGGCCCCTACCTTCATCCTTGTAAAACCTTTGCCATCCCCTACCCCATCACCAAGATGCCCTGCAGTGACAAGATAGAAGTTAGGGATTCCTACTCACAACCAGGGAGAGAAACTGGGTCCTAGGTCCAGAAGATGGCCTCTTTTAGGATTACTAATTCCTTTCTTCCTCTTTCTGAAAAAGCTGAAGATGACTGTACCGGAGGCCCAGTGATGCTGAATCTAACATGTGCTTTGACACATCTGGTGGCCATGACCCAGTTATAGCTGTCTTACCAGCGACCTTGATCCCAGATGTATCTTTTTCTCTGATTCTTTCTTCTCTTGCTCTATCCATGTTCATGAGGATCTCAAATTAGGCCTTCCTTGATGGGTTTGAGTCTGTATTTAAAAGGCCCATTACTTTAGCATTACTGGCTAGCCTGACTCTTCTATGGAAGCCCCTAAATCTCCCTAAAGAGCTGCAACAGATGGGGTAACATCTATGAGGGGAAATGGCAAGCAGAGTGGATCCTTGGCTCTTGACCCCAAGGACTGAGACAGCCTCAGCTCTGGCTAAAGCACCGCTATCCCTGGCCTCCAGAGACACTCACATGTCCCTGGATCAAGTTCTGGCTTCCTTAAATTTAGCCAAAACACAGATAGGTATTTTTTTTTTCAAAAAGTAACTTTACTGAGTAGTTTTCTTTGGGGGAAAAGGGAAACAAAACAGAATAGAAAAAAGTAGACTCTACAAATTTGTTGAGCAAACAGAGAACCTATCCTACGAAGACCAGAGTCTAGAGAGGCAGCCCTGGGCGGGAGATGAAGAGCTGGTCATAGGGGAGTCTCCTCCTCAGAAGACCTGGCTTCAGCAGAGCTTGCCTCTCACACACACTGGCCAGGCTTGTCATCCCAGTTGTGGCGTCCATGGACAATCCTCCAACATGATCAGATACAAAGCAGGGATTGATCTGCATAGGTAAAGGAACTTCCTTACTGGGAGTTTCCTATATCAGTGAAATCACTGGGCTGTTAGGAAGGAAGGAAGGATGGAAGGAAAGAAGGAAAAGGAAGGAAGGAAAAGAAGAAAAGAAAGAAGAGAAAGGAAGGGAAGAAGGGAGGGAGGGAGGAAGAAAGAAGGAAAGGAAAAGAAAGTTGGACTTATAATGGCACTGTCATGTAACTTACCCAAAGACAAATGAAAATCCAGATGTATTTTTCCCCCATAGGAATTTACAGACGGCCACCTGAAATCTGCCCGTGGTTCATGGGCCCATGGTGAAGAACCCTTACACTAAGTTTCAGTTCCTTTTTAAGGGTGGCCTCGGGTTACCACCTCTTTGGCAAAGCAGAGATGACTGATAATACTTCGGCCCAAGTGAATGAGCAACTCTGTCCTGCCTCAGGTTACCACTCCCTTACTCTTTCCCCTTCCCCAGGTTCTTTAGCCACTTCTCCCTTTGAGCCCCCTCCCTCCTCCCTCCCCACCACTAGTGTCCAGAAAGGGATCATTCCAGAATCCTATTGTAGTCGGGCCTTCTACATCCCAGGGCTCTGGAAGTTTCCACAGGAGGACACAGAGGAAACAGTGTATGAGACAGCCCAAAGTGAGCCTGTCATGATCTTGTCTAGGACACAGAGAGGACAGAAAAGCCATATAGTCCCAAGAATGCTCTGTGGTAAGAAGTCACACACTCTGCATATGTTGGCATACAGAATTTTCTTCCTGGATTTCTTCCACTGTCCTTAAGAGTCAGACTTCCTAACTATGCTTACAACACAGGTAGCTGCTGTTGTCACCACCAGAGATGCAAGAGGCTAGTGATTGGGACTGTCAGAGGCCACACTGATACTCTAGTCTCCAGAGACAGGGCTTAGAGCAGAGGGAAGGAGAATCCTGAGTTTCAATACTGCTAGCTCCTGTGCCTTCTCTAAGGAGTAGTAATCTTGAGGGGGAAAAACCCAGGGATTCAGGGATCCCAAACCAAAGTTCCCAGGGCAAGGCTGCCTGGAATGAATTTGCGGACCCAAGCATTCTTTAAGTCAAGGAGGGAAAGATTTATTACGCTTTACAGCAGGCAAGAATTCTTAGGGAACCTGAGACCATAAAGAGGTGCAGGGGGAATTATTATAGAAGCTCTTAGGGGATTAAAAGGGGAGAACATGTCAGTTAGGTGTTTTGGGGTGGGATTAGGGGTGGTTAAGGCATGGTCAAGGAATGGTTGGTTCTTAAAGGAACATGCAAATTTAGTATCTACTGCATAGGCGTATTACCCAGAGAGTCTCTAGGAAATAGCCCACAGGGAGGTTACTAGGGGTGTGGTTTTTACTGTGAAATGCCACTGAGTTCACTATCAGTCAGGGCTAAAGGGGAATAGTTTCTCATCTAGTGTCTTGTTAGACAAAATACTATGTCTGGGATACATGTTAGAAAGGTCAGTAAATAGTAAATATGGTTATGACTCAGTGTACTAAGGAAGAAGCAGAGATAAGTTGGGGCATGCTCCCCTTTAGCTAGAGAGAGACTGCCTGAGAGAGAATATGTTTTGAGAACTAGATGTGTTTTGGAATTGGGATTCTGGCACAAGCACCCAAGCAGAGGCTGTTAGAATTAGGGTCCAAGCACAAATACCCCATCAGTAAGCTAGAGGGGAAGACAAATTTCCCTCATTGTTCTTCCCCTGTTTTCTCCTATTAGAAACTGGGTCCTGGGGACTCTCTCTCTCTCTCTCTCTCTCTCTCTCTCTGTCTCTGTCTCTGTCTCTCTGCCTCTGTTTCTCTGTCTCTATCTCTCTCTCCATCTCTCTCTGTCTCTCCCTCTTTGTCTATCTGTCTCTCTCTCTCTCTCCCCCCCTGCTGTCTCTGTCTCTGTCTTCTGACTCTCTCTCTCTGCCTCTCTCTCTCTCTCTCTCTCTCTCTCTCTGTCTCTGTCTCTCTGTCTCTGTTTCTCTGTCTCTGTCTCTCTCTCCATCTCTCTCTGTCTCTCCCTCTTTGTCTATCTGTCTCTCTCTCTCTCTCCCCCCCTGCTGTCTCTGTCTCTGTCTTCTGACTCTCTCTCTCTGCCTCTCTCTCTCTCTCTCTCTCTCTCTCTCTCTCTCTCTCTCTCTCTTTCTCTCTCTCTTTCCCCTCTCCCCATGAACTTCAGGTGCTGGTAGGTGGTCCAGGAATTTCCCCCTCCACTCCCAAAGGTCTGGGAGGGCAAGTAGGAGGAGGTATAGGACATGGCTGTAGGCAGATGGTTCTCTATAGAGCCATTTCACCTATTTCTTCCCATTTTTGATATTATCACTAAAAGTGGGTTGCAGTATGTTAAACATCCAAGTCCTGTAAATGCCAGAGGTGAGGTGGGTGGGGGAGTGACCTGAGAGAAAAGCTCCCTTACAGGTGAGGTAGGGTTTCATAAGTTGTAAACAGAGAACAGGCTTTGCGTTTTAATATTCTGAGTGATATTTCATTTCATCCCCCAACACTAAATTAATTTGAGAGCCACACCTCTAGTGGCCAGGAAGGATATTGCACCTTTTAGAAAATCTATCCTATGTACCCGTGAGAGACCAAGATCACTGGGCTCATGGTTCAAGCAGAACATCATCTGGTGAACATCTGGGATATTGCATTTCCTTGAAGGATAAATACAGTGACATTGGCCAGCAGAAATAGAGTCACATGACCCTAGGGCACCAAGGAAAGGTCTACAAGAGTTATGGAGATGCCGCGTGATTATGATGATACAATATCAAACATTACCTTTTATCCAGTTTATTTTTTTAAATTTAATTTTGGTTACATTTTATTTTACATTTGTTACATTTACTATCTCCCCCCCTCTGCACTAGAGAAGGCCACCATCTGACACAGATTTATAATATATATAAAACCATACCATGTGTATTCTTATCAGTTCTTTCTCTGGAGGTGTATAGCATCTTCCTTCATGGGTCCTTTAAACTTGATTTGAGTATCTATAGTACTCAGAATAACATGGTTGTTCACAATTATTCTCTGAACAGTATTACTGTTACTGTATATGGCATTCTCTTGGTCTTACTTACTTCATTCCTCATTATTTCCTGCGAGTCTTTCCATGTTTTTCTAAGATCATTGAGCTCATCATGTCTTCCATCACAATCATGCAGCACAGCTTGTTCAGCCATTCCCCAATGGATGGGCATCCCTTCAATTTCTAGTTCTTTTCCATCACAAAGGGAGCTGCTAGTAATGTTTTATAACATATGAGTTCTTTTTGTTTTTCCCTGATCACATTGGGAAATAGACCTATTTATGGCATTGCTGGGTCAAGGGGTATATAGAGTTTTATGCTCTTTGGGCATAAATGCAGATTGCTCCAAAATCATAGTTCCACCAAGAGTATATTAATGTCCCAATCATTCTGTATCGCCTCCAATATTTGTCATTTTCCCCTTATATGACTTCAGCCAATCTGATAGGTGTGAGATCTTAAAGTTGTTTTAATTTGCATTTCTTTAATTAACAATGATTTAGAGCATTTTTTCCTACGACTATATATAGTTTTGATTTCTTCATCAGAAAACTGCCTGTTCATATCCTTTGACCATTTCTCAATTGGGGACTGAACATTAATTTTAACATATTTTTAAAACATATATTTTTAAAAATCATATTAACTATAGACAAGTTTTCCCCAGTAGTAAGAAGACAGATCTTTCCTTCCCAACCTCTTTGGCCATAAGTATTGTCCTCAACCAGAACTGTCCTCAATTCCAACCTGACAAGGATTGGGTTTCCTACCTCTCCAGGTTGCGCACTGCCTGGGCTTTCCTCTCTCCCCATTCAAATGTCAATTTAAAATCCCCTTGTTCAAGTAAAAAAAGTATCCTTCCAAGCAAGTCTCCTCCCCATATCACTTTGGGATGAACTCCCCTCCATCCCTGGCTAGGAATGCATCACCTGGGGCCAAAGACTATGACCAAAATCTTGGTCTTCAGTCTCATCTTGCCAGAGAGCGGCTCATAAGTGGCTTTCATATCTCAGCCGAAACTTCACCATCTCTAGAACCAGGTTCCAGACTTCTTTTGAGGGTATTAAACCTAGCCCCTACCTTAACCTGCCCCTTTCTCAGGGTATTTTACCATTCTCCCATATAGACCACTCAAGTAAATCCTTGGAATTTCTTTGTAGCTGGTGTTGGGGTAGGGGCAAGGGAAGGTCCTTTCCCAATCAGTAGGGGAATCCTAGAATATGGAATGTCAGAGGTAACCTAGCTCCTAACTACAATCCTCCTCTTTTCAGGGCATCAGCACTTTGGTGATATTATCTAAATCTTATGGTTGACCCAAAAATTTTATTGCTAGAAACAAACCCTCCTATTTCCCATCAATACTCTTTCTTTCATCCTCCTTCCCCTTCCTTCTGTTCTCTTATTTTTTGGGGGGTGGGGTGAGGGAGAGACACTGATCCTCCCCTCTCCTCCATCCTGCCTTTGCCCCCACCACTGGAAGAGAAAAAGAAAACCGTTGTAACAAATAATGCACAGACAACCAAAACAAATCCCCACGTTGATTGTGTGCAACTTTGGTGACTGTGGTAGACTTAGCTCTTCTCCATAATGCAAGGATCTAGGGCAACTCCAAAAGACTCATCCAGAGAAAGAATTATGGAGTCTGAATACAGATCGAAGCAGACTATTTGCGCTCTCTCTCTCTTTCTCTCTCTTTTCATTTTGTTTCTTCTTTCTTGTGGTTCCTCCCATTGGTTCTAATTCTTCTTTCCAACATGACTAATGGGAAAATATGTTTAATATGAATGTTGGGTCTATATAAAAATGTTCTATTCTGCACCTTGAGTCTATCACCTCTGTCTGGAGGTGGGTATTATGCTTCCTCTGGAATCTAGGTTGGCCATTTATTGATTAGAGTTCATGAGGCTTTCAAAAGTGTTTGCATCTGGTTATGATTTTAACAAATGAGCATTAATTACAGATGAGGAAACTGAGGTTAGGAGAGTTAAGTGACCTCTAGCCTAAAGATGGCCCCAGTACTTCCTGTCTGTTACCTGATCCTTGTGCCTGGAGCCCACATCTCTGAAAAAGGGCCTAACTCTGAGCTCAGAGCCTTGGGCTGAGGGTCCCTCCTGGAGAAGGAGGTTGTGGTATGTGAATGTAATGGAATACTATTGTGATACAAGAAATAATGAGCAGGCAGACTTCAGGAAAAACCTGGAAAGACTTATATGAACTGATGCTGAGTGAGGGGAGAAGAACCAGGAGAACATTGTACGCAGTAATAGCAACATTGTTTAATGACTAACTTTGGTAGACTTATCTCTTCTCCATAATGCAAGGATCTAGGGCAATGCCAAAAGACTATTAATGGAAAATGCTATCACATCCAGAGAAAGAACTATGGAGTCTGAATGCAGATCGAAGCAGACTATTTGTGCTCTCTCTCTCTCTCTGTTTTGTTTCTTCTTTCTTGTGGTTCCTCCTGTTGGTTCCAATTCTTCTTTCCAATATGACTAATGTGAAAATGTTTGATATGAATGTATATGTAGTGCCTATATCAGATTTCACACTGTCTTGGGGAGGGGGAGAAAATTTAGAGCTCAAAATCTTATGGAAATGAATGTTGAACTAAAAATAAATACATTTTAAAAAATTAAGGGATAGGACTATGACCTAGAGGTCATCTCTTTGGGCTCTAGATCTGTTCCTGGCCTCCCCAACTTCCTCTTAGCCTTAAAAAGGACCAGCTTTCCTTTAGCTCACAGAGATAGATAGGTGGCAAAGTAACTAGAGTGCCAGACAAGAATCCAGAAGACATGAGTTCAAATCCAGCCTCAGGCACTTACTAGCTCTGTGACCCTGGGCAAGCCATTTAACCTCTGTCCATCTCAGTTTCTTTATGTGTGAAATTGAGATACCTCCTTCCCAGGGCTGATGTAAGGATCACATGAGCTATGTCCACAAGCATTTAATAAGTGCCTACTACGTGCCAGGTGCTGTGCTAAGAGTGGGCATACAGCCTTTATATTTTGTAAACATTGAGGTGCTGGATAAATGTTAGCTATTGATGTTATTGGGGAGGAGGTAGAACTGAAGCCCTGGGACAGCAAGTGACTTGACCAATGTCACACACTCAGGTTCTGGGGGATGGAAGATGCTCAGGACTCCCCACTCCCAGTCCTACCTACACCACACTGGTCTCTCCTCACCCCATTCCCAAACAGTTCTGGGAATCTGGACCCAGGGCTTGGAAGAAGATGGAGGAGAGGCTGAGGGAGTCGGCTGCCTCCACAGCGTTTGCAGAGGCCGGGCCAACAAACATCTTCCCTAGTCCATTAAACTTAATGAGGCATTTTCTCATCAGGCTGGCCATTAACTTATCACTACGTTGCCGAGATGTGTTAACATAATTGATGTCAGTCTAGGGGTCTGAGAAATGTCTTGTTTTCCAACAGTTTAATCATCGAAACATGGGAGACACGTCCCCAGATGTAATTTTAATGTCTAATCAGCCAGCAAACAAAGGTCCCCTTTGCCAGCTCTCTGCTCCTCTCCCAGCCATCGGGTTGCAGATCCTGGGTCACAGTGGGAGTCCGAGGTGGGCGTGTGTTTCTGTGCATGTGTGTCTACATGTTGGCGTGTTACTCTGTGCACGTGCATCTGTGAGTGTGGCTGTCAGCCTTCGTGTCTGTTTGTGCTCCAGCACACTTATCTCCCAGTGTTGTGTGTTGGTTTTTTTTTCTGTGATTGTCCTCCCACTCCCTGCCGAGTTGGCAGCTGTCGGTGCCAGAGCCCAAGGGAGCCCTGTCTGCAGCCCAGAGCTCTGTCAGGCTACTGTCTGGCCAGGACAGTGAGTGATGTCGCCCTAGACTTGGTGCCACTGTCTCCACTCCAGGAAACCCTGGAGGGGGGGAACTGGCTTCCATGGATACGAGGGGAGGGGGGAAGGCATCCTAATCAGAGTAAGCCCCGGCCGGAGTTTGAGGAGCAGAATAGGGCTGCAGGAGGAACACCCAGGCAGCCTGCTACCTTAACCCCTCGCCCCAAGGGCTCCTCTGGACCCACTGTCGTTCTGCCCCGTCCCCCCACCCCCGTCCCCGCCCTTCGCAAAATGCCAGGTGCCCACAAAGACACATTCTGGAATAAGGTAACAGCTTTATGATTCAAAATATGCCTCAAGAAACTGCTATTAGGGCCGCGAGGGGATTGAGCAGCCAGGATTTCCCTACGAAGCTGCAGAACTGGCTTTTGGTAACAGCCAACTCGGATTTCTCTGACCCTGCATCCCCTGGGGGGAAACCTGCCCCCTAAGGTGGTCCCTCCCTTCTCTGGGCCTTGTTTCCCGCTGGGTAAAAAGGAATTGGAATAAAACAAGTGAAGTTGAAGACCAGGAAATTAAAATGACCAAGCTTAGGAGAAAAGACTTCTTCGGTGGAAGGATGGGCGCAGCATTCCGACTGCGTCAGACTTTTTTGACGTTTGGTTGATTTTGCTAGTTTTTTCCACTCCTCTTTTTTATTCTTTATTTTGGGGATAGCTCTTTGGGAGGGGGAAGGGATACATTATAGCAGGAAGTGATTTACAAACAAAAGAGAAAAGTTTTTTTTTTTTTTTTAAAAGAGGTCCCTTCCAGCGTAAAGTCGATGGTTCTGTGCTGCCTAGATTAGCTTCTGGGAAGGGGTCCGAGCAATCTGATTCATATCGCTCCAGTCCCCACCATACCTCCCCCTCCCGGCGAGTGCGGGAACATCCCCCGCCCGCAGCCCCATTCCCATTCCCCAGGCTCGGGAGCTGGAGGCCACATTAAGAGCTGATTCTGTCCCCGGACCAGCAAGCACGCACGCGGCCGGGAGGAGGGGGCCGGGGGCCGGGGTCGGGGCTGGGGAGAATAAGCTAGCGTCCTTGCTGATTGCTCTGAGCGATTCAGCTGCACACACCCTATCCGGTCTCCCGGGCCCCCCTCTGCCCGAGCACAGCGTGAGCGGCAGGAGGCTGAGTCTGCGAGCCGAGCTTGGCCGCCAGCGCAGCCTCTTCCCCGGCCCACTCGGGGCTCCTCGTTAGCCGGACCGCGGGAGCTGCGCGCAAACTGATGGCTTTGCGGCTTGGAACATCTGCGTCTGGGCCGAGGGGCGCCGGGACCCGCTTGGGAGCGCCCCGCAGGGCTTCCAGGCGGACCGCGGGAGGGTCCAGCCCTCCATCCTCCCTCCCTCGACCCTCCCCTTCCCTCTCTCCGCCTCCTGCAGTTCTGAACCATTTCGGATCTGACCCCAGACTCGCCGTTGCAATGGTCCAAGAGGCGAAGTCAGGGTGTCCCTGGGCAGGGCGGGCCACAGCCTCAAGCAGCCTGGTGTGTAGATCTCACCCAGAGGCCGGAACTGAGTTATGACAGTGGACGCCGTTTTGGTCAAGGTCTAGGGGCTGGGCGAGCTTTTATAGGCGGGGGAGTGGCTCTTCAGGCTCCCCTTCCTTAGCGATTGATAGCCGATTTGCAGTCCGCAGCTTTGGCGGGGCAGACCCTGGGGGCGGGAATGTAGCCGGTCCAGCGTCCACCTGACTCCACTAAGCCAAAAGATCTGGGTGACAATTTGCAAGCCAAACGAAGCTAATGTTCGTATTACTTACATTACGTCCTTCCCTAGGGGCCTCTGTTCTCTCACACATGGCACCCCCAGAATCCTAGAAAGTCGGAGTGGAAGGAACGTTCTCTAGTTCAACCCCCCCCCCATTTTTCAGATGGGGAAACTGAAGCCGAAGTGGAGTTGCTTAAGTTCATATCCAAGCACTTTGTAGACCCACACTTGCCTTTGTTCCGTGACTGGGGAAGGGAGAGGTAAAGCCCAGCTAATAGCTTTCCTGATAATCCCACCCTGGGTCAGCCACGAGCTAACTCAGCTATCGTGAAAGGGGCTCGCTGTAATCTTCATTCATGCATTAACACTTGCCAGCTGGAGACCTCAGCTTGGGGCCAGTTTTCTGTTCTCTGCGGGGCAACGGCCCTGGCTGGACTAGGTGACATGATCCTATGTTCTGCATGTTAACGATTCTTTAGACACTGGACTAAGGTTACAGCAGGGATTTAGAATATAAGCCTCAAGAAAGAAATTCATCCCTTATGTTTGGGACCATCACTAGCCTGGGGGAAAAGGTCTTTGGAAGGACCTTTCTATTCCTATCCTGTTCGTGCTGGGGGAAGGTCTCCTTTCTCAGGCATATTCTATATATACCTGCAGTTAAGTTTCCATTAATACCAACCATGGATTGGTGTGGTCCATCTTTCCTGACACTTAATAACACAAACCAGTCAGGTTAGATATAGTCCAATGGAGACGTGATTGGAGAAGTGATACTTTCAGGTCTGGTAGGGGGTATGGGAGGTGCAGAGGGAGGCTGGTTCTCATCGAGGCAAAGAGTACTAGATGGACTCCCAAGGCACAACCTAGGCTGAGGCCAAGGAGTATGAATGAAGCAGAGTACCCAAAGGCTGTGGAACTGGCCAGTAATCTGTGGAGAGGCTGGGATAGGGTGTTAAAGATGGAGGGAGAAGGATCAGGAGGGGCCCAGAGGATCATGTCTTCAGCCCCTGGAGAAAGTGGTATTTGAGACCTTGGTTTCAAATTCCGGCTCACTCGTTCATTCGTTCAACAAACATTTATTATAAGTAAGTGCCTATGTGCCAGGCACTGTGCTAGGCTCTGGAGATACAAAGACAAAAATGAAACAGCCCCTGCCCTCAAGGGGCTTACATTCTAGTGGGAGGAAACAACATGTACACAGATAATACAAAATATATATACAAAGTAAATACAGAGCAATTTCAGTTGGGGGGAGCAGGGTTAGGAAAGGAAGGCCTCATGTAGGAGGTGGCACTTGAGCTAGGCCTTGGAGGAAGCTAGAGTTTCTAAAACTGAGGAGAGAGAACATTCCAGGCACCGCGGCCAGAGACAGCAGGTCATGTATGGGGAACAGCAAAGTTGGCCAGTTGGACTGAAATGTTGAGTGGATGAAGATGGTGTGCCTAGAAGGGCTATAAATGCCAAACAGCTAAGTTTGCATTTCATCCTAGAGGCGATAGGGAGCCACGGACACTTAACCAAACAGGTGAGTGACACAGTCAGACCTGTGCTTGATAGATTTCCGTTTGGCAGCTATGGGCTAGATCTGGAGAGGAGGCAGGGAGACCACTTAGAAGGCAATTTCAGCAGTTCAGGTGAGAGGTGATGAGGGCCTGAACTGGGGCGGTGGCCACATGAGTGTCGAGAAGGGGGTCAGATGTGGGACATGTGGAGGTAGAAAGGACAAGATTTGGCAACTGGTCAGATACAAGGGATGAAGAGCTGAGGGGAAGGTTGCAAACCTGAGCAACTTGGAAGGAGAGTGATGCCCTCGACAGAAATAGGGACATGAGGGAGGAGGTTGGGTTTGGGGGAAAGAGGAGCTCTGTTTTGGATACAGGGAGGTCAGACAGACAGTAGATGCAAGACTAGAGGCGGGGAGAGAAGTGGAGGCATCTGCATAGAGAAAACGGATCCCTTGGGAGCAGAGATCACCATTGACAATACTAAAAGGTGACTTCTATGTAGTGTTTTAGGCTTTGCAAAGTGCTTTACAGACATTATCTCATTTGACCCTCATAACAACCTGGTGAGTTAAGTGCTATCATGAGCCTCATTTTACAGATGCGGAAACAGGCTCAGAGAGGTCATGCACATCCTCACACAACTAGTGTGAAAAGTGGGATTGAAACAAATTCTTTCCCGTCTTCAGATTCTAGCACCGTTCCCCATCTGACGGTGCCTGCCTCATCCCATGGACAAGACAGGCTGAGGGACCAGACAGAACCAGGAGAGTGAAATGACATAAAAACCCAAGGAGAGTATGGGGGTGGAGGGGGCTCGAACACATATTAGCCATTTCTTACTAGGGACAAGTCTCGACCTCTCTGATCTAATTCTGTGTATAAAAGGGGAATCAGTAACAATGTTACCGGCTCTACTTAGGATACCTACGAGTACCAAGTGTGTGAGAATGCTTTGTAAATCTTTTTTGGCGGGGGGGGGGGGGGGGGGGGGGGGGTGGGGGGGGGGGGTGGGGAGGGGGGGGGGGGGGGGGGGACAGGGGCGGAGGGAAGGAATGCAAAATCTCTCCCTAAGTAGGAACCCTGATCCGTCTCACCCAAAGTAGCAAAGCCAAGCCCTCACGCCATTCACCCTGGGGCTAGGAGGCAGTTCCCTGATACACTGATGCGTGACAGCAATCTAACAGCTGGGCTACACTAAGGAGGTAAGGCATGGGGAGTGACTGACTGAAAAGCGTGTATTAAGCCCTTACTATGTGCAAAGCACTTTGCTAATCACTTAGGATACAAATAGAGAAGGGGCAGTGTTGCCTTCTTCACCATTCTCGGGGACCTCAAGGACCCAGGGATTGCCAGAATCATGCTGATTAAGGAAATTAAAGTTAAAATATTGTGATGAGACAGAACACTGGCCTGGAGCCAGGAAACCTGATTCTAGTCCTGGATCTGCCAGGAGTTTGCTTTGAAAGCTTGACCAAGTTAATTCTGCTGAGTCTTGTGAAATGATTCTATGTCCCACCACAGTCCTTTCCGGACAGTCTCTATTCCAGGGTACAAGGAGATTATAATTCAGATAAAGACAATGGATCTGGTTGGAGAACTGGGGTCTTTACAATTAGATGTTGATCAAGCGCCCGACATGTGGATTCCTATTCCCCTCCTCGAAGCCCTGGTATGCTAACTGACAAAGGTTAAGTAGACGCCTCTGCCGTGACCAGTTTGGAGTCAAGGAGCTGTACTGTTCTGAGGCAGAAAGGGTTACTCAGCCCAAGGATACAGAGGGGAACCACAGGCTAAATCCTTTCTGATGGAGATGGAGATAATGACGTGAGATTCCCCCTAGGGCCTACAAATGAACTAGAGTCAAAGGGTGCAGTCATAGCCCTCAGGATTGTAGCCCAAGAGGAGGTGAGTGGAGACACAAGAGTTGGGTGGGAGTGAAGGTGTATAGGGTATGACTCGCCTCGGTCATTCCCCAAAGTTGGTTTTGGCTCAGAGGCAGGTCACAATCCTGAGATTTGGTTGGCGAGGAAGGATAACAGGAATAAACAGCCATTGTTCCCCTCCACCTCCCCACAATTTAGGAGCTGACTCCCTCACCATCATGTCATAGTTTGCTCCTCCCACTATCTAAAGGCCAGAAAAGCAAGGGCCCCAAATAAAAAGCAAACCATAACTGAGCACTTCAGGATGGGCAGTCAACTAGGCCAAAGGCTACAGGAGGATCCTGCCAATCTATGCCGCAAGACTCAGATGGTGGAGGACACTCTCCTGGATCTGAATCCAAGGCATTGCTAGCCACAGGCATCCTGAGACCTGTCCTGGGCCCCTCCCACCACCAGGGCTTGCATTCTGAGACTACTCCTGGCCTTCATGTCTGCCAGGAGGATAATAAGGGTCTCCCTGTGGGGGCGGGGCAGGGAGCATTCACAGTTCAAAGAACTCTAAGGACTGTTCTAAGAAAACTTACTGGGTATTTTCTGCCTTGTCTTTTGGCCCAGATTCCACGCAGCAGGGATAGCCAAGCACATGTTTCTGTGAAAAAACTGTTTCCTGGCCTAGAAAATCTAGTGGGAAATGAGGTCTATCTCATCATGACAAGGGAAAATCATTCCAATGAGTCTCCATGTTTTCA
Source organism: Trichosurus vulpecula (assembly GCF_011100635.1). Taxonomy (NCBI): domain Eukaryota; kingdom Metazoa; phylum Chordata; class Mammalia; order Diprotodontia; family Phalangeridae; genus Trichosurus; species Trichosurus vulpecula. The sequence goes on from NC_050579.1 coordinate 251,305,206, forward strand.
AATTTCCAGATTTAATTCCAATGCTAACTAAGTGTAGAGAAGATGGGCTCTCTGTGGGTTACACAACTTGGGTGGAGTTAGGCACCAGGCTGCACCAACCCATCCCCATCCCCATCCCCACCCCCACCCCTGAGCCTGTGCTGTTGGGACATCTGGCTGCTGTGAAGTTGGGCAGCTCCCAAGTAATGAATGAGCTTTCAGGGGGTAGGGACAAAATGGAAGAGCTATTCAACTGTGTTAAGTTACCACTAAGACTCAACTTACCAGGACCAGGTCACCCTACAGAAAATTTAGGGCCAGACACACCTAGAAAGGAGCTTTTGCAACTGGTGATCTGGGAATAAGAAGCTCTTGTCAGAATAGAGAGCCTTCGCCCAGGTATGGGTTCTGTGCTTTGCAGTTCCCCAGATGGCCCCTAGCAGGCCTGGGACCCGTCCAGAGAACTGGTGAAATAGAGAGGAATTCAAACTTTAATCTGATTGGTTTAATGGGTGTTTTTTTTTTTCAGCAGGAGGAAAAAAAAAAGGAATAAAGTTACAAGATTCTTTTAATATTTTTACAATGTTAAACTAAAACGGAGTTCTAGGCTACGTGTGTAAGTAAATCTAGAACACAAAAGGGTTAAATAAGATTTTGTCTCCTTTTAAAGTTACAAGAATTTAAGCTTTCCTTACATTTAACAAACTTCACAGAACAGATACTTCAGAGGAACAAGCCCTACCTCCTCCCCCAGCCCCAACCCTGACTGTCAATAGTGAACATCATCCATAATGCACCAGGGCCTGCTCACCAAGGCAGCTTTTCCCTTGTGCCATCTCCGAGCTAGCAGTGCCTAAGAATGGCCAAGCAGGCACAGGAAAGGGCAGTAGATGGGGAGGCAATGGGGAGCTCGGGTCCAGTATCCCCAGAGCGAGACACACGGGATGCTGCCGTGGGTAACTTAGTGGACAGTGTGCGCTGAGGCTGTTTTAGAACAGTGGCAGGTATGGGGACCAAATCAACTAGGTTTCCTCCCCGACCTTCCACTGAGGAGCTAAGACCATTATTATGAAAAATATTAAGGCTGAAGACTTTTATAAAGGATTTTCTTTTGTTTGGGGTGGGGGGGCGGGGCAAAGGAAGAGGGGAAAAGAGCATTACTTCCTATTTCCCCACACATTTTAGATTAAGAAACATTTCTGATTCCCAGGTCTTTCACTATACTTAATTTGCAAACATATCATTGGCCTCTTTTCTTTTCAAAACCTAAGTTGCTGGGGGTAAACTATTTTAGCAGCCTAAGTGTAGGGAGACCCGAGTGGCCTCTTAAAGGACCATCTTATTGTCCACATGACTGAAACGGTTTTAAAGTTGTACCCTCTTGACTTTACCCAATATTTCAAATTCCAGGTAATTCTTACCTCTCCCTCCATCCATCCATTCCCAGTCTTAGTCTTAATCCCCATTCCCAACTCTCCCCATAATGTTCTACAGTACCTGGTTGATAATTCTCTTGCAACTCAGAGGAAACAAAGCCAATTCCTTCTGCTCTGCTTCCCTTCCTGCCTATCCAGTCCAATCCTACCCAGGCCTGGCCTATAGCAACGGAACTCCCCTGTGCCCATGTTAGGAGATGCGCTGGGACCCCTTTGCAATTTAGGCTCGGCAAGTGTGCTCAGACGTCCCTGGCCCACAGCAGTTACTCTCAGGAGATCCAAACCTTCCTGATTCTAGTAATACATGCCATATTATCCTACTGTATGTGACAGCTTTTTCCTTATACTATGAGGCTGCATCGAAACAGGCGACAAGCCCATGTGACTATCCTGATAACACTTTGAAGGTGAAAAGACAAACTCTGAGGGCAGCGGCTGCTTCTTAGTTGTTTCCCAATACTGTACTGACTTCTGTTTGCTATGAAATGCGTCCCCCCTTCCACCCCACCTCCCCTGCCCCTTACCACCAACAGTGAAGTCTAGCTACAGAGGACTGTCTGTAGAACCCAGCCATCCCCATGGCAGCTGTGCTGTGATTTAGACTTATTGAATCAATTATCAGATACCTGCACCCAGCAAATGGTAAATGAGTCAGTCAGGTTTCAGTTTCCCTGGTCAGTACTGATCCAACCAGGCTGAAGAGAAACCGATACAGAGTCTACAGATCCCAGGTAGAAAAATGTATTTTGCAGACTAGTCTGGGGTGGAGCTAATGTTCAAAGCAAGGCTCTCTTTTTTTTCTTCTCCAAGCGATAAGACAGATTTTCCATGGTAAGTCTGGTATAAAAGTTTTTGCCCTCTCCCCTCTGCCCCCACCTTTGCAGCCTCTTAGGAGTCCCCCTGCGGGCCGCCTTGGCAGCCGAAAGCAGCCCAGGCACGAGGGGCCGATGGGGAGCTCTGGCTTCTGGGGCTGGGATTAAGGATAAGTGAGAGGTGAAAAGGCTGTACATTAAACACAGAGTTTCTGGCAAGGCCATGTGCGTCTCAGGAACTGTTTTAAACTCCAGCTTCTACTCCTCTATTTACTTAAAGTCTCCATCTGGACCATTTTCAGCTTAAGGCTTTTTATAAGTTTTGACTCCAGCAATGACATCTGCTTGTTTTGTTTTAAATCCACTAGCCATGCTCAAAAAAAATATTCTTCATGTTTTAATTTTATACAGTGGCTAGCAGGCACCTTCGTAACCAGCCAGAAATCAATTTCAACCACCATCAACCCCTAAACTACAGTACCAGGACGGCTGGCTAAAGAAAGGAAACGGATCGGCTGTAGTCTGAAACGTGCCCAGTACAAGGTGTCTGGCTGACTCTGTCCTAAATAAGGCTAACATTAGTGAACTAAGAACAGGGTTTGGCTGCCCAGCTCTGCACTCAGGAGCAGCCCTCCCCAATGCGCTGGCAGGATCTCCCCACTTTCCGGTCCAGTTTCACCATTTTCAGGATGGCTTCCTCTCGGCCGCGGCCCATGTGGTCAAACGTACAGTCGTGCTGCTCAGGGAGGCGGTGTAACATACAAAACACATAACCTGCAGGGGGGAGAGTTGGAGATATGCCATTAATGACTCCTTCAACCTAGAAATGCAGTTCTGGTCCTGAGAACCTGAGATGGGAGCAAGGGGCCCATGTGTCACAGACTGACTTTCTGAAATTATCTTATTTCACAATGCCCTCCTTCCTTTATTTGGGTGGAAGTGGAGGCGGGGCCCAAGCACCACTGAAGTGAGATGGGAAATGCATAAGCTCTGGACCTCAGGGCCCCCAGAGGCCACCTCAGCACTTTCTCTGACACAGGGAAGCTGTGTAACATCTATCACAAACTGCACCATCTACCACAGGACATGCCATCTCTAAAAAGCAGGAGAAAGGGGGGAATAAAATATATATCTATATAATTACTCAAGTTACATTTTGCCTCCACATAGCAAGGGCTTAAGGGATGTTGGGATTGATAAAAGTACAACTGAGGAAGAGGCCTCATAAGAAAAGAGATTATTTTGAAGTGCTAGAAAAGGTATTACAAATTAATACAGAGGGGAGAACCATTTCCAAGGGGCCAAGCAAGCTTTAATCATCTGCATAAAGGAACACAGCCCTCAAATGCCACTTCGCAAAAGAAAGCAGCCTGCTTCCTCCTCGGGGTTCCAGCCAAAGCAGACACTAAACCCCCATTATTCCTATGGGGCAGAATTAGATACTGGAGAAGGGTGGTCCTACATAACACTTGTATGGGAAAGGAAGGAGGACAGGGTAAGGATCAGCTGGTCTGGCACAACAGAAAGGGAGGGGTTGGCGGGATTTTGGAAGGGGAGCCAAGTGAAAAATACTGTTAAAGATGAGATGCCTTTTCCAGAGAAGGGCGAGTATTTCACACATTAAGGAATCAATCCATGTTGAAGACAGAAGACAAAAGAAAATAAAAGATTGGCTCTCCCTAGGTCCTTGGTTCTTCTTCATTCTCTGGGCAGGAATAGAGACTTTCCCCCTTGGGCAGGAAGCCTTAGCTGGGGAGGTTTCTGGAAACGAGTTTGTTCTCACCTACCTTCCATTCCTACCTCCTACCCCAACCAAAAAGGCAGTGTTCCCAATTAAGGTATTGTCTTTAGGGACATAAGGAAATGTAAAAATTTCTAGACCATGTTTTGTCCCACTTCAGCCATCCCCCTCAAAAACTGCCTCTAAAACCACCTTGGCTCCCCTCCCCCCACTTCCCAGGCATCTCCAAACCATGCCCTCCACAGTCCATCCCCAATCCATGCCCCACCCTACCCCCCAGCTTCCTTTTGTGTATTGTCTTCCCCCTATAGAACATAAGCTCTGTGAGGTCAACTGTTGTCATGCTTGCTTGGATTTGTATCTCTAGCACTCTGCAAAGTACCTGGCATATAGTAAGTGCTTAATAAATGCTTTATGGTTTATTCAAAAGACACTTTTTCTGATGACAGATTTCGAGTATGTATTTGGGTCAAGGAGAGGAGGGAGTAAGGCTGTCAAAAAAAGTAGGTAAGTTTAATGTCAAAAACCCAAACCAAACTTTCCCAATAAATAAAGCTTTCCCAATAAATAAATAAATAAATAAATAAAGCTGACCAAAAGTAGAATGGTATACACACAAGTGGTCTTCAAGCACAGGGAGGGTGACCACTTCCTGGCTGTGTCAGTTACAGGTTGAACCAGATGACTGCATGATTCTGTAACATTATGGGGCTAGGAATAGGGAGAGAAAGGCAAAATTGGGCAACAGGAATAGGCCAAAGAGCCGTCATCACTGTATTCTGATCACATTAATCACTACTCAAAATCTTTCAGAGACTCTGTTCTACCATTCAATAAAGTCTAATCTGCTCAGTGTGGTATTTATAGCACTCCACCTTGCTCCAATAGTCTTCTCTCAAGTTTCTTCTAGCTCATGTATTCGAGACTCTGACCACAAAGGAAAACTATGTCTCCTCTGGTCCTAACACCGTCTCCCTACTAACTTCCCCCCCAACCCCCAAAAAATACAGCTCCTGTATCTGTTCACATTGTTCCCAATATAATCAAATGCTACTTCTTCTGTAAAGTTTTCCACACCCTGCCTAGTTAGAAGCCATCTTTCTCCCTCAACTGAGTTTTCTTTCTTCTTATGCATTTATTATATTCTAACAGGCATTAGCATTTTATCATTATCCAAGTGTGTTAACATCCCACAAAAACTTCATACACACACACACACACACACACACACACACACACACACACACACAGAGTGTTCTATGTGTGCTGAGGAATAAAGTGTTAAATGGCATTGGGGACTGTCCAAAAAAACCTAGGACTGATCTCTACCTGTCTGGCTTGAACCATCTATCTCAGTTTTTCAAAACCGGACTAAATGTGTGCTGGGGGGAAGAACAGAAAGAAGTGACCAGTGCCAAGTCTGGACATCAGTTTTTGCCATAAAACATTATTAACTGGGTGTTCCAGGAGAGGAGGGTGATATGTTTGACTCTAAACAAGGACTGGTGTTAAGGAAAAGAAAGATGAAATTTTTGTCTCTTGAGAAACAGGAGTTCCCATTTGGTCTCAAAGCAAAGTGAAGATTAATGAGTTTATGTGGTATATTTACTGATAAGTTCATTACTCAAAGATATTGGATATCAGTTGTCTTTGTCCTAAAGGATTCCACAGTGGAAGCACGATAGCCTTGATATGCACACTTCATCTAACAAGCAAAATCATCTCTGGCTGCGCATCTCTGACAGCCTGCGCAAGGGTTCAGGGACTGGTGGTCAGGGGAGGGGGAGGTGATATTGGTTACTACTTTTGTCACTAGCTAGTGGATGCTTTCTTGTGCTTCAAGGATCTGAAGGATTGGGGAAAAGAATGCCTGTCCCCTTTTCCTTTACCCTCCCTTCCTTAGGATAGCAAGAGAATTGGGGAAAAAAGGTCCCAGAGTCCCTCTCCTCCTTTGATGAATTGTGCTACATTAATAAGAACAGCAGGAAATAGATTACAATGGGAATTAAGCCTGGCTCCTGGCTGGGCTTAATACCTCATTAGTCAATGATGGGCTGAGGGAGAGAAAGGGTGCAAGGTCTTGTCCTCCCCCACCAAATTCCTCACTCTCTTTTCAACCCCAAGCTCACTCACCTTTCCTATCACCAATCTCAAAGCTGGCTGCTGGCTTCCCACACTGGAAGGGTCGATGTCAAGGCCAGGAGGGAATGATCGTCTACCTTAATAAGGAGCTCCCACTCCTCTACAAAAGCAATGACCAGAACACTGAAGCTGCTATGTGCTCCTCCCCTCCTTACTCCGCTATAAACTCTGGTGACAGCAGACCCTAGACTGGGACATGCCCAGGGCGTTCTGTGTCCAAGGACCATGAGTCCCCCAAATCACACCTTCTCTTCCAAACTTTGGGTCTGATTTGTAAAAGTAGCAAAAACAAGTTAGGTTATGGGACCTGAACTGGTGACAATTAAAATAAATGGCATTGCCATTCACTAGGGAAAAGTCCGGAGAAATTTTAGAAGGTTAACTTCCCAAATCACTGCACTGAGATTATTAGATGGCATGAATTAAGCTCAATTCCCTCTTCTGTTAGGATCATTCACTGAAAAAAGTTACATCCTGGAACTTGTCCTAAATGCTGAGTGTGTCTTATAGGCTGGAGACAGCCAGCATCTAAAATACATTTCCACATCAGATGGGTACAACAGGGCCTGTCCTAGACTGCACACACTTTGGGGATGGAGGTGGGCAAAGATAGGGGCAGCAATGAAGATGATTAGTGCGTTCTGAGCCTTAGTATTCTTTCTGGTGGCTCAAAGATTTAATTCCAAAACCAGGGAAATGTGGACTTTGGTGGCCCAAGACGACAATGAAAAGAAAGATGAGTTCAAGTTGGTGGGAGGGTGGTATGTCATTAACTGAAATGATAAAAAAATTCTAAAAATCCACAGTGGGGGAATATTTGCTGCTGCCTTGATCTTCTGCTAGGCAGCTTACATGTTTCCTTCAATGCTACCAATTACTGGAAGCAGTCAGGGCAGATCCTGGTTCTCACAGACAGACAAATGAAGGGGACTGAAGGGAGAAAACTCCAAGCACTACTAAAATTGGTTCACTTAATGGAATATTTCTACATTTATGGTGCGTTTTTTTTTGGGGGGGGGAATGATGTTCAAGAGTACAAAAAATTTTCTCTTGAAAATTAGATTTGTCTAAGGTCACAGACCTAGTGATTAGCAAATGAAGGCTTAGGATTTAAGTTTCCCAGATCCTAATCTAGTGTTCTTTCTCCAACAACACCAGCTGCCTCACAAAGATGACACGGAAATAAGAAATAAAGATAAGTTTGAGTTGGTGGGAGGGCAGTGTGACACTAATTTAAATGATAAACACCATTCTCAAATTCAAAGACAGGGAAGTCTAGTGCTGTTTCTCCTACACCATACTGGTGTTTACAACACTTTTTTGGGGGAAAATGCTATGGTAGTGATAGCATGTCCCAATCCCCAACAAGGTTAGAAATCAACACTATTAAGCTAAAATGGCAAAGGAAGAATGCCCAGGACTTAAAGACTTTGAAAATGCAGGATCAGAAAACCCATGGTTTCAATATGACTGTGGTCTAACTTCACATATTTGCTCTTGCCAACCCCCATCTTGTGCTGATTTCTGCTCCCTGGCCAACACCTGCAGCAGCCAGCCCAACGTACTCAAGAACATTTTCTGGACAAAAAGACCGTGATGAAATCTTGATCCAAAAAGTACAGAAAAAAGAAACATCACGTTTAGGTTGGGCAGCACCTACATATGATCTACTTTGGGTGAAACTGTATGGTGAGAAACGTAAGAATTTATCTGGATAGTCAGTTTGCTGCTACTTTAAGAGTGATTTTGAACTTCTGGCCTAAAAATGAAATGCAAATATAGCTAAAAGATGGTATTCAAGGGCCTAAGGCACACCTTATGCACATATTTGCCAAACTGACTATTAGGGACCAATATTCAAAAAGCCCTTTAGACCAAGAGCAGGACATACCAAATGAAGCTGAGGTGGGAACAAACAGGCAAACAAAGCAGTTGTAGAGATGTTGCCACAAATACTAGGCATCTCAAAACTCTTCCTCAGTTACCCTTCCAAGGACTGGCCTGTGTGGGAAGCTTACTTGCAACAGGAGAGAATGTGCATGTTCCACTTAGTATGTGTTCATTACATACCTTCAAGAGATTGGTCAAACTGATTTAAGGAAGTATAAAAAGAATCCTATGTTACTGGAGAAAATGAGAACGAATGGTTTGTTCAAACCAATATACTCCTATAGAAGGGGAGGACAGGAATTCCTGAATTGGATTCCACATCCAAGGGCCAATGCTTCTGAAGGAGGGAAGAAAAAAGGCATATGAATATGAAGAGCGAAAATCTTGTCATGCATAGTGGAATCAATCCTGCCCAGAGACTGTGACTCGTTATCCCAAATGAATCCCAGCTTCCCCCGGGATCCAGCAGATTCTGGAGAAGCACTAAATCGTAACTGCGAATTATAAACCAAGCTGCTCTAAAATTAAATGAGTGCAGAAGAATTACACTGTGGCTCATTCTTCCAAAACTAATAACTGTTTGACTCAAAGAAATTCTAAAAATGTTAATTTGGTATGAACAGAACATCTAACCTGACCTACGGTTTTTAAGGTAAATGTTTGAAATGCTTAAAATTCAAACAGCCCCTTTCCACAGCAAAATCTCCCTTTCCCTGACATAGGGGCATGAGTATTGAAGAAAGTTCTCCTCTATGCCTGGCACACACTTGGAAGCAATTCTCCCAAATGCCACCATTAGTAGATGACACAACACCCAGCGCCTCACTGTAAGTGCTATAAAAACTGTAACAATATTTCTTGCTTCACTAGTCTGAAAAAACCTGTAACATTCTGATTTTGATTCAGTGGCCACAAAAAAAGTATAAAAGGAGACAGTACCACTTGGTGCAGGCTGTGAACCATGTGATGGGGGCAGGAAAAGTCTCAGAAAGGGTCTAAAATGAGGGAAGCTAGGTGACACCTTCTTGTTCCTCTCCTCCCCTCTCCCTCGCTTCTTCTTCCTCTCCCCCTCACTGGCATCTTCTACCAAAGACTAATTTTAGTTGGCTAGCATGAGTTAAGAGTAGAAGAGAGGGGGAAAAAAGGAATGAAAGGGAACAAAACTGCTCTGGGGAATAGGAGCCCCTCAGATCTTCAGGAGAAGGTTGCTGGAGTTAATGTTTCATTAAGATGGGTGCTAGACTTTCCCCAAAGACACAGAAGATAATGCTCTTACCCCTCTCTTTCCCACACATCACCATCCCTACTCCAGACACATCCACTGTGAAAGAACATCTACCGGTATTTCCCCACAACATGGGTTATGTCCACCCTTTCTTTCTTTCCTTCTGGAACAGGGATTAAGTTTTCCCTAAAAGGAGACAAACTAGTCCCAGGACCGGAATGGCCTATTTCTCTGACAAACCTTCCTAGTCACCCAGGGGCATAAAAAGTCCCCACCCATGTGCAGCTGAGGCTGCTCCAAGTTGACAGACTTCGGATGACCATATGAGTCCCACCCTGTCCTTCCATATTCTGTCCTGATGACCAGATGGGTTTTGCATCTGAAGATGGAAGTTAAGGGGGAAACTAAGCATTACTCTATCCTTGTGGCATAGCTTTGCTGTGTTAGGACAAAGTAAACCTCCTTTTGTTAACTGCTCAATGGCTTCTGAGGGCTTCACTGAGGGCTAGCATCAAATTCAAGCTGAGAGGGTGCTGGCATCAGAGCTGCCTCCAATAGCCACCTCTCTTCAACTACGAAGTGATTAGAAAATACCCTAGACTTAAAAGACCCAAGCTAAAGTCCCTGCTCTAATATGAGGTATAAGAAAGTTGCTTCCAAATTAAGGATATTCATAGTCATATGAAAAAATGCTCTAAAGCACTATTGATCAGAGAAATGCAAATCAAAGCAACTCTTAGGTACCACATCTCTCCTGTCAGATTGGCTAACATGACAAAACAGGAAAATGATAAATGTTGGAGAGGATGTGGGAAAATTGGAACACTGTTAAATTGTTGGTGGAGTTGTGAACTGATCCAGCTATTCTGGAGAGCAATTTGGAACTATGCGCAAAGGGCTATAAAGATGTGCATACTTCAAAACAAAACAAAACAAAACAAAAAGATGTGCAAACCCTTTGATCCAGCAATACCACTTCTAGGGCTGTATCCCAAAGAGATCACACAAGTGGAAAATGGACCAGTATGTACAAAAATATTTATAGCAGCTCTTTTTGTGGTGGCAAAGAATTGGAAATCAAGGGGATACCTATCAATTGGGGAATGGGTGAACAAGTTGTGGTATATGAACATAATGTAATACTACTTTGCTATAAGAAATAGGAAGCAGACAGACTTCATAACAACCTGGAAAGACCTATGTGATCTGATGCTGAGTGAGGGGAGCAGAAGCAGGAGAACATTATACACGATTACAGACACACGGTATGATAGACTTGGCTCTTCTCATCAATGCAAGATTCAAACACAGCTCCAAAAGACTCACAATGGAAAAAGCGATTCACATCCAGAGTAGGAATTATGAAGTCTGAATGCAAACTGAGGCAAACTATTTGCTCTTTTTTTCCCTTCTTTTTTGGTTTTGTTTCTTCTTTCTCATGATTTATTCCATTGGCTATAACTCTTCTTTACAACTTGAATATTGTGCAAATAAATTTAATGTGAAGGTAGATGTAGAACCCACATCAGAATGCATGCCGTCTTGGGAGGCAGGGGGGAGGGAGAGGGAGCAAGAGAAAATTTGGAACTCAAAAACTTGTGGGACTGAATGTTATAAATAAAAAAAAAAATTAAAAAAAAGTCACTTCCTCTATCTTGGTCTCAGTTTCCATTGTTGTCCAGTTAAGTCTATGAAGTCTCTTTTAGCTCTGACAGTTTATATTAGATGATTCTATGGTTGTGGCCGAGTGCCCTGATGTCTGCTGTAGATGCTGAAGCCCTGGCTGGGGAGATGCCCTGTGCCACAGGATTGTGATCCTTCAGTCACAGGCAGCTGCTTCTCAGTTAAGAGAGGGTCCTTTTGAAGACCAGCAATTCAATACAAAATGCTTACTGACTCTCCCTCTCTAAACTCTGTCACCTGATACTAGAGTTAGGGGTCAGAACTCCCTTGAAATCTCTTGGGGAGAGTAAATGGAAGTTATGCCAAAATAACCGAGCTCTTAACATTTTTAGTTCAATTTCAGCT